>NC_045426.1:699813586-700117871 GCF_902635505.1 Sarcophilus harrisii | reverse complement strand
AATCACAAAGGTTCTTTCCATGTCTAACATTCAAGGGACTGTGCCAGGTGTTGGGGGCACAGTGATGAAAAAGTAACATAGTCTTCTGTCCTCAAGATGCTTAGAATTTAGTTCATGGAGAAGAAATGTGAAATGATTATTGCAAAATTTAGACCGTGTAAGGGCATAAGAGGCTCAACACAGAAGAATAAGCACTCTCCAGGAAATAAAAGTTGCTTGCTAAGGGTGTGGCTTTGTGTAGAATAGTATCTGAGCTGGACCTTCAAAGAGCCATACATCCCATCTGTTCTGGATATGAGACCAGATTTACCCAAAAGTATGCTAATGTGGGAAAAGGTTGAGTGAAGAGTTTGAACAGCAAAAGGATTCCTTTCACGGTGATTGGGTCCCTCTAATGACTCCTATTTGCTGTTAACATTTCCTGGGCAACACCGGAGAACCTCCTAAATGATGTGTGCAGGCACGAAAGGGAGGGAGGGAGTTCCTGTCCACATTTTAACAGAGGGAAATAAATACCAGGGAGCAGAGTTTTGTTCTGAAAGCCCACAGGGATGATAATTGGACCTGTTGGCCAATCCATTGTCACACACTTTTCAGAATCAGAAGTAGAGCTATTGAGCCAGAGGTGGGAGGTAGCAAAATACTTGGAGACCTCTAGGGTGGAAGTACATGAAACATAGTTTGGGGCTGGCTACATGGGGGCCTTCAGATTTTTAGTATGAGTTTCCTGCTGCTCAGTGAGCACAGCCAGTTTCCATACTGAAGGGAGGCAACCCCTGCAATCTGGATGGAGATTGTTGTGGTGGGAGCTGGGTATAGAGAGTCTATAAATAGCTGCTCCATCAGGAACTCTCTTTGGGACAAACCCTGCTCTTGGAGAACAAGATGTGTGGGCCCACAATGGAATAGGAAGAGAAGAGTGTCTTGCCCATGCTTCCAAAAGCCCAGTGCTATCCATTTAATATAGCTTTATTTAAAAAAAAAAAAAACTTATTTCCCTGTTAGAATTCTGTTGATGCCTTTGGTCTTTATGGTCGCCATTTCTGAATGCATACCATAGCCCTGAATTCATCCTTCCCTGTGACAAAGAAAAGCAGAGCTAAGCAAAAGGCCCTGTTACGGTGCCCACCTCCAGACCCATGTTGGAGAAACCATCCATCTAGAGCCAAGTGAGATCCAGAAGTGATCCAGATCCAGGCCAATCCCTTCATTTCATTGAAGGAGAAAATGAATCCCACAGAAGAGAAGGACATGACCAAAAGTGCCTGGGGCAGAATTTGAATTCAGGTCTCCCTGATTCTAAGACTTCATGAGATGCCAGAGAGATGGTCCTGAAAGTAGAATTGACAGGACAGGGAAGATGAGGAAAAGGGAGAAATCAGACCTTAGCTGGGTGGGGGTGAGGAGAGAGGTTGCTGGTCCCATCAAAGAGATGGAGAAATTGCGAGGAAAAGATTTTGTGAGCCGAAATGAGATTTCAGCTTTGGACCTGTTTGCCCTCTTGCCTGGATACTTGAAGTCTGACGCCCAGCAGAGCTCTGGGGGCAATTGGGGCTGGAGAGAACAGTTTAAAAAATATTCATAGAAATGATTGGAGCCATGAGTGTGGATGAAGTTTTCCTTGAAGAGAGTGTATGTAGCTAGAGGAGGAGAGCGAAGGGTGCTGGTGGTGGAATGTTACTGGGAGTGAGTGAATGACTAAGCCTCTAATAACATTTCACATGTGCCAGGCACTGCTCAGACTGGAGAGACAAATAGAGACATGAGCAGTACCTAACATTGTTTCTGTTGTTATTAACTTGGTTAACATGAGCAACCCTGGTCATATACAGTGGCCAGAAAAGAAGCTTCTGGGGCACCCACTGTGCAGCTTGTTGTTAAAGTATGTATCACATAAGATATATATATATATATATAATTATTATTATTATTATTACATGGTATATATTATATATTGATATCAAAGTTCCTCGTGTGTGTCTCCTTTTTCATTTCTCCTCAATATATTTAAAAAATTGTTTCATTGAAATGAATCTTCCTCCTCCCCCCTTTCCCCACTCTCTGCCCTCTTCTCCCCACAATGTAACATTCTAATGGAGGAAGAAAACACACATAAATATGGGAGTGTGGTAAGGGAAGAGACTGTTTGGTGAGTCACGGTCATAGGGGTGATGAGTTGATCCTTTTGGTAGTCATTCCCTTTCCGGGAATAATGGAAGTAGTGATTTGATTGCTGAGCCCGGAATCAGAAGTTCAGGCCCTCTGTTTTCATTCCTTTTTAGTTAAACTATTGCTTTCACCTCCTGTTTGCAGAGCTCCCTGCCTGGGCCTGGAGCCAGGAAGAGCCAGCTCCCCATATTCCCTTGTGGCCTCCGACTCTTAGTGGCTAGCTGTCATCTTGGGCAAGTCTGCCTTAATTTCTTCATCTGTAAAATGGCAAACCACTCTAGTCTTTTTGCCAAGAAAACCCCAATTGGGTCACACAAAGACCTGGACACACTGAACAGCGATAACAACCCTGCTTCAAGCCCCTTTCACTTTAGCCCATCCTCTTCTCCCCATTGGTTTTTCGGAAATACAGCTCTGGCCTCGGGACCTCCTTTTTGACTCCAGAATTAAATCTGTCATTTAGATCTCTCTACCTGAACAAACCCTATCTTCTCACCAGTTATTCCAGCATGATCTTTGTTGTTGTCCCCTACTGGCCTGCTGCTTGAGGCTCTTCAAACTGGCACGCCCTCCTGCACCCTCCCCCATGATTGGAATTCCCTCATCACTTCCTGCTTTTTTATCAGTCAGTGAGCCTTCCGTGGCTGACCCCATGCTTGCCTCCCTGGTTGGAATTTGGGCCCCTTTAACAGTACTGTTAATGCCTAATGGGGACTCGATTCCTGGTTGTAGTGTGATGAAGGAGGGGGCACAAGGAAGACCTTGTGGTCTGGGGCCAGCTACATTTACACTTATTGAATTTGTTCTCACTGATTGAGACTAGAATGGGAGTTTCAGAAATGCTTCCACAGCTGGGAGCACTTTTTCTGAATATGAAGGTAAAAGAAGCAGGGAAGGGAAACCAAGAAAGAGCAACCAACAAGTAGAGTAGTGGAAAGGGCCTGGTTTCAAGTCCCGAAATTTGAATTTAACCCTAGCTCTCTGCCCTTTGTTTTGTAACTGTTGATGTAGGTGCGTCATTTTAGCTCACATCCCTCCTATTGAAAGTAGATGAAGTATCCAGACTTTGATTTCCAAGGAGCAGAATAGAGAGTCAGAGAAAACCAGAAGCCTTCTCATTCTCTTTGACCTAACGTGTAACTAAAAAGTGCTTGTGCATTATCTCTCTCTGTTTCTGTCTCTCATTTACTTTGGTCTCACTTTTTCTCTAGAATTCTTTATTCCTAGATGGGAAGCTTTTAGAACTTTGAATGTCCTAGTGACTTCATTTCACAATAGAAAAAAAAAAAAAAAGATTAGCCAAGAGTCATTATAATTTTATAGGAAGAAACAGCTGTCTTTGAGCCAGGCAAACAAACAGTGATGAGAACTGTAAGTTCTAGTCCAGTTATACACTGTAATCTTCAGTGAATTGTTGATAAGGAAAGTAGGTCATCAGTATAGAAAGAGGATTTGTGTTTCTTGACCACTTGTAGGATGATTGTATTGAAATTTTTGGGTTACTCATACTGTGAAAGGTCTACATTTGTTGGGAAAAGTCTTTGAGCATTAATTTGGAACTATGAAGGGCCTTTTTTCCCCCCTTTTTTCTCTTTTTTGAAGTGGAATGGAGAGATTGGACTTTGAACAGAGGTTCACATCAGAGGCAGTGCGGCTATAGAGAGCACAAGCATTTTCTAATGCTTTGGCAATGTTAGTAGTTTTCCCAGGAGCTATCTGGATCAATTTTCTGTCCTGAGGTTTCTTAAAGGAGCTCCTTCAATGAAGACTTGAGGAGAAGTTGCGCAGGGAATTAGTGGCCATTTTATAAGATGATAAATTGAAAGAGACGTATTGAATTTAACATTTATTCTTCTATGCAAGTTAATGTGATACAATGGAAGAGTGGTTCTTTTTTTTTTTTTTTTTTTTTGGAAGAGTGGTTCTTTTGAATTATCTCCTTCCTTGCACAAAAATCCCCTTCAGGTTTTCTGCTACTTGTTAATTTAAATGTGTCAACACATGTTACACCTTGAAGTATCTCTTTTAATATAAATATTTGTTATATATATATATATATATATATATGTATACATAAGTGTCAGCAAACATTTCTGTATGTTGGGTGCTAATCAGCACTTTGCTTGTGTGCAAATTTTCATTTCCCATGAGAAGATAATTATTAATCAGATTTTCTATGCCATTCTTTTCTTAAAATTCCTATTTTTTGTTTTTCTATCTCCTACAATTCCATTCTCCCTTGTTAGAATACATGGGAGAGCTGTTGGAATCCATGGGAGCCACCTAACAGTGGCTGCTGGAGATCCAACCCAGAATGGATCTCCTCTTGTGAGAGGATGATACAAGGAGACTGAGAGGCAATTGCTGTTCTCTGACCTCTCTCACTGAGAGGATGTTGCATTGTCTGACTTCTCTCCTCTTCCCTCTGCCTCCAATTTATCTCATTCCCAGTCCGCAACACCTGTGTCAGCAAAGGCTGCCTTGTAGCTCCTTCAGATGCTATGATCCACAGCTGTGGAGGCTTGTAGAGAATTGAATTGACCCATCCCTTAACACTTCCTTTCGCTCGCAAAGAGCCATTTTCTGATGACAAAAGAGAAGAGAAAAGCAGTCCAGGAAAAATGAAGCAACATCTACTCAATGATCAATGCTGTGATCCAGGGCAGGGTTCTTCCTTTGCCATAATCCTTCACTCCCCACAAGTGGGGAGATGTCTTCTCTATACTGTGGGGCCATACTTGATCATCAGAATTTCACATTTGATTTCCATTGTTCTGATGGGCTTTTTTCCATTTAACCTCATAATCATAGTGTGTATTTTTTACTTTCGCTCTTCAGATTTTATTTTGCATCAGATCATATAAGTTTCTCCATGCTTCATTGTACTCGGTGTGTGCTTCCATCTTTCCTTAATGTTTATTGCTTTTGGAGAGCCTTATTTCAGTGTGGGATCATTGAATGTTAGAAAGGGCCTTGGAAATTTTGTGTGCATTTTCATTGTTTTCCATGATCGGTATTCAGGCTTCTTGAGGGCTGGGGGCTGTTTAAACTTTTTTTTTTTTGGTCTTTGTAGGAGATTGGCACATAGTAGGAGCTTAATACTTATTGATTGATCTAATCTCATTTTAAAGATGAAAAAGTTGAAGTCTAGGGAGGAAATATTTGGCAGTAGCAGAAAGAAATGTGGATTGGAGATGAAGGATTTGGATTTAAGTTCTTGCTTTGCCACCTATCGTCTGTGTGACCTGAATAGACCAGTTTACCTCTCTGGGTCTTGGGTTCCTCGATGTAAAGTGATGGTGGTGTACCAGAGGAACTCACAAGCTCATTTCAGCTTAAATTCTGTGATTTTCCCATAGTCTTGTGAATGACTGGTGGCAACTCCTTTGGTTCCTGAACTTGGGAACCCCTTTTTTTAGTCTGCTGTTCTTTCCCTCCCTAATTTTAAAATTTGTGAGAGAAATAATTGATTTTATGATGTGATCCATTTGTTTTCGGGATCTCTTGATCTTTGGTGTTTTAGCATTCATGTTTATTTCAACTTATTAGTAGTCATTTAAAAAGTTAAAGTAGCTGATCTTTAAAAAATCAATTTGGTCAATAAATATTTTAGGTAGAATCATGGCATTTAGAGTCATTTCTTTTATGATTTTTTTTAACATTGTTTTGACTTCAGTTTTCTGTTTAACTAGGCAGATTCAACTGAACTTGGGGAGATTTTCCCCACACTCTTACTGAGCCTCAGTTTTCTCCCCTATAAGATGCAAAGTTACCTTTTATCCTTCCTAGATCTGATATTCTATTCTATGTTCTCTAGAAGCCTCGATAGGTTTTGATGTTTTATTTTCCACTTGTTATTTGGTGCCTGTAAAATCTTGACAGCATTTCAAGTATTCTAAGAATTTGGCCCAACTTCACACAGGAAAAACTAAATGGGATGAAGAATTCATCTTGTCCAGACTATATACCAGTGTATGTACAAGTGAATGAATAAGCTGGGGAATCTGTATCTTAGTCAGAAATTGCACATGGACCATGAGTTGGGTCCAGAATTCGACAGGAGATAGTTGCTGGGTCGCATTTGGGAAATTGTAAAGTTCTTTGAATGATCCCAGTCTTTTCCTTGATGTGAAGGACTGTCTTTTGAATGCCAGTAGTCTTGGTGAGGATGTATGGTTACAAGTCATGGGACATCACAGTCTCTGATGCTTTGAAGTTGAACATCGCCCAAAGGGCAAAGGAGAGGCTCGTGATGGACAGAAACAAGCTGTAGCACCCAAAAAAACAAGGCCGTAGGAGGGACAAGTGGTCTAAAGGATATCCGTTATACAGACAAAAGTCTGATCAAAAAGAAGCTTGAGTAGTCAGATTGGAAAGTGTGGTGAATAAACGGTGGATAGAATGAAGAAGATGCTATACTGACAATTCTGTACCAGGATACCATAAGAATGACCCACAGCATGTTGACCCTCATGTTGAACTTTTGGGTAACACAAATACTTGGATGGATAGTCATATATATCTGCTCTCACGGCCGGAATGTCCACTTCTATCTCTGTGAGGTGACAGATCCTTAGGAGCACAGAGATATTGAGGCACCTAAGAGGTTTGATTCTTTATTTTACTGTAGTTAAATGGTTTATTCCTGTAGAAAGCTGAATCTGTAGTGGGAGTGCAAGCTGGGGGCAGTCTCCTCTCTCTTCTTCTTGGTCAGATCTGTACTCATTATAGAAGAAAATGCTGGATTTGATGTTAGAGGACCTGGGTTCAAAGCCCAGCTCTGCCTCCCCTTTCTGGTTCTTCATTTCCTTCCTTGTTTCCCCTTCCCTTTTTTAGCTCTTTCTGTGACTCTGAAATGGTACTTGCAAGGGCTTTTAGAGCAAAGGAAGAAAGAAGTGGGTTTTCTTTCTGATGTTTCTATGCTCTGACAGTAATTAGAATTCCCAGGGCGTGCTTCCTGCCTTGTTGTGGTTTATATGAAATACTATAGGTTGTGCCTTCCTTTCTTTTTAGCTACCAGGAGACAAACTGGAAATATCCCACACGCGGTTAGATTGAAGCTCCCAACTTTGGCATGAAATGTATGTGTGTGGAGAAGACATTCCCAGAAGAATTTTGAAAAGGTGGTTTTAAAAAAAAAATTCTCTTGGTATATTTTGTTTTGCTTTTTTGTGCTAGATTTTTAAAAAAAGTATTTTAAACATTTTTTTAGTTCCAAATTTGCTTCTTCCCTGCAGTTCCCACTAGTGAGAAAGCAAGCAGTATAATATAAATTATACATGTGAAATCATGAACAACATTTTTCAATATTAAGCATGTTGCCAAAAAGAAAAAAATATATTTCATGGCAGAATTCATCAGTTCTCTGGAAGTGGATAGCATTTTTCTTCGTGGATATTTTGGAGTTGCCTTGGATCATTGTACTGATAAGAATAATTAAGTCTTTCACCATTACCTTATTGCTGTTACTGTAGATAGTCATAATCTTGGTTCTTCTCACTTCAGTTTGCATCAGCTCATATAGGTCTTCACAGTTTTGTTTTGTTTTGTTTTGTTTTTTAACCATTCTGTTCATTCTTTCTTAGAGTGCAATAGTATTCTATCAGAATCAGCTTGTTTGGCCATTCCTCAATTGATGAACATCTCCTCAATTTCCAGTTCTTTGCTACCACAGAAAGGGCTGTTATAAATATTTGTCATACACGTGGTTCCTTTTTCTTTTTTCTTTGACCTCTTAAGGTCAAAAACTAGAGCCAAACCTAGTGGTGGTGTTGCTGGGTCAAAGGGTATGCATGGTTTTATATATAGCCTTTTGGATGTAGTTCCAAATTATTCTCCACAATGGTTGGACTAGTTTACAAGTTCATTAGTGCCCCATATTTGAGAAATGAGACCTTTATTAGAAAAATTTGCCATAAAAATTTACATTTTGCATGAATGTAATCAGAATGATCCATTATACTTCTGTGATCCTCTCTGTTTAGTCATAAATTCTTTATGGATAGATCTGGAAAAAATTAAAAATTTTCATTTTTATTTTTACTTTTTATCTGGTATAATGATTGAAAAAGAAGATGGGGGGATCATGTGATGAATAGACAATCCTCCCTCCCCCCACCTCCTCCCTATATTCTCTCACGTCAGGAGAAAGAGCCCCTTAGCACAGTAGAGGGCTTCTTATAATCCAGGCTGCAATTTTTTGAATTGTGGGATGAAACATAGACATTGAGGTACCACCATATATTCGAATATTGGTTGACATGGTATTTTCAGTGCTGGGATAATTGAAGACACTCAAGTCGGATTTAGCCGTGGGTTTAAATCCTGACCCAGTTTTTCGGTACTAGTGCCAATCAGGCAAAAGTCACTATCGTTGATCCTCAGGTGCTTCACCTGTAGAATAAAAGACATGGATTAGAAGGATCTTTAAGGTTTCTTGCAGCACTAAATCTGTGATCCTAAGCAGAACATTTCCATGTTTGTTTGGATAGTGATGCTCTTTGGAAAGTTTTTTATTTTAGAATAAGAAGAAAATAAATATAATATTATTATTATTATTATTATTATGTTTTATAATATCCATTATATAATATTATAATTATGGAATATGTTATGTTATATAATTGTATAATTATAATATGTTATAATAATATAACAATAAAATAAAGAAAACGTAGGCATTAATCCAGCGATACCACTACTCTAGCAAGACAATCAATCTCCTCCCTGTGGAGCAAAAGAGGTCCTAAATATAGGGAATGCTAATGGTAAGTAAAGTAGGTGCCCATCATGTGGGAAATGACCAAAATGCGATTCAAAGTAACATGGGAGAACTTTTTGAAATGATGAATTGTGAGTAAACCCCACTAGCAGGCTTCTCACTCAGAAGGTTCTTATTTATTTAGCCTTCATTTTATTTTTCCAAATACTTGTAAAATAGCTTTCAGCATTTTTTTTTTTTGTAAAACTTTAAATTTTTCTCCCTCTTTCCCTTATCTCCCCCCATCCTAAGATAGCATGTAATCTGACATAGATTAGATACAATTCTTTTAAACCTATTTCCATAATTGTCATGTTATGTAAGAAAAATCAGACCAAAAGGGAGAAAACCACAAGAAAGAAAAAAACAAAAAGGTGAAAATGCTATGCTTTATCTACATTCAGTCTCTATAGTACAGAAGGTTTTTAAGTGCAGAAAATTTTCTTAAAATCCCTGTAATTAGAAATATTTGTCAAAATATTGCTAAGACTAGCTCAGGGGCATCATACTAAGAACCCTAACTTATATGGTGACCATGAAAACCGAAAGGAGAATAACATAGAAAGATTTTAGAACTCAAGAGTACCCCGATCACTTCAGAGCATTCATGGAGGAACATGCACCCAGACGTCTCTGGAGGTTCTGAAGAAAGACCATTTCAGACTCTCTATACATACATTACTTTGTTTAGCTGTACTGTGTTACTAGGTAGGGTTCTGGAGAAGGTCATTAGGAAGCAATATGGCTTTTTTTTTTTTTTTTCCTTAAGAATCTATGAAACATTTTCTAAATTTATCTAAAGTTTATCTACAATTTATCTAAATTTTCTAAGTTTGTCATTATGTATAATCCTGTCCTGAAGGACTGTTTGGCTTGAAAAGCTCATGTTTCCAACCTGGGGCACATTTAACCCTCCCAAGCAGGCTCTTCCTGTCCCCCCTACCCCAACCTCTTGAGCCTCCTGACATAGTGATTATTGTCTTGCACAACCACACTCCACCGTCCAGAATAGTCTTAACGTATTTAGTCTTTGCATATTTAAAATTCCATCTTCGTAAATTAATAAATAAATGTTTCTTTGACTTTGTGTTTACATTTAATGAACTTAGAATTCTGACTGGCTTTAGGGGATTTACCTTTGTATGCTCTTTAGCGTAAGAGATGTTGGCTGTCCAGTTAGATCAACCTCCTGCTTTACTCTTGAATCTCTTTTCTATCCCCTGGGATAAATAATGAGCCATTCAGCCACTGCTTCCACACCTCCAGTAACCAGGAGGTCTGTCCCACTCCAGTACATTGTTGTACAGCTTGGACTGTTAGACGTTTCCGGGGGTGCATCAGTTTAGGAAAGGCGGTCATGTGGAGAGGGCTACAAGCCTGGAAACTGTGCTGGGGGGGGGGGGGGGCCTGCCGAAGGCTCCCACTTCTGTGGAGAAGGCTGGAGGAACCTGAAGTAGGTCTTTAGCCATTTGCAGGACAGTTTCTTTGATCCCATGAATGTGCAGCCCTTCTCTCTGTTGATTGTCTCCAGTTTGTCCGTCTCTCGTTTCTCTCACTGGGTGTTGGGACTGTCTGTCTTTCTTATTTGTATCGCTAGCACTTAGCATCCTACAGGGAAAGGTGTCTAATTGCTTATTGACTTGTTTTGCCTTAGAGGTAAATATGGGTCAGTAAACATAAATTGTACCAAGCCCTGGGCATAAAAATCCCAAGACAGTTCTTGCCTTCTGGGAGCTTATGGTTGGGGAAGACTAGTTGGTTGTTGTCCTTCATTCTTGAAGAGGACCAAAATGACCTCATTGTGTTAGACTCTCTAGTACCATGTCCGACTGTGACCAGACCAATTCGAGCTCGGAAGGCTCTGCCACTGGTTGGACATACATAATTCATAGGAACGTCTGAGGTGGATTCTCCAACTTTGTGCATCTCAAGTTTTTTCTGAGCTAATTCGGTTCCGCTTTGCACAGCACCTTCTCTGAGGAGGGCACACCATGCCAGGTGGTGCTGTGCCAGTATGCCATGTCATTGTTCTAAAGTTCTTAAGAGAGACCTTGAGAGTTTCCTTTAATTGCTTTTCCTGACCACCTTGTGAGCACTTGCCCTGTTTTTGCCAATGTATATTTGGTGAACAATGTGGCCTGCCCAATGGAGTTGTGCTCTCTGCAGTAGAGTTAGCACGCTCGGCGGTTTAGTTCAAGAAAGGACCTGGTGTCTTGTCCTGCCAGGAGATCTTCAAAGTCTTCCTGAGACGATTCAGACTGACGTTTACAGAGCTATTGTGCTGACCTCATTATGCCTTTCAAACCTGGATGGTCTGCCAGCGCCATGCCAGGAAACTGAAGCACTTCCACCTGGAGAAGACTAGGCCACACCCAAAAGAAAACTGAAAGGGGAATGGGAAGAAGGATCTCAAATAAATCCAAAATGAGCACAGCCCTGTGGGAAGTTAGGCCGGGCCTGAGAAGTCTCTCCTGAGGAGTAATGGCTCTGCCCTCTGCATCTAGGGGCAGAAGGCCCTGATGGGATAATGTGAGATGAAATTGGTCCTTGATAAGTTCACTTTGTGCATGGTATTACTGATAAGGCCCTGGCTACAAGCCAAAGCAATCAGTTTTGGTATAAGATTAAGAAGGACCTCCTGATATTTTCGAGCTGTGGGCAGGTGAAATGGGCGGCCTCTGGCAGGAGGGGATGCTTGGGCTCTTCAGTTTTACACTTCTAAGCAGAGCCTCTTCTCGAGCATATTGTCACTGGTTTCTGTTTGAGCTATGAGTTATGCTGTGTCCCCGAGGTCTTCCAAATCTGATGTTCTGGGATTCAGTGTGATTCCTTGTTGAGCCAAAATCTGCCTTCTTGGAACTTCCACATATTGGCTCCGGTTCTGCTCGTCGGCGCCAAGAACTCTTGGGTTTCACTACAACTTCTGTGTTGTAGTTTCTTTATTTGAATGATGGGGATCCAGATGTCGACTACCTGACAGTGTTCCCTGGCTCAGATGTGATAATGGAATAATAGCAGTTTTACATTTACTTAGCATTAAAGCTTGCAAAGCTTTTACATACTTTTAATACAACTCCCTTGAACCTCTTAGTGTCCCAGAGAAGTTGGTGCCATTACTGCCCTCCTATTATGGATGAGGGAAACTGAGCCGGGAGAAGTGAAAGGGTTTGCCCAGGGCCGCACAGCCCTGGAACTAAGGGTCTGAGATAGATTGGAATCTGGCTCTTGCTGACTTCCGATCCTTTTTTCTCTATGGGAAAATGTTCTATCTCATCGTGTTCTTTGCTTCTTGACTCAATAACATGTCAGATCTTCAGATCGGTTTTTCATTGTAGTGATCTTAATGTTTATACACACTTGCTCTGAGTGTACAAAAATAAGTCTCCATTTTTAAAGTGTTTTATAATCAAAAGGGATTAGTCCTGCTTGTTTTTTAAGAAGGGAGGATGCATTTTTTCCTTTTTAAGCGATTTGGGGTTTACCTAATGTAACTATCGACCCAGTCTCTCCTTTTAGCCTGCTGCTGCTGGGTGCTGTTGAATAATTGAACCTTTGGAATAATCACATGGATGCCAAGCAGGATTTTGCCATTAGCTGAGGGGTTTTCCTGTGTGTGTTCCTAGCAGGATGCATTTCCTCTGTAATAAACAGACTAAAAGTTCTCAAAGCCCCAGAAGTACATCTGTTTGAATCTTTAGATGGATACATTTTTGGTTAACAGAAAAATCGGCGAAGCTGTGGCCATGTTTCTGCTCCTTGATGGAAATGGAAAAGGAAGGAAGAGAAGGAAGTTAGATATGCAGACATGTGTCATCAGGTGCTTGCAGTTTCTTTGGTGCAGTTTAAAAGACAAATCACTGTCTTTCCCACATATGTTCTCCCAAAGCAAGGGTTTCTCAACTTTTTTTTCCTTTGTCTTAAATTCTTTTTTTTTTTTTTTTTTCTTATTTTTTAGTAGCTTTTTATTTACAGGTTATATGTATGGGTAACTTTACAGCATTGTTTGTCTTAAATTCTTCTGGCTATCAGTCCACAGAGTAGAATAAGTGTGATTATAGTGAAAACTCAGTTTATTGAAATGCAGTTATCAAGGTGTTTAAACAACAAACCAGATTCATGGCCCCTGATTTGTAAGAAGTAAGGGCTCAGCATCTAACTTGGCATGGGTTAGGAGGTACAAACAACCCGGGTAGTAGCTCTGCTGGGGAACAGCTTTGGGAACTCAGGCAAGTCACTTTCCTGATGTTGGTCCCTGTGGGGAGTTGGACAAAGCTGATCTCTTAAGGTGTCAGAGCATTGCTGATATTCTCTGTTCTCCTGAAATGCATGGAAAAACTGCAGAGTGTCCCAGAAATGAAAAAGGCCTATATTGAGTCATTTCCTCAAAGAAACTGCTATTGCCAGAAGAAGTTAAATCACATAAAAACTAGTTTAATGTGTAAAGGCAGAGTCCTTTTGTCATTTAGATGCAGTGGCTTCTATTGAGTAAAAATGTTTAGTCTTTCATTTTGTTTCTTTATATAATTTCTAAAGACTGAGGAAAATGGTGACAAAATTTATAGATTAAAAAAATTTTTATCTGAAGGTGAAATAGGAACAGGATTATCTGCTGGTTTGAAGTTGGTGATTCCTGGATGTTCAGTACTATTCTCTTTCTTGACCTCCAGTATCACCTTAAATAATAAAATTCTTTTAAAAGCCAACAATTTTTAGTTATCTTGACCATCAAATTAATGACCTTTCATTAGTGGACTTATTAGAACTTGCTTATCTTTTCTGTTTTGTTTTATTTTCCTGGAGAAGAGCCAAATCCAGATGGCCTTGATCCAAAGCCAAGTATCATTCTCTTTGATATGGAAATTGGTGCCAGTAAATCTCTCTAGCTGGTGTTTAATGTACACGATTCCTATAGAGAACAGTAAGTGGGGGTAGGTGACCTCAGTATGTACTTTGTGTACCATTCTTTAGATCGAATTAGGTTTCTTAATTTTAATTAATTGGTAAAAATGAGGGCGATCTTTTTTTCAATCTCAATAGAAAACAGAAATTGAATGGAAAACCATAGAAAGACTGAGTTGGACAATTTCAAGTTTGAGGCAGTGCCTGGAAAATTGCAAATCGAGAAGGCTATTGTAATTCCTCAGAACATTAGCTCGAGTGGGTTGAAATGGTTCTGTCACATCCCCAGATCTGCCAGTTTTCTGGATTCAGAATTTTTTGTTTCCCAGTTGTAGCACTTTCTTTAAAAATTAGGGTGCAAGTTTGGAGAAACAGATTTGCCTAGTTCATTGCATGACCCTGTTAGTTTAGGGGAAGTTGAACTGGACTCTTGGGAAACCTCCTGGTAATCAACTCTTGCAGCTAAAGATTTCTAACTAAAAACAGGGAATCTCCAAAATGAACTCTCAGATGGGGCCAGCTTCCTAGCAAAGGGAGGAGTGGGGAGCGTTCCATTCTTTGCATGCATGCCCATGTTGCTTTTCCAATTGGGGGTGGTTCTCTTTGCCTTAAAAATTATTAGAGTGCTCTATTCTAATGCTCAGAGGAGTCAGTCCCAAGCTTGGTGAAGGGCCCATCATGCTCCAGTCCACATCTCTTTCCTGTGTGAACAGAATGCTGTTGACCCCTCAGCATGGGCCATTTCTCTTCTGGGTTTCCATTGGTGGCGATTGCCATTCTCTGGTAGTTCTTAAGTGACCTGAGCCACCTCATCGTGCTCCTAATCATTGACAGCACTGAATCCCCAGGAGACCAAAGGCCTTTTGAATACTGAGATAGTGCTCCCGGATAACTGGAAACTGTCACATGTGTTTGTTGTATTTGCCCCGGGGGAGAAGGCCTCTCATTTCTGACTTCTCATTATATCAGCTCACTTCTTGCCTTGTGTGGTGAGAGAGTGCCTCTTCGGCAGTTATGATGTCTGTGAAATAGTAAATTAAACGGAATTGCCAGTGAAACCTGACAAAAGCTAATGTTCATCCACCATCAGGTTTGATTTCAGTGAAGGGGCTGATGGCCACAGAACTCCAGCTGCCCTTTTGTACCAGACCTGTTTGTTAATTGACTCTTTTTGGAAGGCTTTCTGTAGGTAGAACCTGGATCCTTGTGAAAGGTGGGCTGAGATCTAAGGATGCTTGTCTGTTGTGAGGGACAAAGACATCCCTTCTCCTTCATTCCAGGAGTGTGCCTGTACCTAATGGAAGGCTCCACAGCAGCTCAGAACTGACTCTTACCTTGTACCCCTTGCAGTTGGAGTGGGTGGATCCATGCAGAATTTTGGCTTCCTGCAAGTTGGTCTGTTTCACTCATTTGTGTTTCAGCAGTGCTTTTTATTAGAAGTCATTTTTAACCATGTTTAAGTCTATAATTGACTATCATTTTTTCATCTTTTGAGTTTTGTCTGACTCTTCATAACCCCATTTGGGGTTTTCTTGGCAGAGATATTGAAATGGTTTGCTGTTTCCTTCTCTGGCTCATTTGACAGATGAGGAAACTGAGGCGGGCAGGGTGAAGTGACTTGCCCAGGGTCACACAGCTGGGAAGTGTCTGAGACCAGATTTGAACTCAGGAAGTTGAGTCTTTCTGACTCCAGGCCCAATGCTCTGTCCTCTGCAGCACCTGACTACCAAGTACTTAAAATATATGATGACAGTAGGCAACTTTAAAATCCTCTCATTGAGTGGCTTGAAAAAAGCAGATATTCCCTGCCCACATATCTGTGGCTACAGCCCAGCCTCATGCCACCCGAGTGGAGAGGACCTGCTTTGTACCGGACTCTGAATTGAGACACTGAGGCCTGGGTGGAAATAATTGGTCTGCTTTAGGGTGGGTGTACGGTAATCTACTGGAAAAATCTCAGAAGAGAATCTGAAGATTTATTTCTGCTTAAGAAGCCTGGATCCCAAGTGTATATGGGTGCCTTCTTAAACTCCCACCATTGTCTTTACTTTCTCTTATTGAAAGGCAACTATGTCCCCTTGTCCCTTTCATGGGAGTGAGGGAATGGTGGGAGTGACCAGACGGAGGATTTTAATTTTATGCTTTAAAAAAATTTTTAATTTTGTTTTTGATTTCTTATCAATCCAGCTTCTATGTAAGCCTTTCTCTTCATTTTATTTTAGCCAGTAAAGGAGGAAAGACTTGTTTTGACCAGCCATTAGAGAAGTGAAATGAAGATTTAGACCCTTCTTTGTTGGGTCATTCAGGCCCCAGTTCCAATCTTACTCCACCCCACACAGTCCTAGCTCCTCCTCCTCTGAGCTGCCACAGCCCCTGAATCTAAATCTTTTAATCTCTGTTTTTCATGCTTTTCTTTAGTCTGCCCAATTTACCCATAAGTGATTTAGTGCTGGGACGTTTATTGGACTCATTTCTGTCCTCTAACATTTGGAGCTCATTGCTGGGCCCATGAGGGAGATCCTTAGAAACTTGGGGGAGGAACCCTGACCCTCCAAGGGCTATCTCAGAATGTGGGAGGCGGGGCAGCCACAGAGTTCCCCAGCTCCTTGCTTTCAGGTTCCCCTGGATTCTTTCCTCTCTCCGATCCTCTCTAGGGTGGTGTTGCTGGTGAATTTTCTGGATTCCAACTTAGAAAATGCTCACTTGTAGATGACTTTCTCTGGCCTATTATTGCATTTTCTAGTGAAAGTAGTTTAGGTGGCAAGTTGAGCAGTTTGTGAGAGTAAGGAGAGATTCAGTCTCTCCTCTTCTCCTCTCCTCCCCTCTTCTTTCTCCTCTCCCCTCAACTCTTCTTCCTCCTCTTCCCTCACCTCTTCTTCCTCTTCTCTCACCTCTTCTTTCTCCTGTCCCCTCACCTCTTCTTTCCCTCTGCCCCCACCCCTTTCTTCTCCTCTTCCTGGCCCTTCAGGGGTGCTGACTGACCAATGCACCCCCTGTTCTTCCTCCACAGACACCATGAGGCGAGTGGTACGACAGAGCAAGTTCAGACACGTTTTTGGCCAGGCTGTGAAAAATGACCAATGCTATGATGACATCCGGGTCTCCCGAGTCACCTGGGATAGCTCCTTTTGTGCGGTCAACCCCCGATTTGTTGCCATCATCGTAGAAGCTAGTGGGGGCGGGGCATTCCTCGTGCTGCCCTTGCACAAGGTAGGTGCTCTTTGGGTCAGCTCCTGCTCTGGCCCAGGCGGGTCTTGGGGATGATATTTGAAGTTAATTGAATGGCGAGAACCCTAGATGGGTGCTATGGTGCTGATGGATGAATTCCATGCACTTTGGAAGGCATATTTGCTTTTCTATGATAGAACTAATCATTAAGTGGTTTATTGAGCTTTGTTCTAAAGATGAAAACATCTCTTTATTGAAATAATGTTTGAGTCTGAGGAATATTCTGCTTCTGTTACTTCTCTTCTGCTTTTCACAAATGTTTTTCTTTTGGATTTAAAAATCTTAAAACATTTGGATGCAATAAAATTGAGTTGGACTCTCTCAGGCCCGTCAGCATCTTTTTAGGGAGTTCCACAAAGGACAAAGGATAGGCTTCTTTTTGAGAAAGGAACCAAAACTTTGTTTTTTTAAGTATTAAAAGCTGTCTTGGAGATTGTAGTTTTTTTCTTTATCTGTTATTGTCAAGCAGCAAGGAGCCACGTTAAAGTGGAGAAGCCTGGTGCTCATTTTAATCCAAGTTTGCTTTAACTTTCCAGACAGCCACCATCCTTTTCTTCAGAGTCAAGGTGGCTTTTGAGAAACAGTTTTTGTGCATTCACATGGACAATTGTTGACATTCAGAGCAAGATTTATTTTGGCTTCCATAGTTAGAAACAATGAGAGAATATTGAATGATGGAAGAATTAGCGAAGGAAAAGAGAACCAAGGAAAGATCTCTTGAGAATTTTAAAGGGAAAAAATGAATTTTCCGTTTATGCTGCTGAACTTAAGCAGAAATGTCTACTTGTATTCTGAAGTTTTATAGCCTATGGAAAGTGGGAAAGTGAATTGTAATGGAGGGCTGGTTGTCTTGTAGAGAAATGGAGATTTGGCCTCTTTCTATTTTGTCCCAGAGGGCAGAGTTGGGAACAAGATGATCCCTAAGTGGAAGAACTTAATGCTATCACCATGTAAAAGGATTTTGTTCAGAGATATAGCACAAGAGAGTTACACAATTGAGAATAGCATTTGAAGACTTGATCTTCGTTCTTCTATTCCAATTGGCCCATCTTTTTTAGAGAAGTTTATCTCTGATATCTAAAACAACATGCACAAGTTTGATTTGGTAATGCCTTGCTGCATGAAATCAAGCCCCAGAAAAGTCTCAGCAGAAAATGTTCTTTTGTGTGTGTTTCACATGGAAAATTTCTTAAGAAGTTAGGATGTTGGTATTGCACTCAGGCTAATGTTTTCAAGTTTGTTGAGGAACTAGAGTGGAGAAATCAGTCCACAAGGCAGTCGGTGCTGCAGGACTGCAGTGAGAATTCGAGAGGGGGTTCCTTGTATGGACTGTGGTTTTCTTATTACCCTGGTGCACAGCCTGTCCTGGAGTGTTAGAGATACATGCAGAGACACTGGATGTGGAATCATCTGCATGGAGATGCTAACTGAACTGGAGCTGGGGAAAGCTACAAAGTGGTATAGAGATAAGAGGATACAGCCCAGGACAGAGCCTTGGGGGTATTCACAGTTAGAGGGAGTAAAGCCACTATTAGAAAGCAGTGCTGTGAGCTCCTGTCCACAAAAGCTTTCAAACAGATGTAGAAAATAATACGAAACTGAATCTTTTTTTTAAATTAAAGCTTTTTGTTTTCAAAACATGCATAAGTAATTTTCAACATTCACTCTTGCAGAACCTTGTGTTTCAAATTTTTCCCCTCCCTTTTTCCCATCCCCTCCCCTAGACAGCAAGTGATCCAATATATGCCAAACATGTGCAATTCTTCGATACATATTTCCACAAATATCTTGCTGCATAAGAAAAATCAGATGACAAAAGGAAAAAAAATTCAGAAAAAACAAAATGCAAGCAAACAACAAAAAAAGGTGAAAATACTATGTTGTGATTCACACTCAGTCCCCACAACCCTTTCTGGGTGCAGATGGCTCTCTCCATCACAAGACCATAGGAACTGGCCTGAATCATTTCAGTGTTAGAAAAAAACCAAGTCCATCACAATTGATCATCGTATAATCTTGCTGTTGCCATGTGGAATGTTCTGGTTCTTACTTCACTCAGCATCAGTTCCTGTAAGTTTCTCCAGGCCTCTCTGAAATCATTCTGCTGATCTTTTCTTATAGAACCATAATACTCCATAATATTAATATAGCCTAACTTATTAAGCCATTCTCCACCTGATGGGCATTCACTCAGTTTCCAGTTTCTTGCTACTTCAAAAAAGAACTGCTACAAAGGTTTTTGCACACATAGGTGTCCTTTTCCCTTTTTTGTGATCTCCTTGGGATATCGGCCCGATAGTGGTACTGTTGGATCAAAGGATATGTATGATTTGATAGCCCTTTGGGCATAGTTCCAAATTGCTCTCTAGAATGGCTGGATCAGTTCACAACCACCAAGAATGATTACTAAGACTGAATCTTGATGGGAAAACCTTGCCATGAGGCAATTGTTCAGTCTAGCTGGTCATAGGGATATAAAACAGGTTTGGGGGACAGACATCCCTGGAGATGGGCCAAGGGCATGTACCACATGGAGCACTCTGATACTCCAGGACGTGCACCAGGCTAATAAGAAAACCACAGTCCATACCAGGCATCCCCAAACTCATACCAGGGTACTGCAATGGGGATAGATGTGAGCTGGCAGTTTTGTCATCCACTATCCAGTTTTACCTGCTACCTGAGGGAAGTTCATCCTGAGTTAGAGAGGCCCTGAACTGTGTATGGAGAAAGGAGAAAGTTCAGAAGCCAGCATCAATAGCAGTAGTATTGTAGCAGAGCAGGGTCCAACTTGCTGAATCTAGCCCTCCCTGTAGAGGAATAACCAGGACAGAAATCTCAGATCAAAGAGGAAGCTACACTTCTGTTACTGAATCAACAAAGCTTTATAGTTGGCTGATAGGAGTTGAGTCCAGCAGTTATTCTTCCAAGAAGAAGAGAATGACTCTAAAATATCTACAAGCAAAAACCTCAGAGAAAAATTACAGCTTGGGCCCATTTAGTCAAATAGAATCCTTGGAAGAAATGAAGCAAGAATTTTGTAAAAGAGTTTAAATTTTTCATTTATAAATACTTGAAGAAAAAATTGGAAAATAAGTGTGAGTTATGGAAGAAAGAATCGGGAAGAGAAGCAACAGCTCGTCAAAGGAGGCATAAAATCTTGCCCAGACAACAAAATCCCTTAAAATTAGAAAGAACCAAACAAAAAGAACATATAAGAGATCACAAGCAAAAAAACTATGAAAAAAGATCAAGGAGAAAAAAAAGTCCAAGAAACATTGAACTGTCTGAATGCTGTGATGAAAAAAAAAGAGCCTAGAAATTAAAAAAAGTAAAAGCAAATTAAAACAAAAAAATTTGCTTAGCACTTTTAGAAGCATAATAGGGCAAAGTGGATGTAGAAAGAATCTAGTCCTTTCCTGAAAGACATTTCAACATTAAAACTCCTGGGAACATCATAGTCAAAATTCAGAATTTCCAAGTCAAAGAAGCAGTAAGAAAGGAAGTCTTGAAGGCCCTGAAGAGTGACAGCCAGGGATTGCATATTATTTAGCAGCCACAACTTTATAGGAGAGGAGAGCTTGGAATGTGATATTCTAGAAGTCAAAGAATATGGGCTGTCAGTCAGTAAACATTTATTAAACATTTAGTACTATGTGCCAGGCACTAAGATAGGCCCTAGAGAGTAAAAAGCAAACAAACAAAAGACAGGCCCTGCTCAGATTGCTAAAGAAACTAATGCATTTGTAAGATAAAGAGTAAATTAAAAGAAAAGACACTAGAATTAAGAGGAGTTTGAAAAGTCTGAAAAGATGGAATTTAATTGGGATTTTAAAGGAAATCAGGGAATGCACTAAGTGGAGATGATGAGATCAGCATTCTAGGCATGGGGACAGACAAGGAAAATGCCTGAAGATGAGGATGATGGAGTGTCGTGTTTGAGGAATACCAAAGGATGCCAGTGTCACTGGACCAAAGCATAAACCACGGGGTAATAAGGTATAAGAAGACTGGAAAGTTATGAAGGGCTTTGAACAGAGGATTTTTGTATTTGATTTTGGAGAGGATAGAGAGTTACTGGAGTTTATTGGTAGGAGGTAACATGGGAGGGCCTGTACTTTAGGAAAATCACTTTGGTGGCTGAATGGAGGATGGATTGAAGTGGGGAGAGACTTGAGGCAGGGAGAACCACGGGCAGCATCGTCTAGCCATGAAGTTATGAGAGTCTGCATCAGAGTAGAAGCTGGATCGTAACAGACCCAGCAAAAACCCTGTAGCATTAGAGGGGGACAATGAACCTTTAATGATATTGTAGACTTGCAAACATTCCTAGTGAAAAGACCAGAGCTGTGAAGAAACCTTGACTCACAGGTAGTTGGGACAAATGAAGAGCCAGCAAAAGAAACTGAGGAAATTTTAGATTGAGAGGAGAGTCAGGGGATGCTGTGGCAAGAACTTATGACAGGAGAATATATCCTGAAGAAAAAGGGGATCTGCGAGAAAAGGCCGTTCATTAGATCTGGCAGCTCATTGGAGAAGGCAGTTGCAATGGAGTGAAGAGGTGGGAAGCTAGATTGCAGGCTGGGTACTAATTATAGGGCATTTCTGTTTCAGGTAGGGGTTTGTTAAGAAAATCGCTGAGACCATTCTGTCTGTGGCTGTATTTGGATTGACTCTGCTGGAACTCTGGGGGCTTCCCCACCGGGGGAGAGGAGGTTCTTTCCTTTTCAAAGTACCTGAGAGTAGTCTTTATGGTATCCATTCCCTTGTCCTTTTTAAGGGCCCAGCGACAGAAGCTTGTTTAGAAGGAATATACTCGTCTTAGAGTTTAGGCACTTGGACTTTGTTTTCTGTGGATATATTAGATGGTGATACTATAGCAACACATTCCTCATGATCAGCGCACGTGACCTCTGTAGCTATTAGAGGCAGCATTGGGGTCGAGGAGTGAGAGGCTGAATGGGTTCCTTTGATGAGCCCATCTGCCAAGCTGCCAAATGGTGCTGGAGGAAGTCACACTACCATGATGAGTCTGCCACAACTCATGGGATCTCTTTTCAATTAGGCTCTCAGTTGATAGAGGTCCTTTCTTGATAGTCTGTCACCCTTCCCCCACTCCCCACCCCTTTTCTCCTTCAACTCCCAGACATCTCCAAGTTGGAGGAAATAGAAGCCAGGCTCCCTACCCCTAAACCTGCCTCTGCATCTCCACCATCATCCTCTCCGTTATCCCCATCTCTGAGATGTTCCTCTACCTTCCAATGCTAATACTGTCCAGTGTCCTGCTCCCTCATCTAGGGGCTTGGACACTGGCCATTCCTTTTCTGCCATTTTCAGTGACTTAGATGTACAGGTTTTTCTCTCTACAACATAATTGCCACTCCCTTCTTCCCTCTCCCCCCACCCCCCACCTATGTTTGACCCTGCCATTCTTTTAAGTTTTTGTCTTATGGCTCTCCTTCCACTGCCAGATATCCATGAATTGTCTGCCCCTGCTTCCTCACTACCCTTTCGTATTCTTCGGAGTTATCCTCAATGTCCTTGCCTCCTCCCAGCCATTTCTTGCAGTCGTCCTCTTCTTTTTACTCCCATTCAGTCACCCCCAGATCCCTGTTTACCTCCCACATGACTTCCAAAGCAGTCTTCCTAAAGCATGGGTCTAATTACCATTCCCTTATTCCAACACCTTTTGTGGCTCCGCTTTGCCTGACATTGAAAGACCTTCCCAGTCTTGGTTCCAAATGAATGATTCCCCCTCATCAGATCTTTAGGAACTAGAATCCACATCCCAGCTTTCCTTCCTCATCAAAAGCAGTCTGTCTTTGAGGCTCTGCTTGGATGCCTCTTCCTCTCTGAAGCACTCTCGATTGGCCCCAGTGGTTAGTGCTTTCTCTTCTGCCCCAGTTTTCCTGACTCTAGGATCTTCAAGGGTTCCTGATTGTCTCTGGGATAAAACACAAACTCCTTAACCTGGTATCACAAGCTCTTTTTTTTTTTTTTTTTTTTTTTTTTTTTTTAAACCTGGCCCAGCCTTCCTTTCCAGATTTGTTTCTTCTTAACTCCCCTTCTCATACACTGTTTTAGTTTTGGTCAAATTGGTTTACTTGCCTTGCCCAAACTCCATGTTTGGCTCCCACTGTCATGTTTGCCTAGAATTCTCTCTAGTTGTTAGTGCTTTTTTCTCCAAATTAGCCTATACATACTTGTCTGGGTATTGTTTGGGTAGAAGCTTCAGTTCTCTTGAATTGAAAGGAGGGAGATTTTATTTATTTATTTATTTGCTGAGACAATTGGGGTTAAGTGTGATTTACCCAGGATCACACAGCTAGGAAGTATTAAGTGTCTGAGGCGATTTGAACTCAGGTCCTCCTGACTTCAGGGCTGGTACTTTATCCACAGTACCACTTAGCCCCTGGGGAGGGAGTTTTTCAATTAGCAATTGTATAGTCTTTTTTTTTGGGGGGGGGGAACTTAACTGTGGGATTTTGGAATAGGAGAAGGTAAGAGGAAGAGAAAAGAGATCTTTATTTGAAAGCAAGATATAATATAATGAAAAACTAATAATAAGCCAGAAAAAAAAGCTTTAAGAAGAAAATATCTCCTTCCCAGCACAGTGCCAGCGCCTTTTCAATTTGGAAAAATAGGGGTGCTCCTGGTGGGAACATGCTTATGGGAAGTTTCTCATGCTGACTATCAGCTTTACAATTTATCGAGTTGCATGGCATGGACTTGTCCAATCAGAGGCAGGCCTTGGACCCAAGCTTCCACAATGCTCTCAATGCCTCTCTTCCTTGTACATGGTAAATGTGCTTAATAGAAATATTTGTTGAGAAAGAAACAAAATCTGTCAACACACAAATAACATGCTCTAAGTTATTGTTGATTAGAGAAATTGAAAACATCTTTGAGGTATCATCTCACACCTATTGTATTGACTAACATGACAGAGGGGTGTGGGAAAATTGGGACACTCCTGCACAGTTGAAAGAGTTGTGAACTGGTCCAGCTCTTTCTGGAGAAGAATTTAGAACTCTGCCCAAAGGGCTACAAACTTGCATACCCTTTGACCCAGCAATGTCACTAGTAGTTCTGTTTCCCAAAGAGCTCAAGCCAAAGGAAGAAGGACCCCTATGTACAGAAATATTTGTAGCATTTCTTTTTGTGATGGCAAAGAATTGGAAATTGGATCCGTGTGCTTCTCCACCGGGGAATAGCTAAACAAGTTGGAGTATTTGATTGTGTTGAGATATTGTTGTGCTGCCTGAGAAATGATGAGTAGGATGATTTCAGAAAAACTGGGAAGACGTATATGAAATGATGCAAAGTGAAGTAAGCCTAACTAGAAAACACAACAGGAACAACTCTGAACAGTGATCACCTGTAAAAGACTTAGCAGCTACTCTGAAAAAGACAGGGATCCAAGACAATTCTGAAGGACTCATGATGAAAAATCCTACCCACTGCTAGAAAGAAAATAGTGCAAATTGAAGTTTAATTGTTCTTTATTTTTTTCCTTGTACTTTCTTTTCTTTTCTTTTTTTTTTTTTTTTTTTTTGAATGTGACTGATATTGCTTGCCTTTTCAGTGAGTAGGGGAGGGCCTGGAGGGAGGGAGAGAATTTGGAACTCAATATTTATTTTTTTTAAAAAAGCACAAAATAAATACTTTTAAGGTCTAGAAATATAAACAAAAATATTGAATGGAATTGACTATTATAAATCCCCTTCCCTGTAGAATACAAACTTTTTGAATGTTGGGACCTTTTCCTTTGTCCAAAATCTGGCATAGTAACTTCCATAAACAATTCATTGTGTAGCCAACTGCTTTGAGAGGTCCAAGTGGATCTTGGCCTTAAAAACACAGACAGTGTGGAGACCTAGACTCCATAAGGCCAGGAGACCCAAGGTTGTGCACGAGCACTTCTGTGGCTCTGTGGTTTTCTTGGTATTGGTTTTCCTATCTTTGCTAAAGACCAGATTTCTGTTCTTGTTCATATTCTCCCATTGATAACTTCCACCCAAAGTAGTGAAGGCAGGT
The DNA here is from genome assembly GCF_902635505.1 of Sarcophilus harrisii. Taxonomy (NCBI): domain Eukaryota; kingdom Metazoa; phylum Chordata; class Mammalia; order Dasyuromorphia; family Dasyuridae; genus Sarcophilus; species Sarcophilus harrisii. Next base: position 700,092,778 of record NC_045426.1, on the reverse strand, counting down.
GTTTTGCTTTGACTCAGCACAGAAGACTTTGTGAACAAAAGGCTTTATTGCACGCATTATATACCTCTCTTCCCTCCCTTTGCTCCTTTCCCTCTCTCCCCTTCTCCTCCCCCCCTTGTGTTTTGCCCATTGAATCAACTTAAGATCACTGTTTTAGACCTTGGAGGTCCAGACACTTAAACATTTAACACTTTTATAATTTTCAGTGAATGGTAATACTAGGTCTCCCGACCCATAATTCTGATCTGTGGTTTTGTTTTGGCCATGAGGGATTTCTTTTTCTCCTGAAATCTAGGTGGTGGATTTTTTTGTTTGTGTTTTGCCAAAATTGCAGAATCCTGTTCCTCTGAGAATAAGCAGATTTTCAGCCCTCTCTGGACTCTTCTTTGTTTGGCTGGCAACATGTCTCTTCCTGTATGGAAGGTAGCTGGAGTTGATGATATAGGCCTGACTCAACACCATGCCTTACTGAGATAGGGCAGCCTGATAGCACGCTGATCCTTCCACACCCTCAGACTCTAAGGAGACTGCTCTGGACTTTGTGGTTCTGCCTGGAAGTGCAAGGGCATGTCTGGTTTCTTCCATGACTGCTTCCTCCCTGGCCTCCGCTTTCCTCTTCCCTGCTCCCCCACCTGCCGGGAGTGTGTCAGTATGAGACAGTAATGAGTTCTGCTTCTTAAGGTGCATTGATAGAAAATCCATGTTAGTCATCTGGGAGAATCACCTCCTTCCTGACTGCTCCCCTTCTGGTAACTTTGGGTGTGGTATTGGCACCTGCCTCATTCTTTTGACTCGTTGCCCCATCACATGCTCTCTGAACAGATCCGTGCCAGTGTGCAGAGCGGGCAGGAGCTCCTTTGCCTTCATTTATTTATTTATAACAGGTTGTCTGTTACAATAATTGAAACCTGTTTTACTGGTCTCTTAGAATTGTCCTTTCTGCTCATCAGAGATGCTCAGTTCTGACTGGGCCGGTGAGGAGAGGCCTGGCTGTAGCTCCCCAGCTCCTCTGAGAGCCTGATAGTGTGGGGGCCTCCTGTTCCACCATGCTGGAACCAACAGCACCTGGAGCCTCTTAAGGGATATTTTCCAAAATAGCAGCAGACATTTGGTTAAAAAGCTCACAGGGAGACTTATTATGAGGATGCAGAGGGTCTTACTGACAGCAAGAGGGATCCTGTGCCCATGTGACAAAACTGGTTTAATATGATTTTGTTTTAAACATTTGTTATAAGGTTGTAGAAAAACCTGCTTTTGTGTTTTTCTTGTAAAAATTTTTTTTAATAGTATTCTATTTACATACACACACACACACAGAGTTTTCAACATTAATTTTTGTAAGATTTTGAATTTCAAATTTTTTTTCTCCCACCTTCCTCCCCAAGACAGCAATCAATCTGATATAAGTTATACATGTACATCTCTGTGCGTGTGTCTAGGTTATATATGTGTGTGTGTGTGTGTGTATATATATATATATATATTTATTTATTTTATGCATATATATAATATGCATATATAAAATAGGTATAACATGAATCCTTTTAAACACATTTTAATATTTGATATGTTGTACAAGAAAAATCAGACCAAAAGGGGAAGAGGAGGGGACATGAGAAAGAAAAAGTACACAAAAAAGGTGAAAACATTATGCTTTGGATCCACATTCAGTCTTCATAGTTCTCTCTCTGGGTGCAGATGACATTTTCGATCCCAAGTCTATTGGAATTGTCTTGGATCACTACTTTCTTGTTACTGTGTACAGTGTTCTCCTGGTTCTGCTCACTTCACTTAGCATCAAGTCGTAAATCTTTCTAGGCTTTTCTGAAATCAGCTTGCTCATCATTTCTTATAGAAGAGCAATATTCCATTATATTCATCTATCATAACTTACTCTGCCATTTCCCAATTAAGGGGCATTCACTTAAGTTTCCAGTTCCTTGCCACTTTTTTTTTTGGCACATGGGGTCCCTTTCCCTCTTGATCTCTTTGGGATACAGACTCAATAGTGATATGCTTAATATTGATTATCCGTCCTATAATAATGTGTTTGTTTTGTAGATAAGTGCCTCCGTCCATACATCAGTCTGTCAGTTCATTCATCCATCTGTCCATCCGAACACATGAACATGGACCCATTCCTACCTGTAAAATGAAGGCAGGGCTGTCTTTTTTTGTCTGTGGATCCCTGGTACTTGGTATTTTGCCTAGCACAGAGGAGAGATGTTTAACAAATGTTCATTGATTCATTGAATTCAAAATATATGAACTGTTGCAAAATTATGGTATTGATAGAGTGCTGCAAAATTGTGTTTCCTCCTGATAGATCCACCTGCTTAATGGGTAGCTTATGGTGCTCAGTCTCGACCTACTTCCTCCTACCAGTTCTTAGGTATTCTTGGGGAGTGGGTGGGGGAGCTTAGCTTTTTTTTTCTGGCTCTAGTATTTGGGATATTGGAGGTGAAGGTGAAGGGACAGGAGGAGGAGTTGATTAGTAGTTATTTGACTCCTAATTGGGGTTGTGGAACAGTAAAAGCAACCTTAATGTTCCATGAAGAACTGTGAATGATTTAGCTATTCTCAGTAATACAGTGATCCAAGATGGTCCCAAAGGACCAATGATAAAGCAGACTATCTGGTATTGATTGAATACAGATGAAGCCTACTATTTTTCACTCTCATTTTTCTTTTATTCAAGTCTTGTACAAAATGACTAACATGGAAGTATTTTACATAATTGTCCATGGATAACCTTTATCTTACGGCTTCCTGTCTTAGGGAGGGGAGAGGGAAGGATAGAGTTAGGAACTCAAAACTTAAATAAAAATGTTTAAAAATTGGAAGAAAAAAACCTAGGACTGTGAAGTCTCAAGAGCTGCTGCTCAGCTCCCTTCTGGCTTCCAAGGGAGGTACTAGGGTGAAACTGGGCAAGAGCTTAGGTAAAGGAGCATTAGCCAAACATCCAGCCTGCTCCTTTCCAAGAGCCCTCACAGCCTTGGCTGTGTATCCTTAAGAATTGTGGCTCACCCCAAACCAATAGAGCATTTTCTTTGGGGAAGTGTGTGTCTGTAGTTTTGTTATAGGAGCCACCCATAATAATATACCTTTCACTTATCTCTCTAGGTCTTCATAATTTTAGGGTTATAACCTTTCAAGCATTAGGGACCCTTGTAATTATCTTGGCACTGCCCTTAAGTGGGATGTCTGAGGTCACCCTATAGAGGCAAGATGAGAAAAAACCCCAAGCCTTCCATTCTAAATCCCAGTCTGGATCCTGTGCTCCCTCAGGGGACTCTTCTCCCCACCTCCTACCCCCCACTCCCAATCTGCTTTTGAGAGCTAACATTTTGAGAGATCGGATTTCACCCTTTCCGGGTCATAGATCAGGTTTGTTATTATTGATGACAATAAATCTAGCACGTGAAGTTCTTCGTAATATCTTCCTAATTACCCCGAGACATAGACGCTATTATTTATTATTCTCGTTTTCTGATTGAGGAAACTGCCTAGCCGCGTGACCCTGGGCAAGTCACTTCACCCTGTTTGCCTCAGTTTCCTCATCTGTCAAATGGGCTGGAGAAGCACATGGCAAACCCCGCCAGTATCGTTGCCAAAAAAGCCCCAAATGGGGTCACAGAGAGGAAAATGGCATTGTGTGTGTGTGTTATTTTTGTATTCAGAAACTGTTGTGAGAGAGGGTTCCGGGGCTGTCCCGAGCGGGGAGGGGGCTTGAATGAGTCCACCCCTCCCCCTTTGCCGGGGCCCCAGAAGCCCGTCTCGTGGCTCCCCCGGTGCCGGAGCCTCCTGGGGTGCCGGGGTGGGCTGCGCCTCCAGGAGGGGACCGGGGCGGTGCCGGGGCGCAGAACAATGACTACTGGCTGATGACGTCAGTGGCAAGTGGGGTGCCGGCCGCCTCGGGGGGCTCTCCTCCGCTGCGGGGGGGGGGGGGGGTCTCCTCCGCCCCGATGCTGCTGGCCCTCCCGCAGACCCCGGGGGTGGAAAGCGCCCGGCGGCCTGGGGCTGCTGGGGGGTGGGGGAGGGCGGCGGCCCCCTCCCGTCCCCCGGGGCTCCCGTCTCTCCGGCCGCAGCCTGGTGCCCGGGCGCTGCGGGCTTCTGGCCCTGCTTTTTACCTTATATGGGCATCAGGGCTCGGAGATTGTCTGTCCGAGCCGTTTCCTCCCGTGCCTTTGATTGGCCGTTCTTGGCCCGGCCTTAGGGCCTGGGAGATCTGGGGCAGCCCCTGAGTCAAGTGCGGGCCGCCCTTGGACCCTCTCCTAGAGCCTTGGGCTGGAGGCGGCCCCGCCTGCTTTGGGCCTGGGGGCAAAAGCCTTCGGAATGGAAGGGCGGCGGCTGCGGGCCGCGGGGGTCCCGCTTCCTCTGCTCCCGGCTCGGGGACAGCTCCTGTGCGCAGCCCGGCGGGCTTAGCTCTCGGCGGGCGGGCGGGGTCCCTGCCTCCCTCTCCCCGGGAGGGCTCGGAACGTGCCGGCCGGGCAGCGCTGATGGGCCCGAGAGCAGCCGCTGCCGGAGCAGGCGGGGGCCGGGCCGCCGCGGGCTGCTGGGCGCACCTTGGGGCCGGGCCCGCTTTCGCACTTTCCCAAGTGAAGCGCTTGCCCTGCCAGAATCTCGGGGCCCGGGCCTTGAACACTCTCTGGCCACCCCTTCCTCTGGGGGAGGGGGAGGAAAAAGAGGTTTGTCTTAGGCCGCTGGCTGCCCAAGCCCAGAAGGAGCTCTTAGGTCAAGAAGGGCTCCCAGGGAAAGAAATCCCCAGTGCCGGTCGCCTGGGGGCCCGCTGGGTAGAGCTGCTCGGTTTCCCTTCCTGGCTTAATACCGAACACTTTGTCTTAATTTCCTGTTTTTGCCCAAGTCTGTAGCTTTGTGGCCAGCACCTCGAAGTGGGGATGTTTTATTTTGACTAGGTTCCTCCTTTTTTATTCGGTTTTTTGTTTGCACAAAGGCATCATATGGAAATGCATTGTTTGTGTGTAAATAAAACAATGTGCAGGGAAATAGGACCTTCGTTTTTTCAGACATCTATTAAAGCAAGGAAGTTGGGTAGCGACAGCTTTTATAGGTGCCTCTGAAGAATGAAGCCAACTTCTGGCACTTTCCTTTAAGAACTTTATGACCTGTCTCTGTAGTTCGTTAATCCCATTTCCCCCCAGAGAAGCAGCAGTACCAAAATGCACAAGTCTCATCCTTGCTGCCTCCCACTCCTGATCTCCCAGGAAACCTCAGCTGTGGCCCTCTTGGCAGCTGGCCTCGAGGGGGCCTCATGTTTTGTAGGGACTTTTTCCCTTGCCCTTTCCCTTCCTTGTCCACTTCTCCCAGAACACGGATTTTATGGCTTCCAAAGCCCAGATTCCAAGGTCTCTTCAGTTACCTACAGTGCTGGGGGCTTTCAAAATGGCATTCAATTTGTCATTTATTAGCACATGTCATTGCCAGTGGGTCAGTTCCCTTCCCTGGGCCACCCTCTGTGTTTATAATATTTGAGAGCTCTCTGATTTTATCACTGGGGCTCCTCCACTCCACTGATCAGATAGCAGCCTCCCCTCGACAGCGCAGCAGATAGATGGTCTTCAGGAAGATTCATTTTTTATGAATTCATCTTGATGTGTCTTTCTGAAAGTTAGTTAGGGGGATTGACAGGCCCATGTGTGTGTAGTAGGGCCTGAGAGACTTTGTACTTGAACTGCAGAGCCTACAAGAATTCAGATTCCTGGAATTCAAATGCAGCAGAGATGCTGCAGCTGGATTTCTCCCTCCTCTCCTCCCACCCCCAGTCTCTCTTTCCCTTCTGCTTTTCTCCTTTCCCTCCCTCCCCTTTCTTCTGTGCTTCCCTCCCTCCTCTTTCACTCCCTCCTTTTCTGTCTCCCCCATCTTAAAGATAGTCAGGATCAGGACTTGGTCCGCCAGCTCCAAAGGCATCAAATGAGACAAATGTAGGCAAAGAATTTTGTAAATTGTAAAGATGTCACTTAAGGGTCAACCTATGGGCAGCCAATCTGGATTTGCTCTGCTGCGCATCTGGGGCCGTTCAGTCGCTTTGGCTCCTTGGAGCAGGCCTGAGAGCCAGCTCAGAGATTCTGCCTTACTGGAGTTGAGCATGACCTTTGTCAGTATGAATAGTACTGTAAGAAGAAAAGGATGTTGGAGGAGAAGGGAAATCAACTTCAATAGACATCCTTTTGACTCCTTTGAACTTGGTACAATGTGAATGGAGCCCTTATGCTTGAGTAGAAATTTTCTTCTTATTTCCGCAGCACATGTTGGCTCACTATCCTCTTTGTGAGGACTTTAACAATTCTATACAATTTATGGCTCCAAACGGCAAAGGGTTTATTGTTGAGACCTAACAAAAGGCCCCAGTTTGGTGTATAGTTTAACAAAGTTAAATTGAAATGTGGTCTGCCTCAGTGACTCTCGAATCATCAACTGTTCTAAACATCAGAATTTGTTAGAAAAGGGACCCGGTGTAGATGACTAGTTAAAACATCCTCCAGATGGACCTTATTTCTGGAGTGGGGTAATGCCCAACCAGATGACGATTCCTTATCCAGGAAGCAGTGAAGCCTGAGGGAGCTGGAGCATCTTGGTGGGATTTAGAAGCACCTTTGAAAAGTTCAGGTGTCAGTTGCTCAGAAGGGAAAAATATTGGAAGAAGAGAGAGGAGTAGTAATGTCTGCGGAGAGAGGCATTTGTATCTTTTGTCAGAAGTAGTTGGGTCTTATGTTAACTGAACTCTACAGGAGACTGTAAGAACGAGGTTCCCTGTAGAGTAAATACTAAAGGGCTTGGAAACTTTAATGTTCACCCTTATTGGGCTTACGTTATTACTTTAAAAAAAAGATTTTTATTGATAATTTTTGTTTTTATATTGCCTAGATTGCCTGTTAGGTCCTTCAGAATAGAAAAATAAATCAATAAAATCCCCTCTTGCAGGAACTTGTAATTGAATGAGTGCAGATATGCTCCTGACCTACTGTCTGGCAACTTTTAGACATGGCTGGTCACTGAAAATTGACCTTTCATCCCCTTCATATGAGCCACCATGTTCCGTGAGGGACATATTCCTAACGTCTTCGTGTTCTGCCTTGAAGATTGGCTTGGGACAGTGATCATCTCTGTGGCTACCTGTGTAAGTTGTTGCAGATATCATCAGCGCTTTCAAAAAACAGATCCTAGCAGACCTTCTAGCAAAGAACCCCAGGGAATGACAGTTGCTATATATTTGTACTCTTTGGATTTAAAAAATGAGTAGTTGCTGGTTCAGCACAGGGTCCCATGCAGCTGTTCACAGGTTGGAGAGGCTGTGCTGATTTATGGATGTAAATGGAAACAGCTGGAGTCTTTCCGCAACCTGCCCCCTCAGCTGAAATCTGGCACCCAGAGTCCCCCACAGATCTGGCCCCTGCTGTCTTTAGCTCTGCTGCTCCCCTTTTGCCCCGCTGCTCCCCTTTTGCCCCCTCCTCTGCAGCAGTCCTGCCAGCTAGCAGAGCCTACCTGCACTTGGTACCTCTGCCCTGTCCCATGTATGCCAGCAGGCTCCCTCCCTCACCATCAGCTCAGGCTCTCTGTTCTTAGTTGTCATTTCTGAAGCTGAAACATCTTCACAGTTACAAGGCACTGAGAACTTTCTTTTCTAGGTATAGAGAAGTGGATCATTCTGCAGACCTCTATGTAAAATAATCTTAATATATGTCTTTGCCCATTGATGAGAGGAAGGAAGGGGGCCTGCACATAGTTCAGAGCCGTATGGGGGCTGGGGATAGCGAAGCAAGAGGAGGAGTATGGGGGACGGGGGCAGACACGGGAGGGACGGAAGACAGATACAGGACAGATGGGCAGAATAGAGCAAAGGGCTCGGGCTTTGGGCTTCATTCTTCTGCTCTCATGTGAAAGACTTTGGAATGATTGATTCTTATCTTTTTGCTTTGGGAGGGGCCTCGGTGCTGAGCCGAGGGGCAGGAACAAAGAGGGAGCACAGTACTATGCAGTAAAGTCAACATGGCTGTTTTGGGACAAGACTTTCTTAGAGAACTACTTACATAAAGTGGAATTATGCTATGCAAATGTATGTAAAGTGAGAAGTGTCTGTTTCTAGTAGTTGTGGTTGTGAGGAGACTGAGGCTGCTGCAGGTGTGGAATGGCAGAAATGCCCACCTTGCTGGCAGACAGCGAGAGCTAATAGTTCAGACCCTCATGATGTCAGCTGCTCTTTCTGGGAACTCGAAGCTCCCTGCTTACAATCTGCACCCGGTTATGCCATCCCTGCGTCTGGGCAGCTTTCCTCCCCTTCCCACCAAAACAAACCCCAGCTCTTGGTAACGATTTGCTCTCTTCCGATCCATGATAATACCCTCTTAGTTCCCACTCTTGCCTTTATTTTCCTTTGTGGGCCTTGTTTGTGCTTTTGTAACTCCTGCCCCTCTGCACGGAGCTTTGCTTTGTTAAAGTATCTGTATCTGTCTGAGAAAGTTGCTGAATGAAGTCTGAGTGTTTCTGAGTTTTCAACAACTTTGAACTCCAGGGAGATGATTGTCAAAAAGTTACTGCCCCCTGTGTGCTACATCTGCTCTGCTAACAGGGACTATCCTTTCCCAGTTCTCAGCCTAGTGTTTCGTACACAAGTAAGTACTTAATAAATACCTTTTTGTCACTTGGCATCTTTCTTTTTAACTACCTGTATTTAAGAGCTGTGGTCACTATACTCAAGGACTAGCAGGGATTCCCAACTACAGGTGTAATTATGCAGACACGGTCTCTCTCTGTGTCTGTCTCTCTGTCTCTCTGTATCTCTCTCTATCTCTGCTCTCTCTGTCTCTCTGTCTCTGTTTCTCTGTCTGTGTCTGTCTCTGTCTCCGTCTCCTGGCTGAGCAGCTGTGCTGTTTAAGCCCGAGATGCTGCACGATCCGATCCCCCCCTAAGATCAGGTTGCAGTACACCGGCCAGGCCACTGGATCTCTCTGATAGTTCTTACAAGCCAGTGTTACTGACCTTATTTCCATTCAGTCTTGAACTTCTTTTAGACACTTTCTTGACTTGGGGCCATGTCTGATTATTTTCCTCCCTTTTTCAGGAGTGTGTCTGCTATAAAAGCTGGAAATTAGAAATGTGGTTATCTTAAAAAGGCCTCTTTTTCTAACAAATGTGATTTTTCAGCTAAGAAGTAAAGGGGAACCTGGGTGGAGGATTGCTGCCTTGCCTGCGTATCATCTTTCAGCTGTGCTGCTGTTGAGGGTGTTTGCACCTTAGGTAGCAGCTGGCTCGGAGGACCTTGGAGGTTTAGAATGCGATTCCTCCATGCAAAGGGCTTCTCTTCCGTACATCTGTGTGGAAAATCAGCTTGGGCTCCCATGCCAGTCGTTTCAGTTGGTTGTCTCCTGAAAACAACGTTGGTCTTATGGGTTCTTAGTCCTTTCCTTTTTAGGTCAGTTGTAAATCCAGGGCTGAGAGACTGAAGTCATTTTGACTCGTATAATTATTTTGTCTCCCAGGAGCCTTTACATAAACCTGCGTGTTGAAAGGGCTTTGATCAGTGCAAATACAATTCCGAGAATCTGAAGGCTGGATCGCAGCCTCTTGCTTACCAGACTTGCTCACATTCCCTGGTCAGTGAGTGGCCTTAGGCTACGGTAATTGGGTGGCTATGGGCAAGTCACAGAAACTCAAAGAGCCTCAGTTTTCTTCAGTTATCATGGATCAGAGGATCATGTTTTCTTCTTTTGAGAGAATTGTGGTAAGTAAGGCACTTTGTGGAGATAAGCAATCAGGTTATTGATATTTAACATCAGTCTTCATAGCTAGACAACAAGGCAGCTTTGGACTTGGAGTCAGGAAGACCTGAATGAAAATCCTGCCTTTAGATGAATTTACTAGCTTTTTGATACCAAGCAAGGCATTGAACTTCTCTCAGCCTCAGTTTTCACATTTGTAAAATGGGGATGATAAAATAACACTTGCCTCCCAAGATTGTTGTGATGAGCAAGTGAGGTAATAAAGCGCAATATAGTATAATAATATTTAATATTTGCTTTTTAAAAAAAATAGCTTTTTATTTTCAAAATATATGCAAAAATGGTTTTCAACATTCACTTTTGCAAAACCTTGATGGCAAGGAATCCAATATAAGCCAAACATGCCCTACAAGAAAAATCAGATCAAAAAGAGGGGAAAATGAGAAAGAAAAAAGAAGAAACAAACAACAAAAAAGATGAAAATACTATGTTGCAATTCACATTCAGTCTTCATAGTCCTGTTTCTGGATGCAGAGGGCTCTTTCCATCACAAGTCTTTTGTAATAGACCTGAATCACCTCATTATTGAAAAGAGCCATGTCTACCACAAAGATCATTGCATGATCTTGTTGTTACTGTGTACATGTTCGCTTGGTTCTACTCATTTCACTTAGTATTAGTTCCACGTAAGTCTCTCCAGGCCTTTCTGAAATCATCCTACTGGTCATTTCTTACAGAACAATAATATTCCATAATTTTCATATACCACAACTTATTCAGCCATTCCCCAATTGATGGGCATCCACTCAGTTTCCAGTTCCTTGCCACCACAAAAAGGGCTGCACAAACATTTTTGCACACAGGGTCCTTTTACCTTTTTTTGGTTCTCTCTGGGATACAGGCCCAGTGGAGACCCTACTGGGTCAAAAGGCTTTCTTAATAAAATAACATAGATTAGTTTGGAAGTAAAATGAAATTACTCTGTACACAAATGACCCCATTTATTTTAGTGGGGAAACATTCTAAAAACCATTGTCAAGCACTCCATAAATACTCCTCCGAAGCTAAATCTTATTTTTGCACTTGCTGGGTTTAGCCATGGAGAGGTTGGAGTAAGTGATCAGGTTCTTCTAACATGTGCCAGTGGCTGTCTTGGGGGGCAGCCCTTTGGAATTTCCAGAATTAGCTTCAGATGCCTTAGTAGTTACTGGGTGATAACAAGGATTTGTCATGGTCACCCCGGGAGCTGGGTCATTTCCTTAGAGCCAGCTGTGTGAATCCATATCCTAGAGATGATAGTTTTCCTAGGTTTTGCCCATAGTGATTTTAGTTTGAGGATGTCCTAAGCAGTTCATTTGCCCAGTTGTGCATTTTTGTGCCCCTTTTTTGACTTAAATGAAACCCAGTAAGGTAGAAAAAGCAGAGTTGGGCAGAAGAATATTTTGCATCCAATTAGTATATTCACTTTGTGACTGGGCCATGTGATTCATTAGAGAGAGGTAGTATTGTAAAGAATGTAAGGGAAAATGCTGAACATTGGAGCCTCAGTTTCAACATCTGTAAAATGGGAATCACAGGATTTAGTGTTTAGAGGGATCTTAAACCTCTTCATTTTCTACATGAGGAAACTTGAGATTTGGAAAAAGTGGTAGAATGAGGCTTTGAGAAACAGATTATAAAATCCCTGATCTGGAACCAGGTAGGACTCCAGAGACATTGTGAGCACACCATGCCCATGAATACACACACACACACACACGCACTGCTCTGCTTCAAAATGTCAAACCTGCCCTAATACTTGGGCGACCTGTTTTGAAGGGGTGGTTCAAGCATTACAGCTCCTGTGTAGGTAGTTGTCCCTTGTTTCTGGATTTGTGACTTGGACCCAGTAACAACCATTTTGTGCCTCATTTTTCTCATCCACAGAATGGGTGCTTCATTAAGAATGCCACATGTAAGAAATATGAGGTATAGCTGATTTTTGTGGGTTCCCTTTTTACAGAAAGCAGGAATTGGAAGCACTGATCAGATCAGTTAGTCAATTACTCCATCAAACACTGTGGAGACATTCAATTTGCATTTCAGATCCTTATGTCTCCTTTCTCCCTCCTCTTCCTCCCCCCCCCCCCCACTTGCTTTTGAAATCTCTCCATCAACAAATAGTGGAAATAGTTTTTCTAACCCCGGGCCTTCTGTGTCTCAGATGGCCGGCTGCCAATCCTTTTTAACTCCCCATTTCCTGGGCTTTTTCTTCCTTCCCCAGCCTGGTTTAGACCAAAATTTCTCAAACTGTGGGGCATGACCCTCATGGGATTGTGTAACTGAATGGGGGGGGGGGGGAGTGTCACGAAATTCTGATTTATTCTCAGTAAGTATTTAAGATATAAGCCTGGCTTATACACCTATATACCCAGGACTGCATAAAAATTTCTCGGAAAAGGGGCCATCAGTAGAAAAACTTAAGAAGCCCTGATTTTAGATAGTCAGTTCCAGTGTGGACTCTGGCTTTTAAACCTTTATGCTTTGGTGATTGCCAAGAGAAATAGTACAGGTGTTGGTTAGCCAAGGAAAGGATATCCAGGCCTTTGGTAAAACTTGGGGCCCTGGGACTTTGTGTTCCCTTTTCCTAACCAATAATAATTCTTGCTCATACCCTTTTTTTATGCATAATCCTAAATATATTTTAGCAGAGGAAAGAGCCCTTTACTGGGCCTGGAAGACCCAAATGCTGTCATTCCTTTGCTACTGAGGGATCTTGGGAGTTGGATTGAATGAGCTCTCCTGACCTGGCTCTGCTGCCTTTTCCTCCGTGGGTTTTCCTGGCACTGTTCTCTCCCGAGTCTCCTTGTGGCTTCTCCCTCAGACTGGTGGAGGGCTTCCCCATTATTCTCTTCTCTTTCTCTCCTGAATTATCATCTCTATGCAAAGAGTATGCAGGTAGCTACATCCAGGCCAAGTCTTTCCTGACTCCTGTCCTGCATCACCATCTACTGAATATTCAAACTGCGTTATTTGGAGGCATCTCAAACCTTGGATCATGTCAAAACTCTGTCATTTGCCAAAAATGTCATATGTCAAAAAAAGGCTCATTTTGGTCTCCAAATCTCTTCTACTAAACTTAACAATGTCTGTTGAAGGCAGCACCATTATTTCAGGCTCCTAAGTCTATAACTTCAGCCCCCCAGTCCATCTAGTTCCTCACCAAATCACTGTCCTTAACTCCACAGCAATTCTCTCTGACCCCTTCTTACTACACACAATTATTGCCGCACTTAGTCAGACTCTCATCCCTTCTTGATTAGACTCATTTCAGGAGACTTTCAGTTGTTATTGATGTCTTTCCCCCCTTCAGTCCATCCTCCACTCAGCAACAAAAAGGATTTTTCTTAATTATGGAGCTCACAATAACACTGTTTAAAATCCAGTGACCTCCTGTTACCTCTAGGATAAAATAGAAACTTTGCCTTTTAAAGCCCTTTGAACCCAGCCTCTGCCTATCTTTCCAGCTTCCCCTTCTCACACTCTAGCTTCTGTCTATATTTTAGCTCCACTGCCCCTCGGCCTGGGTTCCCATACTTCTTTAAGATGCATCTGAAACACCAGCCATTTATCCAAAGCAGGGGCTTCTGCCTTCCTAACAGCCTAGTGGTTATCTTGTATTTATTGAGGATATACTTATCCACGTTGTCTCTCCTATAGAATATATATTCTTCAAGAGCAATGATTATTGCTTTTTTTGGTATTTGAATGCCAAATGCCTGGCACAAAGTAAGTTCTTAATGTATGCTTAATGATTGATTGACTGTGGCAATTCCTTTTCATCCCTTTAGTTTTATAATTCTAATCTTAGGGCCATGTCAGCTCCTTTGTGTAGGTATTGTCCCTATTTACAGATGTAAAATAAAGTCCTTAGCTACACAGTTAGATGCAGAACCAGAATTCCTAACTTTCAGGCCCGAGCTTGTCCCATGGTGAAAGTGTTTAAGCAAAATTTGGGAGGGAAATAACTCATTTTGAAACAGACTTGCCCCATGTGTGGCAGCTCCCTGGTGTGGAGGCTTAAGGATCTGTGGCATTTTGCCTTAATAAGGAGCATCCCTGGGAGCCAGGGCCATGGGATGAGCTATGTTGTCAGGAGAAGGGCAGATTTGCTCTTTTCTGTGGTAATGGGAAATGGTGCAGGTCAGAGCAGGACCCCTGGTGTGGAGGGGGAGATGCAGGGTTCCTCCCCTCTGAAAGTCATAGAAGTGGCATTTGTGGACTGCACTTGTGTTCTTTCTAAAAGAGAACACCTGCATTTTCCGCCCCCAAGTCATTCATTCACTCTACTTATTTCAGAAAACTGGGCGATTTCTGTTTCCGGAGATGTTCTTGTTTCTGAGATGCCCCAGAGCTTATTTTCATGTAATAAGAAGATTCATCCTTGGTCACTTAACCTTAACTTGTGTCCAGGGACCATGGCTGTGAGCAGACTTATCCAGAACAAACCCCTTCCAGCCTATGAGTTGGAGAGCACTCTCTGACTTGATTTGGCAGGACTGGCAGTGCTACTTCTGCTGCTTTGAAAAAGACTGAACTGGGTGAGTCTGGGAATTGAACACTGGTTAGCAGAGGTTGGTCATTTTACTCGATGATGTTCAGCCTGAAAGCCCAAGCTTAAACATTTCCTCTCTAATGTTTTTCAAATATAAAATTACTCTTTTGTAAAAAAGAGAAAAAAACAAACAAAAAAAGAAATCCAACTTTATTTGATAGTTGTATCTGTTTTTCTTACCTATCCATTTCTTACCTATCCATTATTCAAAGGCCCTTAATAAGTCTTGCTGCTATACTGAAGTACCGAGATATATACTGGGAAATACAGAAAGGCCCAGTTTATTTACCCTTGTGGAGCTTGCCAGGTTGGGAGAGAAACTGCTAATGAACGGCGCTATAAATGGTTGGTCAGGCTTAGATGATTGAAGGTGACAGAAGGAAAGGATCATTGTAGAAGAAGGTTTGTGGATGGATTCCTGGAAGCTCTTCAGGAGATCTGGGAGTTAGCCATGGGAATTTCTACTTCTAATCTGGGGTGGCTCCAGTTGACCTACCCAGGGCTTCTCTATTCCAAAGGTGATGCTCCATTGTTTTATCTAGGAAATATGCAGGAGGCAGAATCCTTTCCATTGCAAAGCCAGGGTACACTTTGGGTCCTTAAGTGTCTCTCAAGGGAACGCTGCTGATGAACATATTTTTCCAGGTGAGGATTATCGGTGTTGATTTTGCACCACCGAGGCCAGAAAGAATGCCCACCCTCACTTGGTGCTTTCAGATTGGTTTTTGATAGGATTGAGGATTGGAAGGGATGGAGAGATTGTCAAGGCTGTCATTTTCTATATTAGGAAGTTTAAAATCTTGGTCAACCAAACTGAAATTGGTCAGAACTCTGTTCAGGACCTTCCAAAACACCAGATCGTCTGGTAATTGGCCGAAGGAGGGAAGTGGTCTGAATCCAACGGAATTTCACATTTAATTGGGAAATGTTTTGCTTAAGAGACAGCCACTTGTCATGGAAAGATCACATGGGCTTGTGGAAGTCGGGAGGCCCAAGTCCTGGTTTTTGCCCCTCTTCTAGCTCCAGTATTCTGTAGATAGATGAGCATTCCAGGAGCATGCCGGGTCATGCTTCTGCTTGGGAAACTTGCCAGACCCCTGTTTTAAATTGATTCTATGTATTAGTTTGCTTTGTAAACTCTAAAGATACATTGATTGGAGGGGGGAGGGGCAAATAGAAGTTTTAACTGTAATTAAAATGGAAGAAATTTTGCCTGTAGTTATCTCCGATGGTTCTGTTGATTCAAAAGCACTTGTAATGTGACCAAGGGCCCCTTCTTTTTGTCTTCGGGATTTAAAAACTCATTGTCCTGTTTCATGGTTCATTAACTAGACTTGACAATAAATATGCAGGTTCAGGATACGTTTCCCTAACAGGAAGTTGATAGGCTTGCCAAGCTTGATTATTTCCCTTTTGAATTAGATTACCCCGATTTTCTCCCACAATCAATTCAAATTTACCTTCCCTCACCTCCCAATTACTCCACCTACCCCTCGGATCTATCTGGGAAGGGAGAGTTTGAATGAGATCTGAATCTGCTTTTAAGGTAGTTAGAATAAATTATGCTTCAACCTCTCCCTTCCTTTTGGGCCAAGGGTGGTTACAGACCTCTTTTAAGATGCAAATACTCCCTTACCTTCATGTAAATTTGAGAGTAGGATTTCGGGGAGGGAGAAGAGAGAGTGAAAGACTTCAACCTAGTCTCACATGGCCCATAGGAGCAGTGGCCTGGGCAGACTGCAGGAGGACAGGGTAGGTCTTCAAGAGTTGAGGCAAGGGAATGTGAAGAAAGAAGAGAAGGATTTGCTGTGTCTGCAGGTATCTAGGGTGAAAGGCTTGATAGCTCTCTTCATCCCTTTTGATTTACACTTGATGATAGCTTCTATTTCCCTTCCCCTTTAATGATTGTTATTGATGTTAAAGGGTTTTGAATTGCCAAGAAGGAACGCCTCATTGTTTTGACACATTGCCATCTATTTGGAAAATGAAATCTCATCTTTAAAAAAAAAAAAGGTGGGAGCAGAAAAAGATAATCTGACCAGAAGATGGTCATTTTAAGTGTGTTGCTGGCTGCCTTTAGGCATTAGTTACCTTCCTCCATCATGATCTTTCAGGATGTTGGATACATAGGATACACAAGGAAGAACCTCCACAGATCTTTACAATCTAATGGATAGAATTAGCTGTTTTAGTGGGAAGACCACTCTTATTAGGTGACAGTGTTCCTAGAGATGTCACATTTAAAACGGGAACATTGGCTTCGTGGAACAGATTGCCATTTGAGGTGCCTACAAATGGTGATGATCCTTTTTAGGAACATGAACTCATTTCAATCTGGTTGAGATTTGACATCGGGTGATGGAGGACATCTCAAGTACAGCTCTTGGCCCATCTAACTGGCATTCTGCTTGACTGAATTAAAAGAATAAAATGAGACACTTGCCTTTCTTTTTCACCCCTCATCGAAGCTTGGTTTTTGTCTGTTTTTTGTTTCTTTTGTTTTTAATTTCCTTCCCCTGTACTTTTTCATTCAAAAAGGGATGTCAGTTTCCAGAATCTTTTCATGTAAAATAAAATCTGTTGTGGTCCTGCTTTACAATTTAGGTAATTTCAGAACTTGTTAGATGTTGGGCTCCAGTGTTTGGAGTGGTTTAATGTCATTGTGAGTCTCTGGGAATTACCCTAGAGATCTGTGTTCAAGTTTGTTCTTTTAAAAATGTCTTATCAGTGATTTAGGAAAAGGTACCAAGTGACCTCATTTGGATTTGCAGGTGCTGCCAGGTTGTGGTAGAGTGGGCAGGTTGTGGCAGGGGGATAGATTGGGAGATTGACAACGCAGGGGACATCGAACTTGATGCTCTTTGTTAATAGCTTTCCACCCTTTTGTCACCAGAATCAAAAGTCCTCGACAACCCTCAGTGAATTATAAGAGGCAACTCTTCTGTGCGTAATATCTACCTATGCTAATTGTTTTTTGTTAGCTCTATGTGAGACAGTTTGGTTTAATGGCAACTGTGGTCTGTTGTGGCCCTTGAGGCCTTTGGCTTGAATCTCTGACCCTAGAAAGACTGGTCATTTATCTGTGTAAAATGGGGTTCCCCTCTCCCCCTGGATTTTGGGCACAGCTGTCCCTGAGGTAAAAACTTTGACATTCAGCCTCTGGTTTTTATTATGTCTTCGTAGGAGGTCATAGGAACCGAGGACTTGGTGAGGACAGTGACAGTTTCTAGTAGTGGGAGTTGGAAGTGCTCACCTATTGATCTTCACCACATCTAAACATCGCATCTGCCTCAAGTGTTTCCTCTCTCTCCCCTCCCCCCCCCAATTACAGTTTTACAGGTTTGGGATGGGCGGGGCATGTGTACCTGACAGGAATCCAGAATAAAGAAAAGATGTTTATAATATATTTCTCTCTCTTTTGCCGCAGACTGGTAGAATCGACAAATCCTACCCAACAGTATGTGGCCACACGGGACCCGTGCTCGACATCGACTGGTGTCCACACAACGACCAGGTCATTGCCAGCGGCTCGGAGGACTGCACAGTGATGGTGAGTGCGGCAGCCAGGTCTGGACCGTTTCACGGCCTTTGGGCCTTTGAAGTGGGTGACCTCATGTTTTGCCTAATTATAATGTTGAGTAATGTCAGTTCAGCTACGAACATGCCAGCCACTGGAGGGCAAGCGGGACCGGTACCTATAGGACCCCCGAGCCCGCTAGGAGCCTTAGGAAGGATCTTGGGCATCTTTTGGATCAGGTATCGCCAGGAAATAGGAGAGAAACCCAGAGCTCTCAGAGTTTCCCTTAGAGTGAGGGAGGATTCAGAGATTGTAGCATGGGGAAAAGAAAAGGACTGGATTCAGTTCAACAAAGCAGACCTTTAATAAAGGCCCTACTGTGTACAAGACAACACTATCCTAAGCCCAGGCGATACTCACCCAAAGTGGTTCTGAGGAACTTTTTAAGTTTTCTTGCTAGCAAAAGTTTTGAGAGGTGATTATGTGGGTATTGTCTGTTACGTAGGAGTGAATTCAGGCACTACTTTTACTTTTGTCTTTCTAAAACCTATAATTTTAAGTGAATCTTTAAAGTTAGGGTGCTTGAGCAAAGGTTTGTTAAGAGCAGAGGTTAGGTTGTGACAGCCAAGTTGGGCCAAACTGAAATTCAGACCATCTCTGGGAGCTGACCCCTCCCACCACCCCCCTATCCTCCAAAAGGGGTTGTGGCTGTGGGAACACAGCTGTGCACAGCGAGCGCTGTAGCATGGCGTGCTGTTGGCGGGAAGGCTGCGGGCCTGAATTAGAAGGTCCCTTCTGATGCCTCCCTGTTGTGCCGTCTGGGGCAAGTCATTTTTCAGGGCTGTATAGCATTCAGTCATCTTTACACAGTGTGACAAGGGTCCTGCAAGAATATGTGGGTTCTATTGACATTTTTCCTTTTGAAATAAATAAATCATAGGCTTTTAGAAATCTACTTCCACCTAATGATTGTATAGGAGAGGGCCAAAGATGTGGCGGTTCTGAACTGAGGTCTTCTCACTTCATGACTGGTGTTTAGTGGGACATTTCTCACTCGATAGAGCAAACTTGTATTGTGAAAAAAAAAATCTCTGGTTCCACATTTCCGCAATTCCCATAGATCAGGGCTTAGGAATCCTTTTCAAATCTGCCCAGGGCCATTTGGATATTGATAACATTATTCGTGGGAGGTACAAAATTGTCATCTTAGAACTCAAAACAGTGTAAAGTTGTCTTTCCTCGCTTGCACCTCATCATCACCTGCAGTTGCCTTAGCAAATGATTTCACAGGTCCCATACGGTCCACAGGATAGCTATTTCCTGCCCCCTCCATGGAAGCATAGACATGGATGAGCTAAGCCAACTTGCTTATTTTATGGATGAGGAGCCCAAGGTGCCATGGCTTTCATCAGAGGCTGGTGACCTCTTACCCTGAGGCTGGTGACCTCTTACCCTGAGGCTTCTGATATGGGTCTCCATGTGCCTCATTCTTTTTCTGTGTAAAAGCTAATTAAAAGTTTCCCAACTTTTTCCTGTTTTTTTTTTTTTTTTTTTCTCCTAAAGGTCTTTTATAGGTCTAGTCTCCCTGGAGGTGTATAGGCTGCCCTAAGTTACTAGATTTATGATTCCAAGACTTTTGTTTTGTGCCTGTCATCCCTCTTACACTTTGCAAACTCCTTATCGGTTTGCTCTAATTTTTAAAAATGCTTATTGGGATCATTTGGAGGAGCAGTAGCTCAGAAAGCTGCCATAAGAAGAAATGTGGGCATGGGGATGGGCTTCCTGTGGGGGCCTGGAGTAAGGAAGACCTTTCTGGATTTTCATCCTGCCTCTATTATGGCAGCCATTGGGCCATGACCTTGGGCAGTTTCCATATCCATGAGATGGGGATCCTTTTTTTTTTTTTTTTTTTTTTTTTTTAATAGCCTTTTTTGGATATATATGGTAACTTTACAGCATTAACAATTGCCAAACCTCTTGTTCCAATTTTCACCTCTTTAACCCCTCCCCTAGATGGCAGGATAATAGATTTAAATATATTAAAATATAACTTAAAATACAAAAGTATACATAAAAACATTTTTTGCTGTACAAAGAATCAGACTCTAATTATTGTACAATTAGCTTGTGAAAGGAAATCAAAGATGCAGGTGGGCATAAATATAGGGACTGGGAATTCAATGTAATGGTTTTATATCTCCCAGGTTCTTTTCTGGGTATAGTTAGTTCAGTTCATTACTGCTCCATTAGAAATGATTTGGTTGATCTTGTTGCTGAGGATGGCCTGATCCATCAGGACTAGTGAGATGGGGATCCTAATGCTCAGAGGACCCACTTGCCTCAGAAGGTGGACAACATGTTCAAATACGGACCCGAAGTATCCTTATTCTCTACATTGTGTATATAGACCCACATTTACTGATAATTTTGTAGGCCTTAACTAGTTGAAATCTTGTGGATTCAGAGAAGTTATCCCAACTCTCCATTTTTCTACATGGAGTATTTCTTAGATGATTTCACTAGTAGTGAAAACATACAAACTTTTAGGTTGCTCTTCTCCAGAAGAATTCTTCGTTTTGCAGGGATCCTTTAGACAGGGTGGTCTGCCACCTGCAGAAAAGATCTCTTAAGAAAAGAGGTTCAATAGAGGCGGTCAGTGGTCACATGGGGCCAAGCTGGAGGAGAAATTCCACCCTGCAAGTACTGGTGAGGGCTGATGTCCTGCTACTCCTGTCCCCACTTCTCCCTTCCCCAACGGAGATTTGTATGATTCAGAATTTTGCTCTTGCATTTGATTTTTTGATGAATTCTTTTTTTGTTTGTTTGTTTTTTAGTCTGAAAAAAGTTTCATTTTTATTTTTAGCCATCACACTAAGTTCTCTAAACTGAATTACTTAGAAATCATATGTTCTCATTGTTGTGGCCACAGAAATGAAAGTTTGTTGCTTAATAGTGGAAATGAATACTTTTAAAAATGAAGTACTTAGATGTTTCTTCACTGGTCTTCAGAATTCTAGAATTCCTCAAGAGATGAGGCCCTGGATTCCCCATTGTTTTCTTTCTTACCTTCCAAGTCTTTGCTTTGTAGCTTTGTTTTAATTAAATATAAAAACAAATGATCACTTTTATCTCAATCAAAAAAGTATTTACTAAACCCGTGTGCTAAGTTGGCCACTGGGTGACATGGCGGATAAAGCACTGGAGTCCAGAAGACCTGACAGCTGTGTGATGCTGGGCAAGTCACTTAACTCTTTTTGCCTCAGTCTCCTGACCTGTAAAATGATCTGGTGATCCAGTGTCTTTACCAAGAAAATCTCACATGGTCACAAAGACTCAAATGCCATGGCACTGTGCCAGGCATGGGGACATGAAAGCAAAAGATTGTCCCCTCTGCTGCAAGTTGTGTTCTGCCAGGGGGCTCTCAGGCCCCATCTTTCCTCAGAACACGGGGAGGGAGGATGCCCTGGAATACAAGCTCAAGGCATTCTCGCCTTGCCCCCAGAGCCCCCACCCACCTGGCCTGTCAAGGTGCATTTTTCTCTCAGGTCTTCTGAAGTTTGGAGAGGCTCAGTCCTGGGTTACACTCAAGTATTTGTTAATAAGTCACATGAATGTAGGACTTTGCGGCTGATAAAAGGTTTTCCTCCCATTTTTAGAGGGTTTTAAAGTTTACTTGGCTCTTTCTTCACAACATAAGCCTGTGAAGTGGACAAGGTGAGTAGATCCTTGGTAACCGAGGAGAGCAGCTTCACGGATGGATGGGAAGGCAGACCAGAGAGAGAAGCAAGTGGAGGTATGGAAAGGAATCTGGCCGGCCAGGGAAGAAGAGATAGAGTGATGATGGGGAGGGGGAGCAGTATTGGGAGCCTGGAGTCAGAAGGAGAATGAAGATTAGTGACAGAAGGAAAAGACCCGCTGGAATTTTGGATCTCAGCGATCAGCCTCAGTTTTCTCCTACGGATTAGGTAGTGTTTCTTAAGAGGAACTGGGGGAATGCTGGGTGGTTTGAGGAAGGATGAAAAGGTCTGGAAAAGCTGCTGTGGTTGGGAGAGGGAGATTAGAGAGAAGGCGGAAGGGATTGCTTGGCAGCAGTGAGGGCCCAGTTATGAATATCTGACCCAGATTTGTAGCTTAGCCAGTGAGTACAGTTTCCTGAGCAGAATCAGCAGGTGGTGGGACTCATCCAGGGTTGAGACATGGCCAAGTGGGATGTGATTTCTCTACTTTGCCCACAGCTGTCCTCTCAGTCACACTCTTTCTTCCAACAAGAGATACCGCATATAGTGGCAAGAATCCTGGACTTGGGATTTGTTGGTCCTTACTCTCTTCTTGACCTTGAGCAAAACTCTGCCTCTCTATGGGCCACAGTTTCCTCATCTGTAAAGTGCTTGCCATTATCTGATTCTGTGAAAATCCCTTTGTTTTAAGTGCCAACACAATACATGTGATATATGGCAAGTGCCACCAATAAATGTGGATTGAATCAACTTGAATATGTTGTTATCCTCACGGTTAAAATATTTATTTCAATATTATTTGTCAAGAACTAAAAATCCTGGAAATGTTAGAATTGATGACTTACATAGACCCCCTCAAAATTATTTCCTGGAAAATTCAGAGATATGGCCCCACCCTTTGGAGGAAGAAATCTTTTGGGTTAATTTAGGAATTAACTTCTAAGAAGATTATGAGGTTGGTGGTTTCAAAAGGGGACGGGACCAATCTGAAGCTGCAACAAGGTGCCACATGTGTGGTTCACCATCTTTCAAGATTTCTTCTTGGCTTTGCTTTCTGTTTTAGACCTTTTTTGGAAGGCTGGCAGGGTTAGTTTGAAATCCAGTGCATGTTCACAATAGGTAATTTTTGGGGAACGGTTCAGAGAGGAAACCAGAGTTTGTGTACAAAGAGGAAACCAGAGAGAGGGGAGAGAGGAGTGAGGGGTGTGTGTTGGGGGAGGGGAGATCAGAACAGTTTTGAACAGTTTTGGAAGATGTTGTCATTGAGGCAAACACAAATCTCTCGAAGATCAGCCCGGAGGAGCCTTTCATATCTTGCTCCTACTATTGCTTTCTTTTCTCCTTTCTCATTCCTCTGACCTTGGTAGATAAAGATAATAGTGGTCCACCATGTCTCTAGAAAAATCTTAGAGTTATCTCAATAGATTTTTTTTTCTCCCAGTTCCCCTTCTGCCACTTAGGACTACTTGTTTTTTAAGATGGTACGTGAGTGCAGGCCAGTGACATAAGGCTCAGACAGACCCGCAGAGCAATGACCTTGACCTCATTTGCACTCTCCTCAAATTGCCAGGGCTAATTAACTTGGGCTCCACCAAACTGGAGCAGACACCAGCTTTTGGACTTGTGCTGGAACGAGCCGTGTTCCGTGTTAAAGACACAGAATCGTGTGTTTGAAGTTGAAGCCGAGCTAGGAAGGAAATCTGACCGTTCTCAGTGTCCAGCCTGAAGTGGAAGAGCACATAAGTGAACGAATCCTCTTGGTGCTCTTTTGCCTGTATGACTGCATGGTGATTGCGTGCGCTGGGGCCAAGATAAGATCAGATTCCTATCTTTAAGGAGTTTCTAGTCCAGTATGAATAATAAGACAATGATGAATGACAGATATCTGAACTTAAATTCAGTAGAGGAGCAGCACTGGGCTCGTGATTTCCTCGGCCTGTGGTGCCCAGGCATTAAGTAGCTGCTATGTACCAGGCCCACGCTGGGGTGAGGGCACCAGGTGCTGCAATAGGGCCTACTTGTTTTTTTTTTTGCTTTGGCACATTATCGAAGAAGGTTTCTATATTTATAGGTACAATAAAATTGTATTTGAAAAATGCAAACCCCATAAATTTGCTGGCTCTTGGTATTTATTTCCCACTTTCTCTGTAATTTAGAGTCTTAGTGGCTGGCCTTATGTGCATTGAGAGGTTGCCCTGCACCAGGACTAATCCAAGGGGGAGTTGGAGAAGCCGGCCAGCCCTTCCAGTTTCTGAGGCTGGTTCTCATTCTCCTGTGACACGTTGTCTCTCAAGAAATGCTAATAAATTAAGTACGTGACATAGTGGGGAGAATACTGGACTTACTTGGTAGGAAGACAGGTTTAAGCTTCTCTCTACCTCGGTTTCCTTATCTGATGTAGGATTTGCCTCACAAGCTTGTTGAGTCTTAAATAAGATACTAAATTGAATTAAAGACAGCCGTGGAGATGTCAGTTTTTAACAATTTCTATCAAAAGCCTTCCCGTTGGCTTGGCCAGCTCCTACCACATCTGAAGAGGCTTCGGTGACTTGTCAGGGCCTGCCAGGCGATTGCCATCTCTCTCATGGGCAGAGGATGTTTCCTTGGTCTCCATGTGTTCCATGTGTGTTCCATGAAGGCTCGGCGTGTGAGAGGAAAAAGTCAAGGCCTCCATCATGAAAAGGGAGCGATCTGTGTTTGGGGGGGTTGAATTTGGCAAATTCTAGAGTTTTCTCCCCCGAGATTTCCGTTAGCTCTTTCTGCTGTTCCTGTTGGAGTGATAACTGCAAGTAACCCATTTTCAGTGAGGATTACTGGGGAGCCTCAGTAGCCGGCCCAGCCTGATCAGGCTCGGAAACGGAGACAGCTGACCCTGGGCAGTCCAGGGAGCCTGGGGAGCTGCCTCCATGGCCAGGGGGCGGCTGCAGGGCAGCTTCTTCATGCACAAGCTTAGCTGTTCACACCTCCCACGGCTGCAGAAGGGAAGTCCTTCAGAGAGATGATGCTGCGGCTTCCGAGGAGTCTCAGCGGGCGGTCCCCACAAACTCGGCCTGTTTGCTTGTTTGACAGAGACCAAGCCAAACTTCTCCCCCCTGGGAACTGCTCAGCTCCCCAGCGTCTGGGGTCATGCTTGGTGGGGTCAGCGGGCCGGGTCCTGTGTGTCCCCCCGGGGGAGGGAGAAGTGGGCACTCGTGGAGGTCCCCCTGGAGGGGAGGAGGCAGAAGGGGGGGGGCATCGAGAAGGTGTCATCTGGGAGCTGAGGCTGAGTGAGGGTGGGCAAGAGCCTGCTCTAAGCAGAGCCACTTCACACCAGATGGACCGAATTCTTGCATGTCGCTTCCCTTTGGGTGCTAGCTGGCAGCACAGAGCACGGGCCTGGAGTCGGGAAGCTCTGAATTCAAATCCAGCCCCAGCTGTGTGACTGGATAAGTCACTTCTCCCTGTTTGCCTCAGTTTCCTCGTCTGTGAAATGAGCTGGAGAAGGCAATTGCACCTGAAGTTTGAAATCTAGGGTGGTCAGCTGACATCGCCTTTCTAACGGGCACTGATTGACTAGAGGGAGAGAAGGATAGAAGACTTCCTGGACACGTGCCGCTGTCTGGGGCCTGTCAGCACTCATCAAGTGGACTGGGGGTCAGCGAGCTGTCAGGGGGCTCCAGAGAGGGGCCCTGACCCCCCGAGGGCCTGGGGAGCTGCCGGGCTCTGCCCTGCTGGAAGGCTTCTTGTGCCAGGCCCCACGGCCCCCTCCGGTGCCTCCCTGCTTAAGCCTGGGGGCTCCTCTGCCGAGCAGGGCTTACCCGGGGCCCCGTTACGGTGAGAGGCCTTCGGAGCGAGGTCTGGAGCCCGGTAAACAAGCCGACTTTCCCAAGGACTGACGGTCTCCAGGCTGATCCTTCTGGGCTGAGGGATTATTTTTAAGTGAGCCCGGATCACTTCCGCCCCAACCAAATGGGAGACACTTTGAGCCCTGCCCCTGCCCAGGCCCTCTCCCCTCCTGCCTCCAGCCAGCCTTTAGCTGGCCCGCAGTGTGCATGGAGCTCTGCTGCCCCCTGGAGGCCGCGGGCCGCCATGACCGGGCCGACAGCCCAGGGCCCTGCTGGCTCTGAGGTGCTCCCGGTGGGTTGTGGGAGACGGTGTCGTGGCCGGCCCAGGGCCCGAATCTCTGTGTCCCCCCGGGGGCTTTCTCAGCAAGGACCTGCCCCTCCCTTCTGCAGCTCATTTGCAGATAAGGAAGCTGACCAGGGCAGGGTGAAGTGACCCATCCAAGGCCGAACAGCCGGATCACTGCCGAGTCCTGCTCTGTGCTGGGGAAGGAGTCCTCCTGGCTCCCGGCCCCGCCTCCCGGCCAGTGCTCCTTCCAGAGAGCCCAAGACCGATGTCCCCGGGGCAGCCCCGGTCCGAGCCTCGGGCACAACAAAGAGCTGGCGGTTGCAAGGCCTGTGCCCGTGGATTCTGGTCCCAGACGCGGCCTGGCACTGAGCCTGGCAGAGAACCGCCCCTGCGGGTTAGGCAGCTCATAGCAGCAGGCGAGGAATTTGAGCCCAGGCCTTCCAGCCCCCACAAGACCCTGATCTTTGTTGCCTTCTGGGTCACAGCAAGCTCCACTTCCCCCAGCAGCCTCGGGCTCTTGAGCCTCCTGGATCTCTGCATCCGCCCCCTGACGCAGTGTGACCTGCAGAGGGAGCCGTACGTGGGGGCAGAGGCCGCCGAACGGCCGGTCCGGTGGTGCAGCGGCTGCTTGCTTGGAGGGAGGGGCCAAGGGGCAGAGGCCTCGAGCAGAACGCCAGCGGAGAGCTCAAAGGGAGCCATGTCTGGTCTCAGAGATGAGTGACAAGAAACGTCATGGGTGCCACGGGTGGCCTGTCGTGCAGCCTCCTAGAATTTGGTCGTAAACAAAGGGAACGTGTGAACTCTAGACCTTTCCCACATTTTGCTTTTCCTTTTTCTTGATGAGGCAGTTGGGGTTAAGGGGCTTGCTCACTTGCGCCCTATCCACTGCGCCCCTAGCTGCCCCCTAGCTGCCCCTTTCCCCACATTTCAGGACGAGGGACTTTTTAAAAGTTCAGTGTGGGTAAGACAGGAGAAGCTTCAGAAGGCGGACAGCACAATTGCCGTCTAGTTACCCAAGCACAGCGAGGCCGTCGGGAGAGCCCTGCCATCGGTCTGGAGCAAGCCTTAACCGTCAGGAGGGGCTTCCTTGGGCCCACACAAAGCTCTTGCTACACCGAGTCGGCTTGTTTTTTTGATCTCCTGGTGCCCAAGTCTGAGGTCAGTGAGCTTGGAAGAGACCAAGGAGAGGGAAATGTGGGCCAGGGAAGGACGACCAGATGCTCGCTCGCTCACTGGTGAACAACTAGCAGAGCTGGGCCCGGAACTGGGTTTCCTTGTGGAAGAAAAATGGCCCGCCCTTGTTCTCCTTCCCCGCGGTGGCAGCGACCCTGGATTCTTGCAGACGGGGGCGGCTTTTCCGAGTCCAGTGTTTCCCTCAGTCGCTGGGGGTTATCAGGCCTAGCGCTGGGCTCGGCTGAGCTGTAAGTACTTCCCTTAAGGGCTTCGGAGCTTGTTCTCCCAGCACCAGAGTGCTAGGATGCTGGAGCAGCAGCGGCGGCTTGTGCCCCCCAAGGCACTGGCAACCTGTGTCAGTGCTCAGGCGATCCCGGATACTTCAGGAGTCAGGTGGGAAGGTCCTGGAGAGCGGGGCCTGGTTTTCTTATTTCTTTCTCTGGCATATTTTTCATTGAACTGAAGTGTAAATAAGCCATACATATGTCGGTGATAATCACAGAGAGTCTTTTGGCCTTGTCATACTGCTTGATGTTAGCTGAGGCTCCACAGTGTCACGTACAGTGGGCTGTTACATGAGCCACAGGGGATGAGGCCTTATCCTCCCTCACCGTCCAGCCCTGGCCTCCAAAGGTGGAGCCCTTAGCCGAGCAGAAAGCTCTCAGGTGGCCCCTGACCAGTATTGAATGAAGCCGGTGGAGGCCTTGGTGCTTTCATCGGCCACTTCCCAGTCCCATCATTCTTGCCGTGTTGCGTCATCCTGGGATCGCTGTGTTCAGCAGGTCCTAAAAAGGAAGACTCCAGCCTCTTTGACCATCCAGCGCATTCTCAGCTTTTCTGTTCCTTTTTGTCTTGTGCAGGTGTGGCAGATCCCAGAAAACGGACTCACCCTTTCCCTGACGGAACCCGTGGTGATTTTGGAAGGCCATTCTAAGCGGGTTGGCATAGTGGCTTGGCATCCAACCGCACGCAATGTTCTGCTCAGCGCAGGTATGAGCGTCCTTGCCGCCTGGCTCTCTTGGCTGCCTTCTGCGGGAAGGCTCCGTGCCCTTCTGGCAGAAGGCTTACTCTTTTTTTCAGTTCCTCCCCGTCCAGACCTCTGGTCCAGGGCTGAGTCTTCACTTGCTGTCATTGAACAAAGACCACCTCCTTCTGGTGTCTTCTTCATTGCTGCCACAGCGCACCCCTTTATTATTAATATTTATTATATAATTTTTAATATGTTACATAGCAGGTACATAGCACACACGGTGGTGATTTCTTGCTGGAAATAATTTCCTGGTCATTGTCCTGTCCCATGTGCTCACATTTGGACAACGACAGGCTCTCCAAATGCTTGTCAGTCATGACATTTTAAGGTTGCTTATTTCTTATGGTGTCATGGTGGACAATTCTAGTCCTCCCAAATTAATTTGGGGGTTCTTGTCCATTGTCAATTTGCTCCTTCCTTTCTCTGATTGACAATAAGATCCATTGTGGATCAAAACATAAATTTTTTTGGTCTTGCATTCATTCTCAGAAGTAACTGATCCACTGCCTCATTTGAGACTGTTACCACTGTTGGTGAGATACCCTTTCCCTTTGCTGAGTGGCTTCCAATGGTGCTTCAGTCCTTGCTTCTTTTCTCTGTAAACACTCTCTCTCTCTCTGTCTGTCTCTCTCTCTCTCTCTCAGTCTCTGACACACTCTCTCTCTCTCTCTGTCTCTGACACACGCTCGCTATCTCTCTCTCTCTCTCTCTCACACACACACACACACACACACACACACACACACCCTTAGTGTTCCAGCTTTTCTTTTACTCTGGAGACAAAGCTTGCTTTCTAGAAAAACTTCTTAGTTAAGAACAACATTGGATGGTTCAAACATTGCTGGCTTCTCCTTCACAAAAATCCTTGTTTATCAGTTGGTTTTGAGTCCTGAATAATCAGTCCTGCAGAATTAGAAGAGCTGGGAAAAACCCTTAGACACCATCAAGTTCCCGCCCTCCGCTTTACAGTTGGGGAAATGGAGGCACAGAGCCTGGTCTGGAGCCCTTCTCCTTTTTGGTTGCTTTGACCCTTCCTCTTCTGCTTGTAGCTTCCTTCATATGTGTCCCCTCTTTAATGGAGGATGTTTCCTTCAGGTTGTGATAACGCTGTCATCATCTGGAACGTGGGGACGGGGGAAGCCCTCATAACCCTGGATGACATGCACTCGGACATGATCTATAACGTGAGCTGGAACAGAAACGGGAGTCTCATATGCACGGCTTCCAAAGACAAAAAAGTGAGAGTGATCGACCCCCGCAAGCAGGAGATTGTGGCTGTGAGTATGGGGCCTGTGCTGCCTGCCTGGGCACACACACAGGGGTTCAGAGCAGCCTTCCCTTCTCCCCCCCCCCCCCCCCCCACCCCCGCCATTTTTGATGTGACAACAATCAGTTCCCATCACTTCCACTGCCTAGTGTAGTCGGCACCTGTTGTCACGGTAACAAACGGAAACCTGCCTGAGGCAGCTGAGCCGTGGCTCGCGGGGTCTACCCGGGGCACCGTGATGCCTCCTGGCTTCCCTTGGGTTCCCTCTCTGCCCACTCTCGCCTCTCACGGCCTTTTGAAGGAGTTATTCATGTCTTTTTTAAAATTGCATTCTAAAGTCACCCCGCCTCCCAAATGAAACTCCCCACCCCTTCCCTACCCCCTGCCCCTGCCTTCAGATCCCAGGGGGAGCGGGCCTGGCCTTGGTCTGTATGGTCCCGTTGTTTCTGTGGTCTTGGTGGGCATCCTCACTGTGCTTACCCCATCCTAAACCCGGTCACGTTTCTCGGTTCCTTGCTTGGCCAGTGCTGTGACCTCCTGTGGTCGCCTTCCCGGGTCACTGCCTCCAAGCTGTCCCTACTGAGGACCGGCTCTGACCATGTTGGTCTCCGTGGGCCCGTCCTTCCTGCTTCTGACCCCGAGATCCCCGAGTCCAAGAGTGGGAACGGCCCGGATGGTTCCCAGAGGGATTGGTCTCATTAGCACCAGTTTTGTGACTGTCTTCCTGTAGTCCGTCCATCACGAGCTAGTCAGCATCTAGGCCAGGCCGTGGGGCAAAGCAGAGCAAACCCTGCCACCTGTGGAGGAAGTGCCCGGTTCTGTGCCTTGGCTGCTCCGCCTTCCCTAGACCCTGAGCAGCAGCCGCTCCATGGGGGTCTGTCCTGCCTGGCCAGGTGGCCAACGGTGCAGCCGAGGCCTCGCCTGCTGGGGCATTCTCGGAGACCGGGTCCTGATTTTTCTTGGTGAATGTGTTTCAGGAAAAGGAAAAGGCACATGAAGGAGCTCGGCCCATGAGAGCCATCTTCCTAGCGGACGGCAACGTCTTCACCACCGGTTTCAGCCGCATGAGTGAGCGGCAGCTCGCCCTCTGGAACCCGGTAAGACCCTCCCCAGGTACCCCTTATATGTGTGTGCTGAGTCATGGGGCCGCCAGCCCCCTCCCCCCTGGTCCCCTGCTTTTGCCCCATAGCCTCTCCAGGGCATACAGCAGGTGCCTATCAGAGTCCTTTGCTGCAGAAAATTTTAGAGCCGAGTGGGACAGCCCTGCCACGGCAGCCATCACTGAGGAGGGTCTCCCACCCCCCCAGCAGTGCGACCGCCCTCCCACCGGACACTTGCCCACAGGCCAGAGTCTGACGGAGACGCGCCCAAGCGGGTCCTCTCAGGAAAACGGAGACCCGGAGAAAGGACCCATTCTGACTGCTCACCCCCCACTCTGCTCTGGCTGAGCTGCGCTGGCCTGGGCAGTCGCTGTTAACCTTCTGCCCGTTTATTTGCAGAAAAACATGCAGGAGCCCATCGCCCTTCATGAAATGGACACCAGCAATGGCGTCTTACTGCCCTTCTATGACCCTGATACCAGCATCATCTACTTATGTGGGAAGGTGAGCAGCGCCGTGGGCGTGGGGGGGAGGGGGGACGGGCGATGGTGTTTGATCCCTCCCTGAAGTCCCCCCAAGTGCTGGCTAAGTCTCTGGAGGAAAACGCCCTTTCTCCCTTCCCATGGAGAACACTTTCTTTCCCAAAGTGTGCCCGTCCCCCCCTTTCTCCCCCTCTGGAGCACAAGCCCCCTGCCCAGCACCCCTGGGCTGCTCCTTCACTTGGGCTGGAGCTCTCCCTGTTTGGAGGCTGTGACTCTGCTGCCGATCCCTCCTCTCTGAGTGGAGCTCTGGCTCTGGAGGTCTGGGCCAAGCCCACTGGGTCTTGGGGCCCTGATTGACTCAGGGAATCTGCGTAGTAATTGTTTGTTTGGCCTTTCCCCCCCAGATTTTGACATGGGCTCATGTGTCCGTGTATTTGACTAGTGTGAGAGGCCATTCTTTGTCTCTTTTCCAGCCTTAGTCACTGAAGGGGCTTCACCTCGGTCTGACTGAGACACTTTAGGTCTTTGGCGCTGGCTCTGTGGCCAAAAAGACCCCCCTCCCACATGACCAGCCGTAATTCCCATTTTCCTTTTTAAAAGACAAGAACCGTGTCCCACTCTTAAACCTCCTGTCCCGCGGACTAACAGTCTGTGTGGCCGCTTCTTCAGGGGCCTCCTCGGGGCTGGCGCCCACCGGGTCAGCCTGATTAGTGGCCCGAGCGACGGGAGAAGAGGTGCCTGCCTGCTTGGCCCTCGTCCACTGACGGGACCACGTCCTGTTCTTGCCCCTGGCAGGGTGACAGCAGCATCCGCTACTTCGAGATCACGGATGAATCCCCCTACGTCCACTACCTCAACACTTTCAGCAGCAAAGAGCCGCAGAGGGGCATGGGCTACATGCCCAAGAGAGGGCTTGACGTCAACAAATGTGAGATTGCTAGGTAAGAGGCCGCCCGACGCAGCCCTCACAGTCCCCGCCTGGCACCCGCTGATTTTCTTTCTTGTCCGAGTTGAGTTGATCTCACGGAGAATTGTGCTTTGCCTCGATGGCCCCTGGCAGCAGGGCCCTGAGCACTGAGTGCGGAGCACTGTGCCGGCCATCAGGAGATGGGCCGGGATCCCCGGGGGCCGGGCTCCGGGCTGGGCCATTAGAATGGTCCCTCTTTGGGGACCCCAGTCTCGCTGCTTCATGCATCGTGCTGCCCACCAGCTGCCCCTTTGTCATCTTAACTGGGGTAGAAATTCTGCCAGAAGGGACAAAGTGGAGGACCAGGCTTGGGAGCAGGAGGGCCTTGGTTCAGATCTGGCCACGGACCCAGGGGGTGTGACCCTGTGCTTGTCACTTCATCTCCATCTGCCTTAATTTCCTTATTTGTAAAATGGAGCCAGTAGAGGTGCCTATCTCCCACAGTTGGTGGCTATGTAAGAGCGCTTTGCAAACTTAAAGCACCAATAAAAGGCAGCTATTTGAATAAGGGGGGGGGAGGACTACCTAGGTGAGTCAGGCTGGCTGGGAGCCTAGGGGATCGAGACGCTCGGGGGGGCTCCTGGTTGTGTGACCACAATGTCTCTGGGCGTGGGATTGTGAAGTGGCCTTTACCTTGTTGATCCACCCTCTGAAAGCCTCGTTTTCTTGCACCCCCCCCGAGTTTGACCATCAGTCAGGGCGGTTGCTGAGGGCAGCCTGGAGGTCTCTGTGGTCAGGATGGAGGTATCGGGGCTTTCTTTGCCCAAGAACGTCAGTAAAGCTTGAGCAGGCCCCCGGGGCTTTGAAGAGATCCTGGACTTGAAACTGCAGCTCCCCCTCCCCCTCCCATCTCTGGCACGGGGATGGCACTGCTGCCAGCTCCGACCCCCTGCCCCTCCCGGCACAGCGGGAGCTCTGGTGGCACAGTCGGCCGCCCTTTCTTGAACGTTTTTCTTTTCCTTTCTTTGAAGATTCTTCAAACTCCATGAGAGGAAGTGTGAGCCCATCATCATGACTGTTCCCAGGAAGGTAAGGGGGCTGTTTTCCGGGCAGTGGGTAGGACAGGGCTGCTCTGCCTCGACGCTCGGCTCACCCACCTTGCTTCTCTTGCAGTCTGACCTTTTCCAGGATGACCTGTATCCAGACACGGCGGGACCGGAGGCCTCTCTGGAGGCGGAGGAGTGGTTTGAGGGCAAGAATGCCGACCCGCTCCTCATTTCCCTGAAACACGGCTACGTTCCTGGCAAGAACCGCGACCTCAAGGTGGTCAAGAAGAACTTGCTGGACAACAAGCCCGCGGTCAACAAAAAGGGGGGCCTGATAGGCCCCGCCAAGGGAATGGCTGACGGCGTTGGGGCCATGGTGAGTGGGTGGGCCGACAGGCCCAGGGAGGGTGTGACCACCGGGGCGGGGCCTGCCGATGTGCTGCTGGCGGCCACCCCAACCTAGACCCCAAGGGCTGGAAGTGATCTTGGGCCAGGTCATGGAGTCCAACAGCCTCATCTTACAAATGAGGAAATGGGCTGGTGGAGTAGTGTGGGGTCTTGTTGACCCCGTGGCCCCCTCCGATGGGGGAATGCAGGGAGGAGAAGGGGTCTGCAAGGACTGAGACTCTTGGGTGTGTAGTGCAGGGCCCTGCCTCCAGAAACCCGTTAAAAAACGCCTTCCAGTTTCATCCTAACTGTCGGAGCTTCCCCCATTATAATAGTCCGGTTTCCCAGGGCCCGCAGGACCGTGTTTTCATTTCTGTCTTCAACATCAGAGTTGGGGCTTTTCCCCACTCACAAAGCCGTATTCCCGACACCCTCACAAGCTCCCCCTTTGTCTTCTCCTTCCTTAGCAAAATGAAGCCAAGTTGGATGAGATCCTGAAGGAGATCAAGTCCATCAAAGACACGATCTGCAATCAAGACGAGCGCATTTCCAAGTTGGAGCAGCAGATGGCGAAGATAGCCGCGTGAAGGCCCAAGAGTCGGGAAAGTGGGCGGGAGGCGGGAGGCGTGGGAGACTGCCAGCCATCGGTCACCTTCCCCGCGCACAGGGAGCCGCCATTTAAAAAGGGGAGCTTTTTTATCAAAAGCCTTTCTGATGTTTTAAGTGTTCCGTGACTGTTTGTTGAACTTAAAAGAAACAAAAAAAAAGTGCTACTTTTAAAGTTCCAGATATTCTGAATTTTGGAAACCAAACCATTCAGATTCAGTGTTGTGCCCGGCCTCTTTTTAGCATTATCGTTGTCGTTGTCGTTGCAGAATAGGGACCAATGGATGCCACGTCGCTCTTTAGAGTTTGTTTTTTTAAACTTGCCAAAACCAAAAGTAGCTTTTTTCCCTCTGTATTTTGCTACTTTGCAGTATTTGTGTGTGTGTATTTTTCCTTAATTTGAAAGGGACAGCACTGTGTATGTTTATAAAATGAAGATAAAATATTATTTTATATAAACATTCATCTTAGAACAATCAGAGCAGTAGCCACTTTGTGCTGCCTCGTCTGTGGCACGAAGGGAGTCGGGGAAGGACTTGGCGAAAGGAAGCTGGGAGCAGTCCCAAGGGTTGCCTGGCCCGCCCTCCCGGCCTCCCCCCTGGGCTCCTGGGATGGGCCTCTTCTCGTTGCCCTCGGGGGAAGCCAGCCATTCCCCCTTCTCCTGCTCCCTCCTGCTGTAGACGCGGGGTGGGTGGTCCCAGGCCTTGGGCTCTCGGGCGGCGGCTCTGTCCAGACTGGTGCAGGTGCTGGCATCTTGACCGTTTCTTACTTGAAGCATCATGTTTTCAGGTTCGGGGCTAGCGCCTGGCAGGCGTGGGCGCCCCAGGACGAGGATGTGGGCGAGCGGCGACCCTGCGCCGCCTGCCCAGTGCTTGGGCACCGACCACACAAAACTCGAAGGGGAGCTTGGATCCTGTAGTCTTGACTTTTCTGTTGTTTGCTGTCTTGCTCTGATGCCGTGCCAGAGGGAGAAATTGTCTTTTCACTCCCTGAGCGCCCTTCCCTTTGCTAAGTCCACACATACAAGTTACTGTACTCAGGGCCCCCTCCCCCTGCATTTTGTTCTCCCTCCCTCTATTTCAAACAGACTTCCCATTAAGCTTCTGAGATCCGTGGAGATGGTGCTTGATGCATGTCAGAGCAAGTGGTCGGTGACACGAGTGAGAAAGTGGCTGAGCCCGGTGAGGCCCCTTCTGCCCTTCCCCCCCACCCGGGGCCGCCCTTCCTGCCCCCCAGCCCTGCATGCCTGCATGAGCCGGCACACTCAGCCTTTCCGGGGGGGGCAGGCTCAGGCAGCGGGGACCCGGCCTCGATCATCTGTCTCATGGCGTGGGGAGCCGGGCTTCTGCAGAAGGACTGAGTGTCTCAGGTCGGACCTGGAAAGTCTGCGGGTGGGGCGGCAAAGGGAGCTTCGGTGGGGCGGCAAAGGGAGCTTTGGGGGCGCTGGCGGGGTGGGGGCTGTGGGGATGGGCCAGGGCGTCGTCCCCCGTTTGTACGGAAGTGGCCGATGGGGTGTGTGAGAGGGAAGCAGTCTGTGGAGCGACTGGGGTGCGGAGAGGTGCCTGCTGTTTCTGGGCCTGGCCCGGTCAGCCTGGGGCCCGGGCCCGATGCCCGCCGGGCAGGGAGCTCGAGGGAACGTGGTTCTGAGGTGCGAAGAGGGCAAGGAAAAGTCACTCTGATTTTCATTTGTTGCTTGTATCTTATTTAAGTGAATGGATGCCTAACTAGGCACAAACAGTCAGTGCCTGAAGCTGGGGGGCAGGAGAGGAGTGCGCGGGGATGGCTGGTTGTTTGTTTTCTTAAGTCGTGATAGCCCAGAGGAGAACCCGTGAATTATTCCACGATCGGCTCTTATAGAGCGGCCATAGTATTCTGTCAAAATATTTGCTTCCATTTTCAACGATAAAATCATTGATTACAAAATTGTCTCCGTGTTTATTTCCTGCCCCCGCTGTGATTTTTGTGGCAGCCGCCTCTGTTCTGAGAAGCGGTTCTTGGGCTTCCCGTTCCGAGAACGCCGGTGGCAGTTGTTCTCTGTTAAGGGTAAGCACGAGGAAGGGAGGGAGAGAGAGGGAGAGAAAGAGGAAAGGTGACGGTTGGGGAGACAGGGAGGAAAGGAGCAAGAAACATGAAGCAGCCACATCAGCAGATGCCACACGGTGGCCCTTTGGACCACAGGGTGGGCGGGTATGAGCCCCGGCCTGGAAGCGCTAAGGGGCCAGTGTCCAGGGACTTGGCTGCTAAGGCTGCTCTGCTGCTCTCGCCCCGATGGCTCAAGATAGTTCTGAGGGGACAGATGCAGGGTCGTCAACCTTGCCTCGGTTCTACCATCTGTAAAAGTGAGGGGCTGGACCTTTGAAGTTCAAGCAGGGATCCAGGGAGAGGAGGAACATGGGGTGTCATGTCATTGCTGCAGAGGATGCTTCGCTGGGCGGCCTGTTTTTCCTCCTCGGCCACCGGTGCTTTCTGTGCAGTCTCTCAGAAAAGGATTTAGCAGGACGCTCCTCCCCCCGGTTGTCGGTTGTCTTGGTTTGATGGGATGACTGGCGGTACAAGTGGCTCCTCTGGCCCAAATATCTGTGGCCGCCTGTGCCGATGTGGGCGCGAGTGAAGGGTCGGGCAGGGCCACTTGTGCCACTAGTGACACTCCGAGGGTCAAGTGTGGCTGAAGGTTGGGCTGGTTTGGAGCCCACTTGGTTCTGGGCCAGGGGGGGTTTGCCTCCGAGAGTCTGCTCGCCATGGGCGCCAGACGGTCAGGCAGAGCTCGTCTGGGGAGCACTTCCATGTTTTTGGGTTTACTTCCCTTGCTATGTTTAAAGTCCCCCCCTATTAAAAGGCTGTTTGGCCAGCGCTTCTTGTGTTTGCTTTTTAGGAACCGTTTGTTCCAGACTGTGGCCCAATAAAGGCGGTAAAAGCCCTTGACTTTGCTCCCCCCATTTTCCCCCAAATCGATCATTGCTGTGGGATCGATCATAGGCTTTACAGGAGCTCCCTACTTCTCCCTCCTCGGAGAGAGGTTATGGCGCAGGGAAATTGGGGCTTAGAGGGGGGAGTTGAGCTAACTTTAGCACTGAGGCCACACAGGTCAAAAGGCATGATGGGATCAGCAAGGGGATGGCTTGGCTGGCAAGGGAGCAGGATCAAGGCGGGGGGGGAAGGGGGGAAAAGGGGTAGGGGGGTTGGCTGGCCTGAATCCCATCCATAGCATTGCCTGTGTGATCTTGGATCAGTCCTTTACTTCCTTTAGGCTTCTGAAGTTGGCAGAGGGGAGGGGGTCAGAAATGGACGAGGTGATTTCTGAGGCCTCTTGTGGCCTTGCGAATTTGATACCCAAGTCAACAGCCTAAATTCTAGAACAGATCCCACATATGGGGTGGGGGGTGGGGAGGCTTAGAAAATATTGAAAATGGAGCCCACACAAAGGGAAATGAGGGACATTAGGTTGTGCAGCAGTTTCAGCGCTTGCTCACACAAATTGCCACAGCTTGAGAACTGGACTGGGATATTGGCTTAGAGAAATAAGTGGGAGAGTAGGACAAACGGGACGTGGGACAGCAGATTTTAGGGGGGGGGGGACTGGAGAGCAGGGTTCCCCATTGGCAAGGGAGTTAAAAAACAAGATTTGTGGGAGGGATGGCGTTGCCTCTCTGCTCTACCTCAGAGGAGAAAAAGGAATCCAGTTCAGGCGCTGATGTTGAAAGAACAGCCCAGTCAGCAAGAGGGGTTCCTAGAGTGTTACAGGAAAGAGTCCCACCAAGCCCATGGGGCAGATTATTGCTGCTGAACAAGTCTAATAGAAATGAGAGGTAAAGCCCTCGGTTTTATTATGCTTAAGCCACAGGTTCAGGATTCTGAAAAATAATTCCGGACAAAGTTTGGTATTTTGGATAAGGTTTATAGTGACAAGGACCAGGTAGGAAAATAAGTTGTTCAGGCTCTACAGATTTATAATCCCATGTTTTCTTCAGTGCTTTTAAAGTTGGAACAAATTAGTCAACAGTGATTTAAATACCGAATTTGCAAAATATTAAATTTGCAAAATCCCAAGGCTACATTTTAAAGAAAAGGGCATTTGCTTGTCACAAATAACTTAAAGCTTGGCCAGAATAATTTTTCCACAAAAAAGATGATGCTGTATACCCCTCTTTCTCTTCTCAGTAATGTCAAAAGCCTTCATTTATTGTATCATCTGATTTTAGCCACGTGAGGTTAATATTAAGAGGAAACAGGTTTCAGTTATCAAATGTTCTGGAGGAACGGCATTATCAATGTTGAAGAGAAGGAAAAGGGAAAATTATCATCACACACAGGTATTCTGAACTGTAGGTTGCAACCTCAAGTTGGGTTCTTATAACTGAAAATGGGGCTCACAAAATGATGATTTGGTATCAGTAAATGATTTGTGTACCTATTTTATATACCTATGTGTACGAGTTCCCATAAAGTTTCTCTGGTGGAAAGGTATTGTGAATGGCAAAAGTTTTAAGCTGTGGTCTAAACTAGAGCTAGAAAGTATAAGAACCATGACTGATAATCACTCATGTGTGTAAGTGTGACTTGAATTAGTAAATCACATTTCCACTTTCTCACTTGCGCTTTGAGGTAAATCTTTTTTTTTTTTTTTTTTAGAAAATTCAAGTGTTGTTTATTTTATTTTATTATTTTTTTTAAATAACTTTTTATTGACAGAACCCATGCCAGGGTAAATTTTTTACAGCATTATCCCTTGCACTCACTTCTGTTCCGATTTTTCCCCTCCCTCCCTCCACCCTCTCCCCCAGATGGCAAGCAGTCCTATACATGTTAGATAGGTTACAGTAGATCTTGGAAAAAATATATGTGTGCAGAACCAAACAGTTTTCTTGTTGCTCAGGGAGAATTGGATTTAGAAGATATAAATAACCGGGGAAGAAGAACAAAAATGCAAGCAGTTTACATTGATTTCCTAGTGTTCTTTCTGGGTGTAGCTGCTTCTGTCCATCCTTGATCAATTGAAACTGAATTAGGTCTCTTTGTCAAAGAAATCCACTTCCATCAGAATACATCCTCATACAGTATCGTTGTTGAGGTATATAATGATCTCCTGGTTCTGCTCATTTCGTTGAGGTAAATATTTACAGAGCTGTTGCTTAAGTTTACAAATCAGGAAACTGGGGCTCATGGATTGTGACTCCTTACTATAGTCATGCAGTGTTGGGGGAGAGACTCAAAAACGGAGTGACCAGTTACTTTGGGTGGGAGAGTCAGAAGAAGAAAGCTCTTAACAAGAGTCAACTAGATGTAACCCAAGTAAGAGTATTTGGTGAGAGGGGTTCAGAGGGCTGTGGGAAATAAAGCTCTTTGCAATATTCAGCACGAATACAAATTCAACAGCGATAGTATTTCCTGTGTGCAGGAGGCTTACAGGTAGATGTACCGTATATTTGATGAGTACAAACACCTTCTATGTTACTATCTAGAACCCCTGGAGGTAGACACTGCCCTATTACTCCTGACTTGTCTTCCTTCCTAGTTTGGGGATTGGAAGAGGGGAGAGTGAAGTGGGTGGTTGGGAAATCGTTTCTTGTTATTCTGAGTTGGAAATTTCCATGATGCTTTAATCCCTTTAAATGCCTAAGTGTAATTTTCATAAAACTAGCTTTCAGATGCTTTAGAGTAAATTGGATTTTGTGAGTTGACCCGGAAACCGATGTAAGACATTGTTTCTGTGGACAAATGTATTATTTTATTGTCAAGCCTAGAAATGTGCTCCGCATGGGAAGATAGAAGTTAAAAAACCACATAAGTACCTCTAGCGTGCTAATCTTGGGGAGGGGTGTTAACAAAAAATGTGAAAAGGGAGCCATGGCTCTCCAGGAGCTCCCGGTTGTAATGAGGGAGGCTACACAGAGCAACAGGTTAAAGTTGGAGATAATCACTGGCATTAGAGGGAATCTAAGGCTTCTTGAAGAAAGGGACTGTCCAGTGTCATTGGACTATAGCATATGCAGAGCTCTGGGAGGAAAGTGTGAGAAGACTGGAAAGGCAGAAGGGGACTGGGTTTTGAAGGGCTTTAAAAGCCAGAGAAGAGGACTTTCTATTTGATCTTAGATGTGATAGGGAACCACTAGGGTTTATTGGAAAGGATGATCCAAAGAACTAGGGCTGAAGTATAAGCAAACCACAGGATCGTGTTTCATAGGAGTTACAAGGAAACATAAGAGATCATTTAAGATGTCCAGCGAGAACTCAAATTCAGATCTGTCTTTCCAGTGACTCATGATGGGAGGCCCTTAATAAAGGTTATATTGAATTGAGACTCAAAAGGTAAGGAATTTTTTTGAATCCAGGCCTCAGATGTCTGCTGTTATTGAGGGATGTAGGCTATTTAGTCATAGAAATTTATAAGGGGAGCAACTAGGTGGTGCAGTGGATAGAGCCCCAGCCCTGAAGTCAGTAGGACGCGAGTTCAAATCTGGTCTCGGACACTTAACACTTCCTGGCTGGTGACCCTGGGCAAGTCACTTAACCCTAAGTGCCTCAGCAAAAATAAAAAAGAAAGAAAAGAAGAAAAGATTTACATGGGGAAATTCTTCCAGCGTAGAGGAATGGATCGTTGGCTTGGACACGGTAAGAACCTTAGGGAAAGCCACCATTACATTGAAAAGTAAGTCTGTCATCAGAGGGAAAAACCAGATATAGTTTTGAGTGGAGGTCTGAGAAAAACAGATTTCAAAGTGTTTTCAGGAAAAATAAAATCTCTTGAACTAGCAACTGATGCTTAGTTTTTGCCTCGGAGAAGGAATTGAAAAAGAGACGGCTTAACTGGTGAATAAAGAGATATTAAGAGAACACCTTGTTCCCTACTCTTGGTGAGTTCAATGCACCAAGCCCATAGAAAAAATTGGTGGGATTGTTGGACCATAGTCCATATCCTTTGAAAGGCTGCCAGAACCCGAGAGCTGCCTCAGAATTGGAAGCAAAAATGACAGCAACACGCAAATGATAGGCTGATAAACTTGCCTTCAATCCATAGCCTGATATAGAAAAATGAGCCGCGATCCCCAAAAAGCCAACAGGGCTTCGTCAAAAACAAGATACATCAGACTAACTTGATTTCTTGACCTAATTCTCACTCAGTGATCTAATATCATCTATCTAGATTTTAGCAGAGATGTTGACAGTCTTTTCTTGCAACTGGTTAAACAGTCAGATTCAAGAAACAGACATTAAAAGTTTATTATCAACAGGGCAGGGAGCGGATGCCCCAGTGACCTCTGCTTTTGAACATTTTGATCAAAGATTTAAACCAAGGCACAAATTTGTTCGGTCATTTTCAGTCATGCTGGACTCTGCAACCCTTTTTGGAGTTTTTCTTGGCAAAAGTACTGGGGTTTGCCATTTCCTTCTTTAATTCATTTTATAGATGAGAAAACCGAGGCAAACAAGGTGAAGTGACTTACCTAGAGCCATTTACTTAATAAATGTCTGATTCCAGAGTCTGCACTCCATCCACTGTATCACCCAAGCTGCTCTGAAGGTACAAATGGTATATACCAAAGGATATTGCTATGGGAGGGGATCTTAGAGGATGCCCTCTAAAGTCCCTCCCAAAGCAGGTCCCAGAAATAAGGAGAACGTATAGAGAGTAGGCGATCAAAGGGCTTTGAGTAAAGTGATGTGAGAGTTGTAGCTTAAAATTCACCTGTCAGTGAAAGGAGATTGTGCTGAGGAAGGAGTGAAACAGGCACCAGTCAGGATAGTAGGCTAGTGGACCCCAAGTAGCACTAGCCTTTTGTGGATGAAGACACTTTTATTTGTAAATCACCTAGTTGACAGTATTAGCCATCATATCACCCCAATGGCAGAATAATTGTTTTCTTCAATCCTAACCAATCCAAAAACTAGAGGAAAAAAGGACTCATGGGTCAGCTAGAATAATTAGAGCCAATTTAATTCAAAAAGCCAAGTCAAAAAGGAGTATATGAGTCACAAAGTCTCATGATAATGTTGG
This sequence comes from Sarcophilus harrisii, assembly GCF_902635505.1. Taxonomy (NCBI): domain Eukaryota; kingdom Metazoa; phylum Chordata; class Mammalia; order Dasyuromorphia; family Dasyuridae; genus Sarcophilus; species Sarcophilus harrisii. The sequence goes on along the minus strand of NC_045426.1, from coordinate 700,051,092 downwards.
AAAACCTACTCTACCCATCATCAACTGGGGGGACAGGCAAGAGGAGGCAGCATATGCTAGGCCAGCCAAACGATCATCTCCTTGACTGCCATCTTGCCTTGGATCCTGGATAGCCCAGGATCCTGGATGTGAAAGCTTTTGGAGTAGTGATGTTTCCAGTCCAGTGTCAAATGGTTCAACTTCAAAAACTAATAAACTTTTGTCAGTGGAAATGAAATTTAAAAAGAGCCGTTTACATCTTTGCTGCTACACCCAAGGACCATGGGATCTTTTCCACCTGATATCTTATGCATTGTCTCTTCCCTTGGGATGTGAGCTCTCCTATATTCCCAGTTCCTAAATCCAATGCTTCGGCTAGAGTAAGTGCCTAATTAATACTTTATTCATTTAAAATTAATACAAAATAATCACAAAGCGGGGAAACATTTTAAAGAGTAGAAGAGAAATAGTAATATAAAAGAAAGACTTTAGAAGGGATTAAAACTTTTTTTTAAGAAGGAAAAAAAAGGAATAAATTGTAAACTGTGTTTTTAAAAGGGAGGGAAATTAAGATGGAGAAAATGCAATCATGAGAAGTAAAGATGATTCAAACCTACACATATTTATGCTGGTAAAGCTGATGATTTAAAAAAAAACAAAAGTCCTAAATAAACAGAACACAAGATGCTTCAACTCAGTCACAGACAAATTGAACAAACTACAAAACAAAGGAGAAAGAGAACTGGTTCAGAGGGATTTGTAGGTTTATTCTCAGTCACTGAAAGCCTAATTAATGCCTGTGTTGTCCAAATTAGTTTCAAAAAACTGAGAAAGAAATGTCCTTACTGAAAACTTTGAAACAATATTATACCTAAACCAAAAAAAGATGAAAGAGCAATGAACTGAAAAACTAGTATTGCTAACAATTGCTGATGAAAAAATTTTAAATAAAATCCTAGCAAAAAGCCCCAATACTATTTCCTTCAATGTTACTCATTATGGCAAAATTGGATTTATACCATGGATCTAAGGATAGTTTTACATTTCAAAGGCAATTTAGTTCTATTAAAAATAAACCCCTCAAGCTACGATATCAAAAGATACAGAGAAAGCTTCTATGCTAAAACAAAACCGTAAGGCACAGGCTATTTAAAAATAAGACATGAAATACTCTATAAAACCTTAGAGTGGAACTAGGAGTGTTATTTGTAAAAATAACTTTCTCAAACAAAGGAATAAAACACGAACGCCTCCTTTCTCTAGTTCTTTGATGTGATTCTAGAAGAGTTCAAAGGAACCCGAGTCAGCCATAACTACAGCAAAGGGAACATAAAATTAATCTTATTTTCAAATGACGATGATTCTCTTAGAAAAACGCAGAGTTAGCTCAAGACAATATCTTAAAAAAAAAAATTAGACTGCAAAAGTAAATCCATAAACATGGTCAGCATTCCTATATCATAAAATCTAGGAGAAAATAGTAAAGGAAATCTATTCAAACTACTACAAAATGTATGTATAATACCCTTATGGACCAATGATCCCAAAGTTTCTGATTGGGTTTAAAGGGACAATTTACTACTTTTCTCTAGTAGTCCTGGGCGCTAACTTGAGCTGGGGAGAATTTTCTAATATAACACATGAACTGCTTCCATTGATAATTCACTAGTAAGAAGAAGGATATTTCCTAATGCAGTATTGGGTAGAGTTCTAAGCCTGGAGTTGGGAAGACAGTTCAAATCCAGCCTCCGATAGCTGTGTGATATTGAGCAAGTCACTTAACCCATTAGCCTCTATTTCCTCATCTATAAAAATGAGCAGGAGGAGAAAGAAAGGGCAAAATTTTCCAATATGTTGGTCAAGAAAACTCCAATGGGGTCGTGAAGAGTAGACATGACTGAAATGACTAGACAGAAGCAAAATAACTAAGAACAATTGAAAATATTCTCCCCAGAAGTCTGGGACACAATCTTCCGAAAGTAGGCAGCCAGGTACTCCAGTAAATGGTATGTTAGACCTGGCAACCCTAAAGATCAGAATTCAAGTCCAGTCACGGACAGTAGCTATATGACACTGTGCAAGTCCACTTTTATCTGCCTTGATTTCCTCATCTATAAAAGATGGATAATAATAGCGACTACCTCTCAGGACTACTGTGAGGACTAAGTGCTTCTGAAGTACTTTAAAACATTAAAGTACTCTCTATTAGAAACATTAAAAAGTACACTAAAAACATTGAAGTATTATCTATTATAAACACCAAGCTATATGCACCCAGACAGAGCAGGGAGAAAAGACCTCAAGTTTGATGAAAATATGTGGCAAACAAAAAATATGAGTTGAATGGAGGGCCTTTCTCCTTTAGCAAAGTTCCCACAAAGTTCTGGGGTGTAGTTCTGTTTGACTTTGAGGAACAGTTCTCCCAAAGTTATTTTTCATTGGTGCATCTTAGTAGCTCCCATGGGAAACCCAGACCTTTTGATTCAAACCCGAAATTTGTCCTCTGGTCAAAGGTTGAGTGATGATAGTCTACATCAGTCTCATTCTCTTTTCTGCTCTTGTTACAGATACAAGGGTTTGGCTTCTCAAAGAACTCCCAAAGTTTAACTTCTGTTGCTGAAATTCTTTCCCTAATACTGCCCAAAGGTAGTCTCATTCTTTCAGCCAATCCCAAAAGGTCAGCTTATATAAACCTTTGATTGAATCCTTCTTGGGTTTAGCACTTATACATGTTTAATTGTTACTCCTTTGATACTATCACTCAAGCAAACTTCAAATTCTAAAATGAAACAATCTTGATATAAGTTGAGAATGGATAACTAGACAAATGGAAGAGTTTAAAATAAAAAGAAAAATCAGAAAGAATTAAATTGAAAAACCCAATACTTGACATACCTGAGGACATATTTTTTTTTTTGGCTGAGGCAATTGGGGTTAAATGACTTGCCTAGGGTCACACAGCTAGGAAGTATTAAGTGTCTGAGATCAAATTTGAACCCAGAGTTCTCCTGACTTCAGGGCTGGTGCTCTACCACTGCACCATCTACCTGTTCCAAGGATATAATTTCTCACATAAGAATTTTCTTTTTTGAAAAGACCTGGAAAAAATTGACAACTAATACCATGTACCATGATAAGATTCATGACCTGAATATTAAAGGTCACACTGGGGAAAAAAATAATAAGAGAACAAGATCAAGCAGTCTATAATTATGACTAGAGGGAAAATTCTTAACCAAAGAAGGGATAGAAGATATCACAAAAAACAAAATAATCATTTAATTACATGGTATTGAAAAGCCTTTGCACAAACAAAATCAATGTAGCTAAAACTAAGGATGGCCATCAACTGGGAAAAATTTGCTTGAAATATCTCTGATATTCAAGATTCATAGAAAATTGACCCAAGTTTATGAAACTTATGAAATATGATTATTCCTCCATGGTCAAATTATATGAACATGTATTTCTCAAAGGTATTACATTTACAGTTGTATAAAAGATAGTTCCAAATTACTAATGATAAGAGGAACGGATGTTAAAATTCTTCAGGTTTCATTTCATATCCAACAAGTTAGCAAAGATGACAAAATATGGGAATAATAAATATTAGTGGAGCTGTGCAGAACAGGTACATGAATGGAGAATGGCTAAATGAAGTTGAGCTACATTAAAGTGATGGAGTATTATGGACTTGTAATGGGGGAGGGACAAAACATTAAGCTCTTCTTATGTGCAAGGTATTGTGCTAAATTCCATTTCCAGCACACTCTACCCACCGTACCACCTAAATGTTTAGTATTTAATAAGAAGAATTCAAAGATTCATGAAAGGTTTATATAAATTAATATAAAATGAAAGGAAGGAGAATTGGAATAAATGTCATACCTATTGATTTTTTTCTAATTTTTTTATTATGACTTTTTATATTCATGGTATATGGTGGCTCTTTCATTCTTAGGAGCATCATATCAGGGAGGTGATGCCATGGCATGCAAGTGAATTGGATTGGAGGAAGGGAGGACTGGGCAAGGTCACCAGCCTTACTCTCTCCTCCAGAGCCATCTGGGTCCAGTGACCAGACACAGATCAGAACAACTGGAGATAACCCTGGATGCAGTGGGAAATCCTGGCCTTTTTAAGTTAAGGTCTTTCCCAAGTCTCAATTTGATTGTGACAACTCCTGTTTGCTGAATAAAGCTAGGTAAGAAATGAGGCAAAGAATGGCCCTTTTTAACTAGTTAGAAAAAATCTGGGCAGAAAGATCCTCAGGGTTAGGTTGTTAACCATCACCACGTTTCTGCCACTTGTGAGTACCGAATCACTCCCTCAACTTTTCCACTCTCCCACAAATGACACCGGTCTTTGTAGCTGCTCCTTCATTCTAGGTTGCCTTTATTTGTTGGAGTTTACCGTTCCAGTTTAGTCACACATTTCAGGTTTTCTATTCCATTAAACTTATATATTGTTTACAAATTGAGAGCCCACCATAAGATTTTAATAAGTCACTCCTCTGTCCCTCATTTGTCCCCATGAGGAGGATGTACTAGACCAGGGGATCTTCGCCCAGGGTTCATAGATCCAGGGGGTCTGTTGACTTAGATGGGTGAAAATTACATGCTTATTTTCGCTAAACTCCAACTGAAATTGAACATTTCCTTCAAGAATTAAAAAATATATATGTTTTTGAGGAAAGAGAAAAATTTGCAACACAAGGTTTTGCAAGGATGTTGTAAACTATCTTTGCATGTATTTGGAAAATAAAAATCTATTAAATTTTTTTAATGTTTCTGAGAAGAGACCTACAAACTATATCTCAAGGACTCTAAGACAGGCCAGCAATAATTTATTTTTAAAAATTTTTTTATTAAACTTTTTATTTTTCAAAACATACACGTGTACAATTCTTCAACATTACCCCTTGCAAAACCCTGCGTTCCAACGTCCCCCTTCCCTCACGCCCTCTCCTATATGGCAAGTAATCCAATATATGTTAAACATGGTAGAAATATATATTAAATCCAATATATGCATACGTGTTTATACCATTATTGCAGCAATAATTTATTAAGTACTTATTATGTCTTAAGTATTGGAGTTACAAACATGAGCAAAAAGAAACTCGGCCCCTGTCCCCAAGGAACTTATATTCTAAAGGGAGAAGATTCCATAGATTGTCTCCAAAAACACAAATTCAGAAGAAAAGGGATCGGACCAAAACTGTAAGATCCAATTCACAATCTGTGATCTTACGAATTGATCTGTGATCTTGTCATCTTGGTGACTCCTTCCATCCATGTCTTTTTATGCTGTGTAGTCATTGTTCACGTTCTCCCATAAGTCCTCTGATCACTGTACCGGAGGCTGGGCTCATTCTTTCAGTATTTCGGGGGCATCTGGTTATCCCTGCCTCTTGCTGGGCCCACTTTCCTTCCTGGCATCTGCCTTCACGTCCTTCCTGCCCCTTGGCTCACGCCTGTGGTCTACCCTCAGCCACCAACACTTGTCCGTTGCTCTTTGGGATACCTGGGGTTTTGAAGCTTCCGAGATGGTGACGTCCCATTGGTATGTAGTCATGGAGCATCCCTGGGAGACGGTGAGCACTGGCTTTTGCATGGAGAACAGCTTGGGGGCACAGAGCAGGGAGGGGGGCTGAGGAAGCAAGCATTTATTAAGCACCCGTGTGCCAGGCATGGTACCAGACATTTGAAAAATATTATCATTTGATTTTTCACGAAGTAGGTGCTTTTACTATCTCCATTTCACAGATGAGGAAACTGAGGCAAACAGGGTTAAGTGACTTGCCCAGGGTCATCCAGCCAGTAAATGTCAGAGGCACATTTGAACTCAAAAAAATGAATCTTCCTGACTTCAGGTCCAGCACTGTATCTATTGTACCACCTCACTGTCTGATATGATGTTTGTGTATGTATATGTATATAGATATATAAATTTCATATATTATTGATATGTATATATATATGACATGACTAAATCAGTATATCATTTGAAATAGATCTGGGGATTTTCCTAAACCACATGCTCATAGAGTTAACAGTGTGATATAAGAGCTCCAAAAAGCTCATTGGATTCTAGATACCGACAAGCTGATTCTCCTTGGTGCACCCAAATTACCTTGAATTTATTTTCTTTGTTGGTTTTGTAGTGTTGGCTCTGAATTCAGAAGACTCGGATTCAAATATTACCATTGACGCTCACCACGGTTGGACGATTCATTTAACCACCACATATAATGGGAGCATTAAATCTAGAGACTGCAAGGTGACAATGAACTTGGAAAACATGAAGCCCCGAGTTCCAGTTCTGTGTGACTTTGGAAAAAATCACTGTTTCTCTCTGCTTCAGTTTCCTTGACTCTAGAGTAATAGGAGCAGTAGGAACTACATAGCAGCTTCCTGGGCATTTTCAGATCATAGACTCCCAAACTTGGAAAGGACCTTCCCTTGTTGTAAGGATCCCATAAGCTAAATACTTGTCAAGTGCTTCCCTTAGTGCCTAGCACACACACTTAAAAATGCTGATTTCCTTCCTCCTGGGTCTCAGTTTCCTTGTCTGTAAAATGAGAGGGTAACTATATGGTCTCTGATGTCCCTTCTAAACCCAAGTCTACCCCCTGATAGATGTCTTTCAGTTTCCTTGGGCTTGTGTAACACACGGACTTTGGATGGTGGAGGGTGTAAAACAATGTGGTTGAGTCCTCTGGGCTACTTTCCGGCTCAAGATAGAGGAACTCTAAGCTGGGAACGGTTCCCCCTAAGAGACAGTAAACTTCTCAATATATGTGGGATTGTGGGTTTTTTAGGCTTTTTTTTTTCTATAAACCCCACATAATGCTGGTTGGTTGGTCGATTGAGCTCAATGTACCAACGTGGCCAATAGCCCAGCTCAGTGACTGCAGGAGATTGTGTCACTTCTATGGGTTGATGATCTGGAAGCCGTGTCCTAGTCCAGTAATGCTACAGATGTTGTAACAGAACAGAAAGAGCCCTTCCCATTGAAAAAGAGAAGTCGGTTGTAGCTGTTCACTTCACGGGGTTATGTGGAGCGATTTCATTTCCTGGATTGCTTACTTTTCCCATGGCAAATAAGGAGAAGGATTTCTCCCAGAGAGAGGAAATTACATTGCCAGCTTCCTGGGCATTTCCAGATCATAGACTCCCAGAATTACAAAGGACCTCAGAGGGGCAGCGAGGTGTGCAGTGGGAGAGCATCCACCCCAATTGCAAAAACAATTTTTAATGACTTGTAGGCCATCTCGTTCCCCTACATTTGGTCATCCGTCCTTCATTTGAAGACCTCCAGTGAGGGGACCCCACTGCCTCCCAAGGCCTGTTTCCCTTTTTGATGGAAGGCAAGTTTTCCTGACAGCTCTACATAAGCTCGTTGGATCCCTCTTCCAAAGCCCACTGGCACGGAGGAGTCTTCCAGAGGGCTTGGCTGGCTCTCTCTCAGGTCCTAGGAGTGTGACTCTGAGGGCTTATCCAGTGTCACTGCCCTGAGTCTGCAATCCCGTCACTTGCCAGTGATTGGCTCTCCCCTGTCATTTGACACATGAACATCAATTAATTTTTCACAAAAGGATATTTAGCGAGAAGATACAGGGAGAAAAAATATGAAGCATTTCCTCCTGCATCCCAAGGTACATTTCTCATGGCTTATACAGCCTGGGTCCCTGTCGGGAGCAATAGGGAGGCGCTGGTCCCTCTGAGTTCTCTCTGGTTGTGCTGTGGTCACTGGGCAGAACTGTAGGGTTTGGTCTTGGCTGGGGCAGCTGCTCCTCAGGACTGTGAGGGCTCGGGTTCTCCCTCCTCTGGCTCACTCACTCTTTTCAAATCTTTTCTTCTTTAGGCTAAACTTCTCCAATTCCTTCAATTCTTCCTCATGTGCAGTGGACTGGAGGCCCTTCATCAACCTGGTCTCTCCCCCTCCCCCCCCCGGACATGTTCCATCTTTGGTCAGTCAGTCAACATTTAATAAGCGCCTACTATGTGCCAGGTAAAAGTTAAAAAAAAAACACAAGAAAATAAAAAACAAACCAGAAAAAATCAGTGTCTGACCTCAAAGAGCGTACACTCGAATGGAGGAAGCTGAAGGCAGGAGGAAGCTCATAAATGGAAGCCTTTGAGCCCATGACCCTACTCTCCAGTCAGATGGAGGATATATCTTGTTAATATTATGGCCGAAACATTCATTTATTTAATAGATAAACTGACCTCTAGATGGGAAGCATTCTGTGCTTGCTCACAGTCACACCACTGGGAAGAGATGGAGCTTGGGATTCAGACTCACATCTCGTGCCTTCAAACCCATCATTGTTTCCCCAAGGCCACAACCTTCACTTTTCTGCTCTTTTAAAAGCAGTTCAAGAGAACTCTCCATTTAGGAACGGGCTATGTTCTAAAAGTTCCTTTGAAAATAAATCTAGATAATAAAATTTTTTTAGGGGCAGCTGGATAGAGCACCAGCCCTGAAGTCAGGAGGATCTGAGTTCAAATCTGACCTCAAACACTTAACACTTCCTGGCTGTGTGACTCTGGGCTAGTCACTTAACTTCAATTGCCTCAGCAAAAGAAAAAAAGAAATAAAGAAAGAAAAAAGAAAAAGAAAAAAATCTGGAACTTAAAACACATTTCCCCCCTAGACATGTGTAAATGCCAGCCTTGTTGTTATGCTCATTCACATAATCATATTCAGTCCCAATATAAGTTATTTGAGGAAAGAAACTAAGTTTTAGCTTCATTTCCCTAATATCTATCACAATGCCTGGCATACAGTAGGTACTTAATAAATGTTTATTGATTCATTATCTTAGAAAGTTTATAAAAACAAATAAAAAGGATCTGGGGGTCTTAGTGGATTGTAAACTAAAACAAGATAGAAGTATGATATAATAGCCCTCTCCCCTTCCAAAGAGGTGAATATTCTCCTGGAAAGTAATGTGCTCAAGGATAGAGAGAGCAAGCTTAGAAGCTAGGAATACTGGGCTTTGAGATAGTGGCTGTCAGGTCCTGGGCAACACATTTTGTTTTTTGAGCCTTTAGGCAATAATCTGGGAAGGTGCTCTGCTAAAGGGAGCTCTCCTCTACTCATAACTCACAGGTCCAGGTCTGAGCTTAAGATGAACAGTGTAGCCCCAGAGTCTTTATTATGTACAGGGCAGCTAGGTGGACTAAGCGCTGAGCCTACAGTCAAGAAAACCCGAGTTCAAATCTCCCTTCAGGCACTTAGTAGCAAGTCACTCACTTGCTTCAGTTTCCTTATCTGTAATTCTCATTTAATATGTTCAATTTTCACTACATCCCTGGCTGACTATATATATCCAGATTTCCATTATCCTCAGGTGGGATCACTAGATGGTGTCAGAACCAGAATTAAGAGTTCTCTTTCTAAGGCACTAGCCATGTGAACCTGGACAAGTCACTTCATCTTGTCTGCCTCAGTTTCCTCATCTATAAAATGAGCTGGAAAAGGAAATGGCAAATCAGTCCAGTGTCTTTAAAAAAAAAAAACTCAAATGAAATCACAAAGAGTTAGACACATTATGTACAATGATGATGAAAAATAACAATTATAAAGCACTTTAGAAATAAGCCAGATAGAACCAGATTTCTTTCTACAACGAGCCTTATAACAGTTCAGAGAACTTTAGGTGCTCCTCCTGTGGGCTGCCTCCTCTCTGGGCACTGGGCATGCCCTGGTTCTCCTGCCTGGCTCTGGAAATGCCCTCTGCTTCCTCGCTTTCCTCCAAATTTGATTCAGCTCGGCCTCCCAGATCAGTTCCCGATATCTCTGTGCTTGTAATATTCAATGGATCAATAAGCATTTATTAGTCAATCAACTACTATGTGCCTACTATGTGCCAGACGTTGTTAAGCACTTTAAATGATCTCATTTGGGATTTTTTTTTTTGCCCTTTTAATGAATGGGGGAGAAGAAAGGGAAAAGGAGAAAATTCGTATTGTTAAATAAGCTAAAATTTAATTTAAAAAGATAATAAATGGTATTGGGGGGGAAGGAAAAATAACCCCCCCATGATCTCATTTGATAGATATTATCCCCATCTTAAAACTGGGGAAAATGAGGCAGACAAAGGTTATGAGATTTGTCAGGGTCGCCCAGCCGGCTTTGAATTCTCCTTGACTTCCCGCTCAGCACTCTATCCCCCCCTTCCCCTCCTCCCCCCCACCCAGCTGCCAGGAAATGCCTAAAGAACTGGGGAGTGTAAATATGAAGACTGAAACCAACCCAAGACACCAGGGTGAGACGGGGCCCTTCCCTCTGAAACCCAGGCCCATTGTCTGGTTTGGCTGGAACGTGACATCAGGCCATGTGCCTGGTACTGATGGGGATGGATGCGGGCTAGCTCAGTGCAGGGGACCATCCCCAACCCTCCTCCCTCTGTTTCTTCCTGCCACCCCCTCCAGACCCCCTCATTGTCCTGTCTCTACTCTCTTAAATGCTGTTGCTTCCCAACACTTTCTTGTAGTCCTTAAGCTTCCCCCATATGTGAATGAATGAAGACATCAGGGTAGGAAGTTTCCCGGCTGCAGCAGCCAAGTTCTGGTGGTCACGAGCATGGGAGAGCTTTGAGTGGTGGGATTTCAGGGAGCCGGACGGGCAGTGCGGTAAAAACACTCGGCCTCTGGGTCGCCAAGATCTGGGGGCAAGTTCTTTTCTCGTTGGTACCCTGGCTCACTTAGCGACCCTCTTAAGGGTCAGAGGCAGGAAAGTACTGCTGTGTACGGGGTAGAGGGCCTTCCCTCACCTGGAGTTCCCTACAGGGATGAAAACACAGATTTGATTTGATTTTTTGGAAGAGGAACTTAGTCTCTCATTGCTGTCTGTCATAACAAGCCCTGTTTCACAGCCTGAAAGAGGGAGAACCTCCTGCTGGCGCTCTCCAGTGCTGCAGTCACCTGGGTCTTGATGAGCGACTATGGACAAGCTAATAGGAAGCTGGCTGAGAAGAGCTCAAAGGTCCCTCCAGGTTCTGTCATTTTGAAAAGTCACTCAGGTTCAAATGGGTGTGTGGATTTGAGGATGTTGTTCCCCCCACTTTGCACCTGCTGCCCCCAGCTAGCTTCAGCTCCACAGGACCAGACTCCCCTCCAGGATAAGCCCAGAATCCCAAGCCTAATTAACGCCTCTTCTCCCTTCTGATGGGAGGGCTGGGAGGCAAAGGACCAAACTCCTCCCAATGCCCTCCTTCATAGAGGGCCAAAGTTGGACCCTCAGACTATCCCACTGTGTATCTGCTGCTTCCAGCTCCTGGAACAAGATGCTCCAGGCTGGCCGGGCACCCCCTGGCATCCCTTTCCCAACTTCCTTTGTGTTTTGTTTCTCCCCTTTAGATCGGAAGCTCCTTGAGGGCAGGATCTATCCTTCTTTTTTTAAATTGTAACCTCAGAACTTATCCCAGAACTCGACATGTAATAAATGCTTCATAGTGTTCATTAAACTGGATTGATTGGTCCTTCTCTCCTGTGTGTTCCAGACTGGCTTGGAAGACTAGAAGGGTCTTTCTAGAGATGAGGGACCTCCGAGGCTATTGAGTATTTTCTAGATGAAGAAACTGAGGTCCAAGGGCATTAACCACCAGGCCTGTGATTTCACTGGTTTAAGGAACTCTTAGGAGGGCAAGCCCTCTCTGAATGCAGGCAACACCTTTCCTGTAGTTAAAGACATTAAATGACTGATGGGTTTCCCAAGGTCTCACAAGCTGTAAACGGCAGAGTTAAGATTTGAACCCAGAACTCCGCACCACATGGTTTCATGGGATTACAAATCTAGAGTTGAACCTAAGACATTGGAGAATCACCTTTTACAGATGGGGAAACCGAGGCTTGGAGAGGTTAACTCTCTAGGGAAATAAGCTGAAGATTTTTTTTTTGGTGGTGTAGGGGATGGAAGTAGGTAATGTGGTCAAGGGGCAGTGGATGGATGTCTGGAAAACTCAGTTGGGGAGGGGGGCAAAACAAATCAGCTCTCTTGGTTGGGAGGTGGGGCTGGAAACGGGGAGGAAACATCTGGGAGGATGTGGTAGGATAGCACCGAAACTCCCACCCTGGGGAGGCTTCTGATAATCTTTCCTCCAGCTTGGACAAGCACAGGACTTTGTCCCAGGCCTGAGCCTTAGCCCCGGGATAACGGAGGCTATTGTTTCAGAGGAGGCTCTGATTTCCTCTCCCAGGAGTTGCCTAAACCAGTGAAATCACAGGGTCTCTGTCATAACTAACGGCAGGTACTATGTGACGCCCCCGTGTGCAGACAAAAATGAAATAATACCCATTTTCAAGAGGTGTGCAGCCTCGGGTTTGCTTTTTTAAATAATTCTTTTTTATTCTGAAGTCAGAAATACCAAATAATGAGTGTTTCCATGTCCTTAATTGAGGAAAAACTGAAGATCTCATGTGAAAATGCACGTCCCTCGGCCTCTGTTTGCAGAGGAGGAGTGGAGAGCTTGGGGGGCCACTGACTGGGCCCAGATCACACGCCGAGTGAATGGCAGAACAGGAAGAGAAAGCGGGGCCTCTCTACCAGCCCGGGCTGCAGCCGGTGCTCCCTGCCGCCTTCCGCCTTCGCAGGATGTCCCTGCTGCCTTGGGGATGCTCAGGAAGGGCCCAGACCTCAGATCCGGCCTGGTCCGATCTCGTTAGGGATGTGATGGGTTTCAGTCTGAGTGATGGGAGACTGAAAGGGGAAGACTGGGGGGAGTTCGAACCCCCCGCACCTTTTCTCTGCAGGGTGAGAGAAGGCTCAGAATAAGGAGCTGCCCTGGCTGAGATCATGCCCGTTGAGCTTTTGTCAGGGTGACTGAAGCAGGGGAAGGGGCCTCCCGAACCCACATTCCACTGCCTTCTGGCAATGTGGCTGGAGATCAGTCTTTAGTGCCTCGTGAGCCTCAGTTTCCCCATCTGCAGAATGGGAATAACAATACTCACACCGCCTCCTCAGGTTATGAGAATCCTTTGGAAGCACAAAAGCCTGGGTTTGGGGGAACTGTCGTCATTCCTGTTATTTAGGGCTAGGGAGACGGTCAGGGAACGCTAGGAGCGGGTGTCTGGGTTGTATTTTGAAGGAGGCTAGAGAGTCCAAAGGGATTCGAGATGCTGTATCATTCCCTTCTCTTAACAGAAGTGTAGGGATGTTAACCCATGAGGGAAATGAGCTAAAGGGTTTTGGGTGGAGTAGGGAATGGGAGTAGGGAATGGGACCAAGGCTAAGAGGGGCAGATGTCTGTGAAACTTGGCTGTGGACATGGAGCAAAGCAGAAATGAAATTTCTTGGTTGGGAGCTTGGTAGCTCAGTGGAGAGAGATGCATTAGGGTGGAGCCAAAATTGTGGAGTAAAGGCTGGGACCCGCCCAAGCTCTCCCCCAAACCCCTCCAAAAACCTATAAATATTTATAAATAAATTATTTATAATTATAAATTATATATTTTATTTATATGTATTATAAATTATATATTTTATTTATATGTTATAAATATATATTTATATATAAATTATAATTATAAAATATGAATAATTATTTATAAATAATAAAACTCCAGATAGATTCCAGAGTGCTAGAGCCCACGGAAAGAAGAAGTGGGATAATTTTTCAGCCTTAGACACCTTAGAAGGTTGGCAGGAAGGATCTGTTGCACCAGGATAAGAGGGGGTACAGTCAGGTCCTAGAAAACCTCAGTTTCCAGACCTCTCAGTCCATAGACTGTAAGGGGATCAGATAACGGGTCAGCAGGAGACTTATAGGTTAGGTTCCCTTTGCTTGCACCAGGGACAGGATTCTCCTGCAATATCTAGTCTTGGATCTGGGTCTCAGTCTCAGTGTGATGAGAAGCACCAGCACAGAAGAGCTTGAAATTGCAGGGGAGCAGGGACCCTGGCCACAGTTCCAGGCCAGGAGAGAAGCAAATGTGCCTCTCCTTAGATTATACTACTTGGGCAGAGCCAAAACCCAGCAAGTCCCCAGAGTTAGCTCTGAAAACAGCGGCACAAAAAAAGCCTGAAACTTGCAGCAGTGTCTCCTCCATTTGGGAAGTACAGCCTCATTTTAATATAGACTTAAAAGTCAAGAAACGGTTTGGAGAATGAGCAAACAACAGAAAAAAATTCTGACCATAGAAAGTTATTGTGGTGACGAGGAAGATCAACACACATTCAGAAAAGGACAACATCATCAAAATTCCTGCAGCCAAAGCCTGAAAAATATAGGAATTGGTTTCAGGCCATGGAGGAGCTCAAAAGAGATTTTAAAAGTCAAGTAAGAGAAGTAGAGGAAAAATTGGGAAGAGAATTATGGGTGATTCGTGAAAATCATGAAAAAGGAGTCAAAAGCTTAGTAAAGGAGGCACAAGTTAGGAGTATATATAGGCAGGGCACAAGTGTGAGTGGAATATGAAAGGACAATATAAAATGATGAAATTAAGGGGTGAGAGAGGAATGTACTGAGAGAGAAAGGGAGAAGTGGAATGGTGCAAAGTATGTGACATTAAAAAAAGGCAAGAAAAAGGTTTTGCAGTAGAGGGGAGGAGAGGGTGAGAGAGTGAACTTTATTCTCATCAGAAATGGCTCAAAGAGAAAATAGCATACACACTCAATAGGAGTATAGAAATCTATCTTACCCTGCAAGAAAATATAAGGGGAATGGATTATGGGAAAGGGGCAGGGTGATAAAAGAGTAGGGTGTGTTGGGGAGGAAGTGGTCAGTACCAAAACACTTTTGAGGAGGGACTTGGTGAAAGAAAAGACAGAAAAATGGGGGAAAGTATAATTCATAATTGTAATTGTAAAAAGAATTCTGAAGCAAGTTTCTCTGATAAAATCTCAGTTCTCAAACATAGAACCAAATTTATGAAAAATCAGAGCCATGCTGCAATTGATAAATGATCAGAAAATATGATCTGTGTCCAAAGGGTTTTAAATTCATGCATATCCTATAACCTAACAATACCACTATTATGGTATGAGTACCAAAAGAGATTTAAAAAAAAAAAAGAAAATGAGCTATATGTATAAAAAATATTCTAGCAACTCTCTTCTCAGGGCAAAAAAAAAAAAAAAAAAAAAAAAAAAAGGAAATTAAAGGGCTATCCATCAGTTGGGGAATGGCTTAATAAATTATGTTGTATGTTTATGATGGAATATTATTTTTCCGTGGGAAATGATGAGCAGGCTGCTAGAGGGAAAAATAAACCTGAAAGGTCCTCCATGAATTCAAGCAAAGTGAAATGTACTGTATACAAAGTAATAGCAATGTTCTGGGATGATCAGCTGTGAATGACTTTGGTATTCTCAGTAGTAGAGTTATCCACGATTATTCTGAAAGATTTATGATGGAAAATCCCATCCATATCCAGAGAAGGAACTGATTGTATTCAAATACAGATTGAAGCATTCTCTCTTTCACTTTTTTTTAAATTTAATTTTTCTTGAGGTTTTTTTTTTTTTTTTAATTAGGGTGAGAGATCTATATTTGTTTGTTTCACAACTGGTTTCTTAATTGTGGGTGGGGATGAGGAAGAGAACTTAGAACTCAAAAATTTGAAAACCAAATGTAAAACAACTTTTTGTTTGTTTCCTTTGTATGTGACTGAGGAAACATATTTATAAATAAAACAAAACAAAAAAGGAGGCACAAAAAATACTGAAGACAACACCTTAAAATATAGCATAGTCCAAATGGTAAAAGAGGCACAAAAAAAAAATCAACAAAGAGATGAACTCCTTAAAAAATAGAATTGGCCAAATGGCAAAGTTCCCTGAAGAAAATAATTCCTTAAAAGTTAGAATTGAGCAAATGAAAGCTAATGACTTTATGAGACATCAAGAAATAAAACAACATCAAAAAAAATGAAAAAACAGAAGAAGATATGAAATATCTCATTGGAAAATCAACTGACCTAGAAAATAGACCCAGGAGAGATAACTTAAGAATTACTGGGCTGAAAGCCATGATTAAAAAATAAAATAGAGCTTCCACATCCTTTTTAAAGAAGCTGTCAAGGAAAACTGCCATGATATTTTAGAACCAGAGGGTACAGTAGATTTGAAAGAACCCACCATCACCTCTTGAAAGAAATCCCCAAATGAAAATTCCCAGGAATGTTATAGCCAAATTTCAGAGCTCCCAGATAAAGGAGAAAATACTACAAACAGTCAAAAAGAAAGAAAAATTCAAATATCGTGGAGCCACAATTAGGATAATACAAGATTTAGCAGCTTCTATATTAAAGAAGCAGAAGGCTTGGGAGATGAGATTCTGGAGGGCAAAAAAGCTAGGATTACAACCAAAAATCACCTACCCAGAAAAATTGAGCGTAAACCTTCAGGAGACAAAAATGGAAATTCAGTGAAATAGAGGACTTTCAAGTATTCCTGATGAAAAGACCAGCACTGAATAGAAAATCTTACTTTTGAATACAAGATGCAAACGAAGCATAAAAAGGTAAACAGAAAAGAGAAATCATAATGGATTCAATAAGGTTAAACTATATTCCTATATGGGAAAATGAAATTTATAATTCCTAAAACTTTTTCATTATTAAGACACTTAGGAGTACACACAGACAGAAAGCAGAGGTGTAAGTTGAATGTGATGGTGTAATTATCTAAAAAAAAAAAACTGAAATGAGAAAGAAGAATATACTGGGAGAAAGGGAAAGGGAGAGGTAGAATGGGATAAATTATCTGACCAAAAAAAGAGCATTTTACAAAAGTGGAAGGGGAAATGGGAGAAGTGAGGAGGGAAGCAATGGACCCTACTTTCCTTGGAATTGGCTCATATTGTGCCTGAAAGTTTCAGCCTTGGAAGTAGTGTAGTTCCAAGGTGTAGAAATCTATCTTAGCACACAGGAAAGCAGGAAATGAAGTGGATCAGAGAAAGGGGTTGGGGGCTGATAGAAGGGAGGGAAGTTTGGGAGAGGTAAAAGTCAGAAGCAAAACACTTTTGAGAAGGGGCAGGGTGAAAGGAGAGAGAAGAGAATAAATGGGGCAAAGGATAGGATGGAAGGAAATGCGCTTAATAATAGTAACTGTGAAAAAGATATTGAAACAAATTTCTCTGATAAAGGCCTCGTTTCTCAAACATAGAGAAAACCGAGTCAAATTCATAGAAATAAGAACCATTCCCCAATTGATAAATGGTCAAAGACTATGAATAGGCAGTTTTCAGGCAAAGTAATCAAAGCGATCTATAGTCATATAAAATGACCTAAATCATTATTGATGAGAAAAAATGCAGATTAAGACAAATCTGAGCAACTACCTCACACCTGTCAGATTGGCTCATATGACAGAAAAGAAAAATGACAACTATTGGAGGAGATGTGGGAAAATTAAAACACTAATGTCCTATGGGTGAAGTTGTATGCTGATTCAACCGATCTGGAGAACAATTTACAACTATGCCCAAAAGTCGATAAAAACTTGCATACCCTTTGATTAAGCAATACCACTACTAGCTGAATGCCAAAATAAAAAGGAAAAGGACCTATGTATACGTACAAAAATATTTATAGCATGTCTTAGTGGTGGCAAAGAATTGGAAATTGCGGGGATGTCCGTCACTTGAGAAATGGGTAAACATGTTGTTGAATATGATTGTGATGGAAAAATACTGTGCTTTAAGAAATGATGAGCAAGATGCTCTCAGAAAAATCTGAAAAGACTTCCACGAACTCGTGCAAAATGAAATGAGTAGAGCCAGGAGAATCTTGTACACAGTAACAGCGATATTGTATGATGCTCCACTATGGATAACAACTATTGTCAGCAATACAATGATCCAAGACATTTCTGTAGGACCTATAGTGAAAGGTGCTGTCCATCACCAAAGAGAGATCTGATAGAACCTGGATGCAGATTAAAAATACTTTTTCTTTACTTTCTTTATTTTTCTTGGTTTTTTTCCCCCCACAAAATGACTTAGAAATATGTTTTGCATGTATAACCTACATTAAATTGTTTACCGTCTCGGGGAGAGAAGAGAAGGAGAGAATTTGGAACTCAAACTTTGAAAAAAATATGTTAAAATTTGTTTTACATATAATTGGGAAAAGCAAATTATTAAATAAGGAAGAAATAATTAGATTCCCAGAATCCATGTCTCCCAAATCTTTTTAATTGTTACACAGATTTGAACTCAGGAAGTCGAGTCTTCCTGACTTCAGATCCAGCGCTCTTAACTATTTTACCACCTGCTATCCTTGCCTGGTGGGGTATGTACATGCTTATTCCCTTCATCTTTCCCCCTGTTGTCTCTTCCCAGGGGACTATGGGCTAGATCAGTGGTCCTCAAAGTGTAGTCCAAAGAATTGTTGGGGTCTCTGAAACCCTTTCAGAGGGTCTACAAATTCAAAATTATTTTTTATTTCTAACATAGCAAATAGCTATAAATAGAACCCATGTGAACAAAAACTCTTTGAACAGATCCTCAATAGTTTTTTTTTTTTTTTTAACAATACGAAGATACCGAGAACAAAAGTTTAAGAACCACTGGCTAGACTTTATGAGGGGATACAGCAAGTGGGAACAGATTGTCCTCTTCTCTTTCACCCTTTCCCTCACCAATCTGCTTCTGGCACGAGCCTTCCTATTTAGGGCTCTGGAACCCTTGCTCCCAGCAGATACTGTCCCCTTGAGAGGAGCCTTTCCTATCCTCTGAACCAATACCTAGCTAGGCTGGGTCCTAGCTTCACCCCTTGGCTCTGTGATCTTCCTGAACAGTTCTCCCTGCTTATGTGCCTCAGTTTAGCCGGCCTTAGCGAACCCCGTTCTGTGTTAGGGGAGAACTCGGAGTAACAAGATAGAGCAGGGTCGGTGGATTTGCTAAATGAGTTTATATTAGGTATATTGTCCTGTGTTTTCCCCTATCACCCAAGGTGACCCAGTGGGGATTTCCACAGCCAGGCTTAGAGGTTTTGCTCTCAGTAGTCTGGGATGTGTTTGGTATTTAGTGCTGAATTCACTTTTTACAATAGTAATAAGAAAACAAGTTTTAAAAAAATCCCACTTCTCTGTTTTCTTTTTTCTTTCTTTCATTTTTTTCTTTGGTTGGTGGATAGTACCCTTTATAGCAATAGGCTGTCTCTCTTTTGGCCCCTTCCTTTGGTTCTTTTCTAGAGCCTTCAATAACCTATGCTTGTATAACTCAGACCTTAATAATCAATTTCCAGCATCTCATTACTTGTGACATCAGAGATGAGAAACTGAGTAATATAGGTCATGGTTTTATTTGTTTCTTGTTTTCGTATCCCTAGCATCCAGCATAGAATCTAGCACAGAGATTACTTGCTGAATTTAACAGAATTCTATAATTTAAGATTGCTTCCAACCAGAACACTGAATATTGTGAAGATTTCTCTCAGTTCAAACATTCTATGAGTTAAGGCCTGATGGCAGCTCTGATATTTTCTGTTTCAGGATCCTTCCCAGCTCTGACTATATTCTGAGGTTCCTTCCAGCTCTAATATTCCATTTTCTAGCTCTGACAGATACTCTATAAGATCTCTCTCAACAAAAAGTAGCAATTATAACTTATTCAGCTGTTCTGAATTTGGAACTATACCCAAAGAACTCTAAAACCATGTATACCCTTTGCTTCAGCCATATTAGGTCTATATCTTAAAGAGATTTTTTTAAAGGGGGAAAGAACCTACATATACAATAAATATTTATAGCAGTTCTTTTTGTGGTGGCAAAGCATTGGAAATTGAGGGAATGTTCATGAATTGGGGAATGGCTGAACAACTTGAAGAATAAGAATGTAATGGAACACTATTGTTCTATAAGAAACTAAAAAAGAAATTAAAAAGAAATTAAATTATAAGAAATAAAAAAATTAGAAATAAAATGATGAGCAGGCAGATTTCAGAAAAACCTGGAACTTACATGAACTGATGCAAAGGGAAGCAAGCAGAACCAAGAGAACACCGTACACAGTAATAGCAGCATTTTGGGATAATCCATTATGAGTGACTTAACTTCTCAATCATGCAATGATCCAAGACAATTCCAAGGAACTCATGATGGAAAATGTGATCCACATCCAGAGAAAGAACTCTGGAGTCTGAATGCACTTTTTAAATTTGCTTTTTTGGTTTTTTTGTGGCTTTCCCCTTTTGTTCTGTTTCTTCTTTCACAACATGACTAATGTGGAAATATGTTTCCATGCTTGCATATGTAAAACCTATATCAGATTGCTTGCCATCTTGGGGAGGGGGGGAGGAGAGAAAGGGAGGGAAAAAATTTGGAGCTCAAAACCTTATCAAAATGAACAGTGAAAACCATCTTTTACCGGTAATTGGAAAAAAAATAAAATACTATTTACAAAAAATAACAACTATATTTGAATATTATTAATACAGTAGGTACTTTAAGAATTTTTATTTTCATGTATGAGTAAATATAAAAAGATTTTTTAAAACAAGTTTCCATCTTGCCTTGCTCTTGCACAACTTCTAAAAAGATTCTGGGTCAGATTTTCATTGTGATTAGCTAAAATAGAGAACCTGACCCTATTTCTTATCTGATTCCTCCTTTCTATGAGATAGGGGGAAATATCTTCACCACTTGCAGCACTGGGGTGCAGCCCTCTGGGCAAATGGGGTTCTTTCTCTCTGCTGCATCCTTGGGGTCTTCAGCAGGCCCGGACCGGGCAAGGGCCTCCCCTTCCTCCAGCAGCAAATGTCCCTGGTGGTTCTGCTTGAGCATGAAGCCCGGCTGATGGGCCATGCAAGGGGTTTCCACCCCCCAGAGGTCTTTGCCACGGCCCCACCCGGTGCCCTCTTCTCGCTTCCCTCCCAAGCCCTGCTCAGCTGTGCCACAAAGGGGCTGATAAACAAGGAGGGGGTGGGAGGGGGCCGTCACATGGCCTTAACCACAGGCTTGCTTCCTCCTTCTGCACAGTGCCGGAGAGCCAGACCCAGGCAGCCCGGGCCCGCTTCCCTCTGCCTCCGGCTGGGATGTCTCCACAGCAGTGAGGCCGTTGGTGTGCAGCCTTTCCTGGCCGGTCTCCCCCTCCGCAGCCTGCTGAAGCCGGTAAGCCAGGCCTGGGGGTGGAGGGGAAGCGCTGCAGGGGAGCATCCCCCAGCTCAGCCAACCTCAGCGGTTGGGTCCCCAAGGACCCGGGGACCCTGCACAGAAGGCAGGTCCCCTTCCCTTTCTATGCTGAATAAGCAGGGTGAGCTCAGTGCCAGGGGCTGGATCCATCCCTTGTCTCCAGAGACACAAGTTGAGCAGGAGGCAGGGAGAGCTAGTGGGCAGAACACTAGACTGGGCAAGGGAAGCCACTTACAACCTGCCGGGATAGAGATCTACTGCTTTCTGCGTCTAGGGTGAGTGGAGCCTCCAAACCGGGGAAAACAGAGCTCTTGATCTTCCGGAGGAGCCTTGGAAGCCCCTGGATTTCTCATTGTCCTGGGCAAAAAGCTAGAACCGCAAACTGCAGAGAAGACCCCATTTGGCCAGGGGAGTAACTTGTGCCAGTAAAACTGCCTTCATCCATGACCTCCTGGCCTCCTCCACCCAGACTGGTGGGATCCGGTGGTCTGGGGTCCGCTCCTTCCTGGCTGAGGAACCTCAGTGGCCCCTTTATAAATCTCCCATCTCCTGCTCCCTGCGGGAAACCGGAGGCTTGGCCCAGACCAGGTGTCCTTTACTTTTGTGACTTTTCTGACCCATCCATCCACTAAAAGGCACCTTTGTCCACCCTGTGGTTGCCCAGGGAGCCTTCTCAGAATTGTGTTTAAATGCATAAAACACAATGGCAAAGGAAACCAATTCTAGGGAAATAAAGGTGGGTTTTTTCCCATCAAAATTCAGGGGGTCCTTAATAAGAACCCCGTTCTAGGGGACCTCCCACCTGCCTCCATCTGGGACACTTTCTTATGGTCCAACCCTACTGAATTCAGTGCACTCTGAACTCTTGGGTCCAGCGAGCAGAGCGGGCGACGCCCTCTGTCCCCTCCCTGTGGGGAGATTCCCTTTCTGTTTCTTGGAACTGGGGCCCTGCCCGGCTTCCTAGGAAGGAGGGAGAGCTGCTCCCCTTGGTGCCTCCGGACGCCATGGGGCGGCCCACGCCGAGGGCTCCTTTCTGGGCTTGCCCTCCGCCACCAGCCTCCCTCTGTGCCCTGGATGCTTGGCTGCAGGCCAGCGATCGGGGGTGATTGAAACCCACAGACACCGGAAGGGGTTGTGCTGCCTGGCTGATCTGGCTGCTAGAAAGCCTCTACTTTACGGTCTGCTGGTGGGGGGATGCTCCAGGCCCCCCCGGGGCGGGGCTCATCTCCATCTCAGTGTCTCTAGCACCTGGAGTCAGGGCCTGTCGTCCAGCTGCCAGGGCTGAGAAAATAGACTCGGGGTTGCCATGGAGCCCCCAGTTCTGGGAGGATGAATCTGGTTGTGATGTAGTGGACCGCGGCCATCTCACCCGGGGCCTTGCGCGTTATACCCTCGGAAGAACCGAGTTCAAATCTGGATTCAGATATCTGGGCAAATCCCTTTACCTCAGTTTCCTCATCTATAAAATGGGGACAATAAGAGCACCTACTTCCCAAGGTTGCTGTGAGAATCATAAGTAACATCAGTATCTTACCTTGCAAACCTTGAAACACCCTGTAAGAGTCAGCTTGTTATTTACAGCAGGGCCGTGTTGTAGCCAAAGCCTGTTTTATCCCGGGTCCAGAAGGCAGGTTGTGAAGATTAGGAAGTTAGATTAGCCGGTGATTTCAGGAAGTGGCGTCTCCAGCCTCTTTCTACAAGTTTAATGGAAAAAACTCTGAAAATAACAGTTAGGAGACGTGGGTTGCAATCTCGGCTCTTGTGCCTTATGGTTGGGTGACTTTCATCTCTCACAGCCTCAGTTTCTACATCTATAAAATAGGGATAATGATCCTTTCACTCCTTACCCAAAAAGGCTGTTGGAAGGAAAATATTTTGTCACCCTTAAAACCTGGATGAAGGTGAATCATTAGAATGGCTTTTTCCACTCGTCTGTCCCTGGGCCTGATCGGGACAGGAAGGACCCGGGTTAGGCAACCATAGGATGGACAAAAGTGTCTTTAATCAATGGATCAGTCAGGCAGCCAGTTAAACAAAAAGTATTTATTCTGGCCGACTCTGACATCTGCTATGATGCCCTAACCTCAAGGAGTTTCTCCTAATGGAGGAGATATAAAGATATATTTATAATATAATAATATTAATATATCAATTTATTTTATTTTTATTATTAATTTATTACAATAAATTAATATAATATAAAAATAATATAATAAATTAATATAATATAAAATAATATATTAAATAATGTATAAATTGTAAAACATAAAATTTTAAAAATAATTAATTAAAATATATAATATATTAACATGAATAAAAATATATTATATATAGATATATGGATATATATAGATAAAAAGACACATGCAAATTGAATGCAAGGTTATTTAGGAAGGGGAGGCACTAGTAACTGGGAGGGGAGGATATGCTCTCAGTATCATAGATTTAGAACTAGTCCACTCAACTGATGCTGAGTGAAATGAGCAGGACCAGGAGATCATTATATACTTCAACAACAATACTATATGATGACCAGTTCTGATGGATCAGGCCATCCTCAGCAACGAGATCAACCAAATCATTTCTAATGGAGCAGTAATGAACTGAACCAGCTACGCCCAGAGAAAGAACTCTGGGAGATGACTAAAAACCATTACATTGAATTCCCAATCCCTATATTTATGCCCACCTGCATTTTTGATTTCCTTCACAAGCTAATTGTACAATATTTCAAAGTCTGATTCTTTTTCTACAGCAAAATAACGTTTTGGTCAGGTATACTTATTGTGTATCTAATTTATATTTTAATATATTTAACATCTACTGGTCATCCTGCCATCTAGGGGAGGGGGGGGGGTAAGAGGTGAAAAATTGGAACAAGAGGTTTGGCAATTGTTAATGCTGTAAAGTTACCCATGTATATATCCTGTAAATAAAAGGCTATTCAATAAAAAAAATAAAATAAAATAAAATAAAGAACTAGTCCACTCATCCAATTCAGCTTTTCCATTTTACAGATAATGAGACTGAGTTGCTTCCTAGAGGATCCCAGGGACAAGGATGATGGGCGTGGCAGGTCGGGAGCTCCAATAAACGCTTTTCTCTTGTTTCCTGTTTCTGGCCATGCTCTCCTTTGCCCACGTGCCTCCCTGTACTGCCCAGATTGTATCTGGGGAGTTAGCATCAGGCAGTAAAAAGCACTGGATTTGGAATCATAGTTCTAATCCCAACTCTGTCAGTTACTCTTCTGACACCTTGGGGAGAAGGCACTTCCCATCTCTGGACCTCAGTTTCCCTTACATGGGAAATGAGAGAAATGAAGAGCTGGGTGCGATGGTCTCTGCAGGTTATCCACAGAGATTTGTCCGAGTGTCCACCTCTTCTCCCTCTCCTTGGTGCTTTATATATCGCCCATCCTTCCTGTCCCGATCAGACCCAGGGATAGACCAATTGGAAAAAGCCATCCTAATGGTTTACCTTCATCCAGGTTTTTAAGGGTGATAAATTTTTCCTTCCAACAGCCTTTTTGAGTAAAGACTGAAAGGGTGATTATCCCTATTTTATAGATGTAGAAACTGAGGCTGTGAGAGATTAGTCACCCACCTGTGGTCACACAACCATAAGGTACAAGAGCACCCACGTCTTCTGTTATTTTCAGGGTTCTTTCCATGACACTGAACTTGTAGAAAGAGGCTGGGGACTCCACTTCCTGAAATCACAAGCTGATCTAGCTCCCAACGTACACAACTTCTCATGGATCTGGGTGTTGAGAACACCCAGACAAAGGAGGCTTTGGGATATTGTTAGGCCATACCCCCTCTTCCCATGTTGGGCCCTGGATAGCAGGCCACACACCCTCCCTCCCCTTTTTCGTTTGTGCAATTAGACTTGGGAAAATTAACTTTAAAAGGAAAACTTTAAACCTTGAGGCTCCGACTCCCCTTCACATACCACTGGGACACAATGAAGGATTGAAAAAACCAGTCTCCAGGTGCTCGCCTCTCTGATGTCAGCCCTGCCCAAAAACTACCCTGGGAACAGAATCATTGTCAAGGACAATCTCGTGTCCTGCAGTTATGGCCTTGTTATAGCCCCTATCTATCCAAGAATGGCTCTACTCCCCTGTCTGACAGGGCCTGAGTCACAATCTCCAAGCTGAAAATACCAAGTTAACTCCTCTCTCCCTGCCCTCTCTTTGAAGTCAAGATACCAACAGCTGCAAAACGAATGCACTCTGGATCCTATATTTTGCTTGCTAAAAATCCAAATATAAACAGTGTGCCTCAGTTGTTCTGGACCGAATGCTTTGGAATTATATTCCCATTTCGGTCAGCAAGCTTGAACTCTCCACATTAAAGATTAAAATCTATCTCCATTCTCCTTAGTTTCTCTGATATTATATATATATGGCACGGCCCTACTATAAAATAATAAACTAACCCTTACAGAGTATTTTAAAGTTTGCAAAGTTAGTTATAGATATTATTTATGATTCTCATAGCAAGCTTGGGAGGACAGTGCTCTTATTATCCCCATTTTATAAATGAGGAAACCGAGTTAAACAGAGGTTAAAAAAAAAAAAAAAACTTGCCCAGAGTCATGCAGCTACTAAAATCTGAAGTCAAATTTGAACTCAGTTCTTCTGACTCCAGATCTAGTACACTATCCAATGTGTCACCCACCTAGTTATATGCCCTTTCTGTTTCTTTAATAATGAGAATTGATATCTAAGACTGCTCCTAAATCTTTTTTTTAAAATAACTTTTTATTGCCAGAACCCATGCCAGGGTTAATTTTTTACAACATTATCCCTTGCACTCACTTCTGTTCCGATTTTTTCCCCTCCCTTCCTCCACCCCCTCCCCCAGATGGGAAGCAGTCCTATACAAATTAAATAGGTTACAGTAGATCTTGAATATAATATATGTGTGCAGAACCGAACAGTTTTCTTGTTGCTCAGGGAGAATTGGATTTAGAAGGTAGAAATAACCTGGGAAGAAGAACAAAACTGCAAGCAGTTTACATTCATTTCCTAGGGTTCTTTCTTTGGGTGTAGCTGCTTCTGTCCATCCTTGATCCATTGAAACTGAGCTAGATCTTCTCTTTGTCGAAGAAATCCACTTCCATCAGAATACATCCTCGTGCAGTATTGTTGTTGAGGTATATAATGATCTCCTGGTTGCTCCTAAATCTCATGTTCTGTGACATCTGTGTTTCCTATTGTAACATTTTATATTTAATACTGTAATGTTCTATGTACTAGATTACCTTCTAGCTCTGAATTCTCTAACCTTCTTTGTCTGAAATTGTAGCATTCTCTGCTCCGAGTTCTAGGGACCTTCCCATTTCTGATAGTCTTTGTTCTGAATTCTCTCCTAATCAGTCATTTTATACATATTTGTTAAGCACCTTTTATATGCCAGGCTGTTGTTTATTTATTTCATTCATGCCAAATTCCTTGACTCCATTTGAAGTTTTATTTTCTTGGGTTCCATCTCCTTTTCCAGCTCATTTTATGTATGAGAAAACTGAGGTAAACAGGATTAAATGACTCTCTGAGGGTCACATAGCTAATAAGTATCTGAGGGAAGCTTTGAATTCTTCCTAAGTGCAGACTGGGGACACTATCCACTGTGTCACCTGGTTGCCTGGTAAGTACTTAGGGATACAAAGAAAAGTAAAAGACAGTCTAATGGAACTCACAGTTTAATGCAGGGGATAACATACATACAACTATGTACAAACTGCGCATAGATAGTACAAATTGGAGACAATTTCCAGAGGAAAAGCACTGGAATGATGGAAAAGACCAGCAAATGCTTCCTGTAGAAAGAAGAGTTTTAGCTGAGCCTTGAAGGAAGCCAGGAGTGCTAGGAGGCAGAGAGGAGGAAGGAGAACATTCTAGGCCTGGGGGACAATCAGAGAAAATGCTCCAAGATAGAGGGTCTTGTTTGAGGAGCAGAAAGGGACCCATCATTGTGTCCGGTGTCAGTGAATCTCCTAATACCTCAGGAGAGTAAGGTGTAAGCAGAGGAGAAAGTTGGAGGTAGCCAAGTGATAAGGGGCTTCAAATGCTAAGCAGGATTTTCTATTTGATTCTGGAGATAACTGGGAGCTATTGCAGGTGATTAAGCAGAGCATTGACTTGGACAAAATTGTGTTTTATGAAAATTAATCTGACATGAGAGTGGAGTATGGATTGGAGAGGGGATAGACTTGAGAAAGGTAGGATCCCCACTCACCAGGAACTTTCACAAAGGTCTAGGTGTGAAATGATGAGGGCCTGTATCAGGGTAGGCACAGTGAATGAGGAGAGAAGGGAGTGTATTTGATAGATGCTGGAAATCAAGATGCTGTCAAAGTGAAATTGATGAGAAATGTCACAAAGGTGAATGGACAAGAGATGCTGTAGAGGTGAAATTGATGAGAGATGTCCAAAAGTGAAATGAACAAAGATGAATTAATTAGAAATGTTGCAAAGGTGAAAGAGACAAAAGATGATGTAGAGGTGAAATTGATGAGAAATGTTGCAAAGGTGAAATGGTTAAAAGATGTGGGGAGGGTAGGGGGGTGAAATTGACCAGAGGTGTTACAAAGGTGAAATGGACAAGAGATGTGGCAGAGGTGAAATTGACCAGAGGTGTTGCAAAG
Source organism: Sarcophilus harrisii (assembly GCF_902635505.1). NCBI lineage: Eukaryota > Metazoa > Chordata > Mammalia > Dasyuromorphia > Dasyuridae > Sarcophilus > Sarcophilus harrisii. The sequence continues at coordinate 700,023,378 of NC_045426.1, read as the reverse complement.
ATGGAATAGAAAAGGGATGCTATGGAGGTGAAATTGATGAGAGATGTTGCAAAGGTGAAATGGATAAGATGTGGCAGGAGTGAAATTGACCAGAGGGGTTGCAAAGATGAAATGGATGAGAAATGCTATAGAAGTGAAATTAACAGAGGTTTTATGAGGGTGAGATGCAGGAGAGATACTTCAGAGGTGAAATCTACAGGCCTTGGGAAGAGCTTGGTTATGGGCAGGTGAGAGATAGGGAACATTGATGATGATACCCTAGGTTTTGAGCCTGAGAGAGTGGGAGTATGACATTGTTCTAGAGAATAACAGGGAAGGTGAGAAGAAAGAAGTATTTGGGTAGAAAGATAATGAGTTCAGCTTTGAACATGTTGAGTTTAAGATGCCTATGGGATGTCCAGTTTGGATGTCCAATAAGCAATTGAATAGATGAGGTTGGAGGTGAGGAGAGAGGTTAGGATTGGATACATAGATCTGAGAAACATGGGAATAGATATGATAATTGAATCCACCAAGATCACCAAGTGAAATAATACAGAGGGAAAGGAGGAGAGTATCCAGCTTAGAGTTAGTGGGCATTTCCTTCAAAGATTGAAAAAGAATGATCAGATAGGTAGGAGGGAATCCAAGATTCAATAGTAACCAGGAAACCTAAAAGAGAAAAATGACAGCATCAAAGACTGTAGAGAAATCTACAGGATTAAGGAAGAAGGAAGATTAAGAAAAAGGCATTCCATTTGGCACTTAAGATATCACTGGTAATTTTGGAGATGGCAGTTTCTGTTGCATGATGAGTTAATTTAAAAGTTAAAAAAAAAAAAAAAAAGGAAGTGAAGGCATAAATTGTAGACCACCTTCTCAAGAAGATTAGCCACAAGAGGGAGATAAGATAGTTGAGTTGGTTGTATGGAAAATGACTCAGATATACTATGTTTCAGAGCCACTGCTATCTCTACCAATGATCATCTTGACCTTGATAGCTCCCTCTCAGAACAGAGCTTTCTGTCCATCTCCTGAGTATATGTATGTGGTGGGGGGAGAGAAGGGGAGTGGAGATGGAGAATCCATCCCATTTCCAAGCCTTCAGTCTTCTCCCAGGCTTTCCATCCACCTCTCTTCAAGTCAGAAGGGTAATCTCATGGGAGATGCTTAACTTCAATGAAGATGCCATTACACCTCCATAGAAACTGAGTGTTCTAGTACCTTATGACATCCTCCAGTTTCCGGAGAGTGGTTTTGAACTCAGTCTTCCTGTAACTGGCCCCTGGCTCCACCCTAGGCTTGATTTTTGGCCGACTCATTCTTCCTCTGAAACAGTCCCTTTGTGCCTCTGCTGCCATGGAGACATTTTGTTAGGGTGAGATCCCCCTGGACCTAATTCTTTTCTTCTGCAAGGCCAGGGAGAGCAGATTTAGGGAGCCAACGTGGCTTGTGCCCAAGACTGGAGAGACTTATAGGAACATAGGTCTGGGGTTGGAAGGGCCTCCAGATGCCATCAAGCTTATCCTCCTCTTTTTATAAAGAAGAAAACCGAGGTCCAGAGAGGGAGAAATAGTTTCTCAAGGTCACACAGGTAGCAGTTGGCAGAACTGAAATTCAAACCCCAGCCCTTTCCAGTCAGTGTTCCAGGCAGACTGGAACTAGAGAGAAGCAAACAGGAAGAGACCTGTTTATGTTTTCTCAGAGGTTCCTTTCTAGGGCCTTCTAGAACCTTGAATTGCCACACCAATAGTAATAGTAATAACACTGTAATGGAATCAAGGCTGGCTTTGGAGTCCAAAGATCTGGATTCAAATTTAAGATGCTTCTACTTTGTGTGTCATCATTTGTGTGGATCCAGACACGTCGCTTCATCTCCCTAAATCTCAGGCTCCTCACAAGTAAAATGAGGGGAGCTGGTGCCCCTCTCCCCCAATGGCCTTTGAAGCCCCTTCCCTCTAGATTTGTGATCCTAAGTCACATGAATGGAGCCTTAAAGGAAATTTGGGATTCTGTTAGGCAAAGAGAAAGATGGAATGCATCCAGGCATGGACAAAAGTGTACCTTGTGAATCACAGTGTATTAGAACTGAGCAAGATTCGCAAAACAATTTTCTTATAACAACCCATGATCTGCATGTTGTTCAGTCATTTTTCAGCTGGGTCAGATTCTTCATGATTCAGTTTGGGGTTTTCTTGACAAAGATACTGGTGTGGTAAGCCATTTCCTTTTCTAGGTCGTTTTACAGATGAGAAAATTGAAGCAAATGGGGTAAAGTGACTTGTCCAGGGCCACACTGCCAGTAAATATCTGAGGGCTGATTTGAACTCAGGAAGATTAGAGAAATGTAAATTGCTTACTTCAGGTTTGGCACTTAATCTACTGTACCAGCTATATATAATCTGCACATATTTAATTATTTAGACATGTCTTCCTCTTTAGAATAAGCACTCCTTGAGGAAAGGGACTCTTGTTTTTGCCTTTCTTTATATTCCTGGAGGTGAGTTTATTAGAGTACCTGGCATACTTTATATGTATGAATATGTATTTATTTACATATATATATATTTTATATGTATACATGCCATAATTACTGGTACATAATTAGTATTTAATAAGTTTTTATTGACTGACCATGATTTCTCCAAGTAAAACATCTTTGTTCTGTTAAATTTTAAAAAATTAATATTATTACTTAGAGAATCCTAGAGAATCAACTAAAAACAGCTTTAGCAAAGTTTCAGGATTTAAAATAAATATACATAAATCACAGGCATTTCTATATGTTACCAACAAAATCCAGCTGCAAGAGACAGAAAGAGAAATTCCATTTAAAATAACTGTAGATAATATAAAATATTTGGGAGTATACTTGCCAAGACTAAGTCAGGAATCATATGAACACAATTACAAAACATTTTTCACACAAATAAAGTCAGATCTAAACAATTGGAAGAATAACAAGGGCTCATGGATAGGCTGAGATGATATAATAAAAATGACAGTTCTACCTATAATCTACTTACTTATTCAGTGCCATACCAATCAAACCACCAAGAAATTACTTTATCCTATAGCAAGATAAGGTCAAAATGGGGTCATGATTTAGACATACTGAGTGATACTATAAGCAAATTAGAAGAAGGGATAGTCTATCTCTCAGATTTGTGGAAAATGAAAGAATTTATGGCCAAAGAAGAACTAGAGAACATTATGAAATACAACATGGATAATTTTGATTGTATTAAATTAAAAAAAATGTGTACAAACAAAACCAATGCAGACAAGATTAGAAGGGAAGCAGAAAATGGGGAAAATTTTTAATATCCAAGGGTTCTGATAAAGGGTTCATTTCTAAAATATATAGAGAATTGACTCAAATTTATAAGAAAACAAGCCATTCTTCAATTGATGAATGGTCAAAGGATAAAAACAATTTTCAGATGAAGTTAAAACCATTTTAAGTCATACTTTAAAAAGCTCTAAATTGCTATTGATCAGAGAAATGCAAATTAAGACAAATCTGAAGTACCACTACCCCTCGGATTGGCTAAGATGACAGGAAAAGATAATGATTAAATATTGGCGGGAATGTGAAAGAATACGTTGTTGGTGGAGTTGTGAAGTGATCCAACCATTCTGGAGAGCAATTTGGAACTATGCCCAAAGGACTATCAAATCCTTTGATCCGGCAGCATCTCTACTGGACCGTTATCCCAAAAACATAAAAAAGGGAAAAGAACTCTCTTTAAAGGGTTTGCTATTCAGAATAAAATTAATAAGGAGTTTTGTGAAGCTATAAATCAATTAAGGGAGGATATCCTTGAAATAAGACAAGAAGTAGAAATATTGAGGATTAGACAAAGATTGGTGTGCAATTACAGATTCGCTAATTTTTGTATGAATAATAAGGAATACAATGAGTCAGAGATTGTATTGTCCCATTTCTGGGGAAAGGGACAAAATTAGAAATTATCTTAATGGATTATGAGGAAATTCAAATGTTACACTGGATTCTGAAGATCTTCAAAAGATTGCTAATATGTTAGATAAAGAATCATGTAAAAATCTAAGACTTGACCAGACTGCCCAAACAATTGCTGATTGAATTAAGAGAGCACAAGGAACATTCAGTGCCATTGGGCATGAAATTATACTCATAGCATTTGCTGTATCTGTGGACCTATTCTAGTAAGCTTATTTCTGACCATAGTTTAAAGAATTGCAGAGAATGTCCACAGAAGATCAGACTTCAAGACATGAGAACATCTCAATAAACAAAAAAGGGGAGATGTAGAGAACTCCCAGGAAGCTAGAAATTTCAGCAAATGGGATGTTCCCCTCTTCATAAGATTAATCAAAGGTGCATTTAAGTTTGAAATCATGAGAAAACATAAGGTCCTGGCACAATTACTGGGGCATTGTGAACTTTACATAAGATTGAATCTCCAGAAACTAATAACATGCTTCAGGAAGTGAGATCATAGAAAACAGAAATCAGGATTGGTCAAAGAACAGTGCCTTTCATAGTAACATATGGTTTTAAGATATATAAACAACATGATTTCTCTTAATAAATGCCTCTGTTGAATTATCAGCAGCACCATCTCCTGATTTCAACCACCCCTAGACCATTTGTGTTGTGCTGTCACAACAAACCCATATGTACAACAATGTTTGTGGTGGCCCTTTTTTAACTCAAGTGTTAAGACTTTACATATTTATCTATATTAAATATCATTTAGGACACATGCTATGTTCACTTTTTTCTTTTTCTTCTGTTTTTTTCTCTCATGGTTTTTTCCTTTCATTCTGATTTTTCTCAGATATGATTCCATAAAGAAATGTATATTTTAAAAAATTACATGCATAGCCAGAAAAAATAAAACAATTGAAAATATATCATTTAGCCAAATGGCAACATAAGAGCACAGGGTGTGGAGCCTGGAGCCAGGAAGACCCCAGTTCAAAAATGTCCTCGGACACTCCGAGCAAGTCACTTCACACTGTTTGCCTCAGTTTCCTCATTTGTAAAATGAGCTAAAGAAAGAATTGACAAATCATTTCAGTATCTTTGTCAAGAAAATCCCAAATGGGGTTATGAAGGATTGGACATGACTGAAATGACTGAACAAGAAAAAATATCACTTCTGCCCCCCCCCATATCCCATATCAATCAAACTTGTGTCCTCACTGTCTCCCCAAAAAGTTATTTCTTGCATTGACCTGAAATCTGTCTTTCTGTAACTTTCCCTCATTTTTCCTGGTCTTGCCCTCTATGGCGAATTACAATAACCCCTTCCCTCTTCCACATGCAGCCCTTCACATAGCTCAGGAGTGTTTCTCTCTACCTCCCAGCTCTTCAGCCTCTTGGGTTCCTGAGACAGGAATAGGTATAAATCCTTAGGGCTTAGAGTTATTGTGACCGATGTTCAAATCCAGCCTCACAGACTTATTAGCAGTATGACTTTGGGCCAGTCATCTCTCTCATTCTCAGTTTCTTTATCTGTAAAATGGGAATAGTCACTGCACCTGTTTCCTTGGGGGTGAGAAGGAAATGAGATGATATTGCAACGTTCCTTGTAAACCTTAAAACACTATGCAAATGCTAACTGCCCTTCTGATTTCATAGAATTAGAGGAGGACAGCCCTTAGAGCTCAGCTTGCCTGCCCTCCCCTGACCGCTTGGGATCCCTGAGCAGAGCCACTGAGTCAGCACAGTCCCTAGTCTGACCCTCCGTGTCCCTGACCCTTATCTCCCTTGTCTTCCAGGGGTCATGTCCATGACCACTTTTTTCTTCCTGCTGACCCTACGGCTTCATGGGTCCGGGCAGCCCATTGGGGCGGAAGCGTGGGAGGCCAGAGAACCCTTGGCCGACAGAATCAAGAGGGACTTAGTTGAGGATGACGACGACTACGAACCTTACAACACGCCCGCATCGGAGCTGATGGAAAATGACACTTTGCCCGTGTCGTCCCCGGGTATGGTGGGAGCAGGGATGCCGGGGGCAGCCACGGACCGGCCCGGGAGTGAACCCGTGGGACTTGGGGCCACAGCGGGGATGACTCTGGGAGCCACGGCGGAGATGACTCCGGGAGCCACGGAGGGGATGACTCCGGGAGCCACGGAGGGGATGACTCCGGGAGCCACGTTGGGGATGACTCCGGGAGCCACGGAGGGGATGACTCCGGGAGCCACGGAAGGGGGAACCACCGGTTCTGCTCTGGTAGAGGAGTTGACTTCGGGCCTCGTCTCCACCCGGGATCTCTCCACCCACAGGGCGGTCACCTCTGCGCCCGAAACCGTGGGCCCCACCACGGAGGAGGCGACTTCCCCCGTCCCGAGCGCAGGGGAGCCGGACGCTTACAACTCCACCGGAGGGGCAGCGGCCACGGAGTCAGCGGGTATCTCCGGCGTAGGGAGCGTGGCCACGACCACCTCGGCTCCGGGCACGGACACGCCGAGCGCTGCGGGCACCACCGAGGGGCGGCTGCTCACAGACTCTGCCTCCACCATCCTCCGGGCAGAGCTCCAGCCTAACGGCAGCAGCCCGGCCTGGGCCCTGAACGCCTCCGACCTTTCCACCCCCAGCCTCCCCGCCACCTCCCCGCCCGGGGCACGCTTGGCCCCTCCGGCTGTCACCGGGAGGATGGGCCCCTCCCCCAGCTCCGCCCCGGTGGCCGAGGTCACGACGGCCCAGCTGTTCCTGTCCGGCCACATCCCGGTGCGGCAGTGCCTGCTGGCCGTGCTCATCCTGGCCCTCGTGGCCACCATCTTCCTGGTCTGCACCGTGGTCCTGGCCATCCGCCTCTCCAAGAAGGGCCACACGTACCCCGTGCGGGATTACTCCCCCACCGAGATGGTCTGCATCTCCTCCCTGATGGCCGACGGGGAGCCCGCGGCCAACGGTGGCCCCGTCGGTGCCAAGAGCGAGCTCCTGAAGCCCGGCCCGGACGCCGGGGAGGACGGCGACGAGCTGACCCTTCACAGCTTCCTCCCGTGACCCCGCCGGCCCACCCCGCCTCCGGGCAGCCTCCGGCCGTGCCCTGGGAGGGACCGGACCCGGACGGACGCACGTGGGAATGCCGAGGCCCTGACCCCAGGGAGGCCGAGAGGCCGCTCAGGGAGAGTCCCTTGAAGCCTGAAAAGATGGAGGCCCAGGGCCCGAGTCAGATTCTGGCTGGATACTTCAACGAGTCTTCTCCGGCTGAGCCTTCGTTTACTCTTCGGTAAAAAGAGAGGAATCAGATTAGAAAACCTCGCAGGTTACTTCCTCCTCTCCAACTATGATCGCAAGCCTGGGAAAACCGACCGGGGTGGGGCGGGGGAGGGGGCGCTTTGGGCTGCCAGCTGCTGATTGCATCCCTCCGTAACTTCGTAATTGTTCTGGGGGAGTTGCTGGACTGGAAAAACTCCTGACTTTGCAGCGGGCCTAGAAATGAGTGAGTCCGAATTGTGCTGTCTCGGTTCTCATCATAGACACTTGTGACTTTGCAGAACCTTCCAAACCTTCTCTCCTCTGACAACATCTTCAGGAAGCTGGATCATCTCTGGGCTGCAGAGATGGAGTAGACTCGGGTTGCACAGGTTTACCCTGGGACACACGTGCTTGTGCACATCCACACTCACACTTACCTCTAGCTGCCTTTAAACAAGACGGGCCTTCCCTAGACTGGCATTGACTCTCCCCCAAGCCTGGGATGCTCTCGCTCCTCATTCCCACCTCTTCTCTTCCTTTAAGGGCCATCTAAAACCCCACCTTCCACCAGAAGCCATTCCCAACTTCCCTTAATCTTAGTGCCTTTCCTCCTGGGTATGTGCAGTTTGTCCTGTCTATCTATATATTTTTTGTACATACTGTTGTTTCCTTGATTAGACTATGAACAGGTACTGGTTTTTGCCTTTCTCTGTATCCCTACCACTTAGCACAGTGCCTGCCACATAGTAGGTGCTTAAATAATAAATGTTAGCTGACTGACAAATACACAGTAAGAACAAAGCCTGTTATTCCAAGGTTGAATCTCAGGGCTCTCTCTTTCCGACTCCCTGCTATTATTCTTTGCTCATAACCCAGGAGGAATCTCCCAAATCCACTGGGATTCATGAGTCTCTGAAGAGGCTAAAAATGTAAGAACTTGAGTTTGTATCTCATTCCTGCCACTTAGGACCTGTGTGACCTTAGTCAAGTCATTAATGGCTCTAGCCTTCCCCCTTTCTGATCTGTAAAATGAAGGGGATGAGCTCCATAGCCTCTGCAGTGTCTTCCAGCCCTTTGTCCCTGAGCCATGACACTTCTCAATGTTCAGTCAAGATGGCAACTTTATTGACTGGAGACCTTGGTTGAGGGGTTGGGAGGGGGAGGTTGCAGAAGTCCTGGCCTCAGGACTAGGGGAAGGGTCCGTAGGCTTCCCCAGACTTCCAAAGGATCCCTGACACAAACTCTTAGGCTCCCAATTCCTGCCTACTCTTCCATGCTATACTCCAGCCGAATTGCCCCACCAACTGTTCCCCAAATTTGATGCTCAAGACAAGCCTTGCCTCGTACCTGGAGTGCCCTCCTCCCTCATCTCCACTTCTCAGAAATGTCCCTGCCTTCAGGCTCAACTTGGGTACCAACTCCTCCAAGAAGCCTTTCCAATCCCCCTGTTGGTGTTCCCTCTCCCCCAGTTCTCTCTTGCTCTAGATTAATGGAGCCACATAGATTTCCTTATGTACATATGATTTTCCCCTCAGTAGAATGTAAGCTCCTTGAGGGCAGGGATAGTTTCACTTACTTGTCTTTGTAGCGCTGCTACCTTGCACATAGTACGTGCTTATTGTATGTTGAATTGAATTGACGGCAATAAAAATGTTCATTCTTCTTCCTTCATCTATATTTACTTCATTCTATCACATCTCCGAGTGTCTCGGGGTTATGGGGAGCCGAGAGTCTCTCTTTTTTCCCCACTGGGCGTTGATGGTGGTTTAGACTTCCTATGACAATCTCCAAGGAGCCTTGAATGATGCTTTGGGCTTTTAGTTGGTAGGAAGAAGGAACCAAACATTTATCCTGTCTATGCTGGGGTATGTATATATGTGCAGGGATACCCCGTGGTGACAATAAAGGGCTGTCCTCCTTCTTTCACCAATTATCCTCCCATGCTGAAGACACCGAATTCCCATGAGAAACCAGATAGGTCGGTCTCTTGGAGGAGGGGGGAAGTGGAGAAGTTCTTTGGGGAAGAAAACAGACATGTAAGGTTCAAGAGAAACCATAACTGGCTATATACATACATATCCACAGACAAGTATATCGTTAGCTAGATGATTCCTAGATAGCTACTAGGTTAGGTATTTAGATAGATAGATGGATGGATGGAAGAAGAAAGAAAGAAAAAGAAAGGAAGGAAGGAAGGAAGGAAGGAAGGAAGGAAGGAAGGAAGGAAGGAAGGAAGGAAAGAGAAAGAAAAAAGAAAGAAAGAAAAGAAAGAAAAAGAAAAAGAAAGAAAAGAAAGAAAAAAAAAGAGAAATAAATAAATAAAGAAAGAAAAGATGGAAGAAAAAGGAAGGAAAGAACATTAATTAAGTGCTTACTATATGTCAGGCACTGTGCTAAGCTCTGGGATACAGATTCAGGCAAGCAATTCAATCGCTGCCCTCAAGGAGCATGCAATCTAATGGGCAAAGACAACAGAAATGAGAGTTGGAAAAGGAGCAGTGGGAATATTTTTGACAAGTGGGCATAGTGTCCAGAAAGGGAGAAAATAAGATGAAAATCCATCTATTTCAGAGCCAGGCAATACAGAGGTAGAGTCTATATTCACGATGGAAGACAAGGAGGATGACCCTGACTACAGACTTCATAACTTCCAGGAAGTTAAGCAGAAGTCCGGTTCTTGGTAAAATTAGGCTAAAGTTCGGTGCTGCCTCAGATACCTGATCAAGTCACTTTAACTTCTCTCTGCCTCCATTTCTTCATCTGTAAAATGGAGATAATAATGGCACTTACTTCTCAGGGTTGTTGTGAAGATAGAGTCAAATTAAATCTTAGACTTTTTATATCTTCAACTTCAATATATTATATATATATATATATATATATATATATATATGATTTGTTTTTCTTGCTATCTAATTAGGTGGGAGAGAGAATTTGAAACTAAAAAAAGAAAAAAATTCAAAAAGAAAGATAAACCAAAAAATGGAATAGATAAAACAAAAACAAAGCTCTCCTTAGAGAAAAAAGAGAATTTAAGTAGCTGAAAGAATATTTAGTTCTCATGTGTAGGCTGTGCTAATATAATACAAATGATTATACTATCAAAGTTAATCTACCCTTTTAATGCTATCCTAATCAAATTACCAAAGGGATATTTTAGAACTTCATAAGATGATAACAAAATTCATTTTAAAAAAACAAATAAACAAAAAGATTTAGAATATCAAGGAAAATGGTGAAAAGGAATAGAACAGAAATAGCATTTCCAAAAATCATTCTCTATCATAAAACAATAGTCCTTCAAACCAGCCGTGTCAAATTTAAACAGAAATAAATCTTCTGGGGCTGCATATTGATTTTGAAAACCACAAATTAATCACAAATAATCTATGTCATACTGTATTTTTATTTATTTTGCTAAACATTTGCCAACTACATTTTAATCCGATTCCTTACACTTCTGCTTCCAACCACTAATAAAAAGCAAAATGCAACTCAAAACAACCCTGAGGTTATTGGAAAATATCCTGAAATTTAGCTAAGATGACAAAAAGCAACAGTCAGCGTGGGAAGGGTGGTGGAATAATAGGCACACTACCAATACATTATTGGTGGAAGTTTGGAAATCATTTAAGAAAGCAATGGAATTACATCAATACTTTTTTCCAGCTTCCTACCTTTTTTTTTTTTTTTTATTAAAGCTTTTTATATACAAAACATATTCATGGGTAATTTTTCAATATTGACCCTTGCAAAACCTTCTGTTCCAAATTTTCCCCTCCTACCCCTACCCACCCCCTAGATGGCAGGTAGTCCCATACATGTTAAATTATATATTAAATCCAATATATGTATACATATTTATAGTTATCTTGCTGCACAAGAAAAATCAGATCAATGAGGAAAGCAAAAAGCTGCAAAAGAAAACAAAATGCAAGCAAATAACAACAGAGAGAGTGAGAATGCTATGTTGTGGTTGACACTCAGTTCCCAAAGTTCTCTCTCTGGGCATAGACGGTTCTCTTCATCACTGAACAATTGGAACTGGTCTGAATCATCTTATTGTTGAAAAGAGCCACGTCTGTCAGAATTGATCATCATATAATCTTGTTGTTGCCGTGTGTAATGATCTCCTGGTTTTGCTCATTTCACTCAGCATCAGTTCATGTCAGTCTCTCCAGGCCTTTCTGAAATCATCCTGCTGCTCATTTCTTATAGAACAATAATCGTTCCTTAACTTTCATATGCCATAACATATTCATTCATTTTCCAACTGATGGGCATCCACTCACTTTCCAGTTTCTTACCACTACAAAAAAGTGCCACAATCATTTTTGCACATGTGGGTCCCTTTCCCTCCTTTAAGATCTCTCTGGGATATAAGCCCAGTAGAAACATTGTTGGATCAAAGAGTCTCCACAGTGTGAAAAGCAATACTTTTTGAGATTCCATTAGTGAGCATAGCCTCAAAGAAGCCATTGATAAGGCAAAGTCCCCCATCTACATCAAAATTCTTATTGAATTTTGGCACTTTGGTGATCATGAAGAATTAGAAACAAGATGGATGCCCATTGACTGGGGAATGTCTAAGCAAACTGTGGTAATGGAATATTAATGTGCTGCAAAAAATGATGTGGGGGATAAAGAGAAGCTCGAGCAGATGCAGAGAAAATAAGATACACAGTAATCACAACAATGTGACACACCTAAAAGGTGTTAACAAAATTAAGGATTAAGATCAAGGACTCACTGTCTGGGGGAGGGGGTGGGTGGTAAGAGGTGAAAAATTGGAACAAGAGGTTTGGCAATTTGAAATGCTGTAAAGTTACCCATGCATATAACCTGTAAATAAAAGGCTATTAAATTAAAAAAAAAAAAGATCAAGGACTCATATGGTGAGATGGGAATTGACTCTCTAACCCACCCTTTGTAGAGGTGGGAAGTCCACAGCTATTAAACATTGCATAGATTTTCAAATTTATTCAATATATTGATCAGTTTTGCTGGTGTTTTTTCCTCCTTGAAAATTATTATTTTTTATAGAGTGTGGCTCTCAAAAGAGAGGAAAGGATACTCGAGATCACTGTGATCAATAAAATTATTTTTAAAAAAGATTATCAATAGCGGCAGAAATAGAAGCAATATTAAATTGGAACATATTGGAGATCAGCTGGACAAAAGTGTCTCAACACAGATCAAGCGTCTGATACACAGTCCACATTATACAAATACATATAATATGTATGTTTTATGTATATATAAATATATATAACTTTTAAAAAGCTATATTGGGGGAAAGAGGAGGATCACAGCAAAGAGAGGACCACTGGCCTGAATATGAGACATCGATACTGATGACAAAAGAAAGCTGAGCTCACCCACCTAATTTTGCTTTTACTTTATATGTCAAAGAGAATAATCTTTAGCTTAGAAAGGAGAACAAATGTAGAAGGAACAAATCTGGAGCTGACATCCAACTTCAGTAGGTGTATCCAAGTTAATCTAGTTGCCTTTAGGTTCAATCACTAGGTGCAGATGAGCTTCCCGGGGAGGGTGACAGACCTTGGGACGGGACTGCCTCGGGAGGAGGAGACCGGGGCATGATGGGAGGAACAGTTCCCCACGATGGGCTGAAGGATTATGAGGTTGAAGAAGGGAACAGGATTAGCTTTTTTTCATTTAACCGAGTCGGGGGCAATGGGTGACAAGTGGGGAAGACGAGAATCTGGGCTGGGAGTTGGGACCCCCTCCCTGCTAATGGGCGGTTCTAGAGTGGGACAGGCCGCCCTGCGGGTGCCCGGGGAGTCTCCGAGGCTGCGGGGTCCCGGGGGGGTCTCCGAGGCTGCAAGGGGCCGTTCTTGGTCGGGGTGGGTTGGATTGGATCCCTGTAAGGGCCATCCCTTCTAGCTTGGGGATGCCGGAGGTCCCTGTGCAGACCGCCAGAGGGCGCACACCGCCCTTCCCGGGGTCCGCACATTGGCAATGAGCTTCCTTGAAGCTCAGGCTTTTCTGGGTCAGCCCTCCGCCCGACTCATCTTCTCCCCCCCGCAGATGCAGCTCACTAGGGAAAGGGGGACCGGCATCGGGCTGCTTGGGGGGGCAGGGGCGCAAACCCCCAGCTCGGCCGCTGACCCAAAGCGGGGCGAGCTTAAGTTCTCCTCGAATCCTGTCTCCGCGATTGTGCAAAGGGATCGGATGATCCCTAGGGGTCCCCAGCTCTCTGTTCTAAGGTCTTCACACATAGGAACGACTAGAGGATCTGGGGGTGTTCTTTTTGTGGAGGGAGGATCTAGGGGTCTTCTATTTGTGGAAGGAGGATCTGGGGGTGTTCTTTTTATGTAGGGAGGATCTAGGGGTCTTCTATTTGTGGAGGGAGGATCTGGGGGTCTTCTACTTGTGGAGGGAGGATCTGGGGGTCTTCTACTTGTGGAGGGAGGATCTGGGGGTCTTCTACTTGTGGAGGGAGGATCTGGGTGTTCTACTTCTGGAGGGAGGATCTGGGGGTCCTCTATTTGTGGAGAGAGTCATCCCTCTGGAAGGGCTGAGGAAGCCAGCTTCTGGAGGACACTAGATCTCTGCGCTGTTTACCTCCATGCCCGAATCCTGCCAGCAGTGCCATCTTCAGGGTGGGGGTGAAGTGCATGGGGGGGGGCAGGAGGGGTGTCTTCCCACCTGGAGAATCTTCCCCTAGTTCATTCTCCTGGACACTATTCTCTGGAACCAGAGGAGGGAGACACTCGAGGTGCCACATTGTTTTCATGATGAAAAGGACACGCTTTTCTTTCTCATCCCTGGCTTCTTCTAGGGGGCACAATGGCGTGGGAGTCAAGAAGTCCTGACCTCAAATAGTCACTTCCTGGCCCTTGGCAAGCCATTTAATCTCTTTCTGCCACAGTTTTCTCGTATGGAAAATGGGGGGAATAACAGCGTCTATCTCCCAGAGTGGTTGTGAGAATAAAACAAAATAATATTTGTAAAGCATCTGCAAACCTTAAAGCATCATCTAAATGTAATTATTATTATTTCATTTTTCCTCCTCATCCTTTACTATGATGAAAAGACCTTAAGTCCAGTGCTTTCCTCTGTTTGCCATTCCCTGCTTATCCTGGATAGGGCTCGCTGTGTATATATTTGCTTGCATGTTGTCTCCTCCAGTGAATTGAAAGCTCCCTGGAAAGATTTACACAAACTGATGCTGAGTGAAGGGAGCAGAACCAACAGGACGATGTACAGGGCAACAGCGAGATTATGTCATGATCGGCTGTGATTTTTCAACAATGAAGTGATTTAAGGCAATTCCAATAGACTTGGGAGGGGAAGAATCATCCACATCCAGAGAGAGAGAACTATGGAGACAGATTGTGGATCAAAGCAGAGTATTTTTACTTGTTTTTGTTTTTGCTTTTTGCTTGTTTTTTTTTTTTTTTTTCTTTCTCAGATTTTTTCCCCCTTGGATCTGATTTTCTCGTGCTGCCTAACAAAAATGGAAATACATTTAAAAGAACTGCATGTGTTTAACCTATATCCGATTGCTTGCTGTCTTGGGGAGGGAAGAGGAGGGAAGAGAGGGAGAAAAATTTGGAACTCAAGGTTTTGCAAGGGTGAATGTTGCAAACTATCTTTGCATGTATTTGGAAAAATAAAATACTACTAAATTGTAAGCTCTTTGAAAATAAGGACTGGCTTTTGCTTCTTTTTCTATCTCTAGAGCTTAGCAAAGAGCCGGACACATAGTAGGTGCTTAATTCCATTCCCTGAACAAAAGCTTGCTAGATCGAGGATTCAGAAGACCTAGATTTTAAGTCCTATTTAACTCTGGGTAAATCAGTTATCATCACTGGGCTCCTATCAAACTGAAGGGCTGGATCAATGTCCTCTCAGGTTCCTGCTGGCTCCAACTCCTAGAATCCTCTCCCTTCTCCCTTATTCCAGCTTCCTCTCCTTCTCCTTCTCCCTCCTTTCCCCCAATGGCCTGTCTAGGATGGGTGCCAAAGCCGGCCAGCAGTGGAGCTCACTTAAGAACCTCTCCCCCGTCCCTTCTGCTTTGTTTAGATAACAGGGACATGTTTATGGAAGGAGACTAGAGCTTGCTGACAAGCTTTTAGTGGGAAATCCGTCTTCTTCCCCAGCGTGGCTGTTGCTTTTGGCCCCTGGCCCATCTCTCCACTCCTTCCTAAGAGGGCCATTTCACGGGATTAAAAGAGGCCTCAGACCTGAAGCTGATTCTGCGGCATCGATGAGCTGGGGACAGCGAGTGCCTCCAGCCCTGGAGCCTGACTTCTGCTGATGTGAAGGCTCTGGGTTCAAGTCCTGGGTCTTTGGCTTCCTACCTTATAACCTTGTGAGCAAGTCACTTCATGGACTCTTTGGGGCCTCAGTTTTCCCATCTGCAAATTGAGTGGGGGTGGGCTGCAACACCACTGAGGTCCCCTCTAGACCTAGCGATCTCCTGTAGTGGGAAAAACACTCAACTGGGAATGCTGCTCATATAGAGCAAGGGGATTCCTCTTTCTGGGACTTCTTTACCCCTTCTGTAAGAAATGAGTGGGGGGTGGTCTGAGATGAGCTATGAGGACCTTTGATCCAAACGATCATAATTGTAAGGGTCCTTCATTTTACATACAGGGAAACCGAGGCCCAGGGAGTTGAGCATTGGAGCCAACCTTGGAGTCAGGAAAACCTGGATTCAAGTTCTGTTCTAACCCATAATGGCTGTGCCTCCAGGAGACACCAAGAAACTCCCTAGGACTGAGTTACAGAATTGCCATCTGTAGGAAGAAGGAGATCTCTGACGGGAAGTTCTATAACCCCGAGGAAACCATTGGGCTGTGGTTTAAAACCAAAGATACTTTGTATTTCTGGATCCTTGTTGTGTGCAAATGGAAGGGCAAGGAGAGCAGAAGCTGATTCATTTATATCTTTGTAACCCCAGCTCCTAGCACAGTGTCTGGCAAATTGCACTTAATAAATGATTATCAGGGCAGATAGGTGGAGCAGTGGGTAGAGCCCCAGCCTTGAATAAAGGAGGACCGGAGAATACTTCCTGGCTGTGTGACCCTGGGCAAGTCACTTAACCCCAATTGCTTCAGAAAAAAAAAAAGGAAAAAATAAATGATTGTGCATTGTTGGTGGAATGGAAGCTCCTTGAGGTCAGGGCTGGTTTTCATTTTGGCCTCTGTACCCCGGCCCCTTGCATACATGCTCTTTAAATACATGAGGACTGATTAACTGTATGTACCTGATGAATCCCCCTTAGAATGGAAACTTCCTGAGGGCAGGGGGTGTTTCATTTTGCCTTGGGTTCCCAGCTCTGGCCACAGCAATTGCAGCGGAAGAGTGCTCAAGAAATAGAGGCTCATTGAATTGACTTGAATTCAACCATTTTACAGATGTGGAAGGAGCCTGAAGCCCAGGGAAGGGAAGGGATTTACCTGGTGCCAGAACCGGGAGAGATCTCAGGGTTTGAGGCATGAGTCAGACTCTCCAAGCCATCCTGCCCCTGAAACCATGACCCTGGGCCTTCTCCATTAGCCCCACAGGGACCTTCCCCTCACTCTTCCACCAAGCTTGGGTGTCCCTTCTGAAAGCTCCAGTGCTCAGAACCAGCCCCGAGGCAGGATGTCCAGAGAATGCTGGGAAGCAGCTTCTGGGATGCTCCCAGGGTCCTCAGGAGCACCAGGCAGCTGGAGGGCAGTGAGAGCCAGGAGGGCTCCCCATGGGAACTCTCCTCCTGCAGGCTCCAGCCCCGCTCTGGGCTCTGGGCTGCTCCAGGGTCTCTTGAAGTCTAAAGGAGAATGGAGCCCAAAGCTGGCCTTCAATGGCTGGAATAACAGGGCAATGATGAGTTCTTGTCCTGCTGTCACCCCATCTGGACTACAACTTCCTTCTCCAGGCTTCTTTCTGTTCTCTTATCTGTATGGAAAATACCCCAATAATCCTCTTTCTTCCATTTCTTTTTTTCTCTCTTTCCTTCTTTTCTCTTTTTCTATTTCCTTTTTTCCTTCCTTCCTTCCTACGTTCCTTTCTTTCTTCTTTCTTTTCTTTCCTTCCCTCTGTCCCCTCCTCTTTCTCTCTCTCTCCCCTCCACTTTGAGATATAAATATTTCCCAAGCACAGCCTTGGCTGCACCCCACACATTTTTGCACGATGTCTCATTGTTGTCATTCTCTTTGATAAAGTTATTTGTTGTTTCTATGATTCATGCTTTGACCCATCCATTCTTTAGGATTCCGTTATTTAGTTTCCAACTAATTGTCAGATAAGTAGCTCATTGAATAGAGAACTGGGCCTGGAACTAGGAGGATCTGTGTTCAAATCCAGCCTCAGACATTTACCAGTTCTATGGTTCTGGGTCAATCCCTTAATCTCTGTTTACCTTAGTTGTCTTAATTGAAAACTGGAGATAAGGAGAGCGTCTATGGGACAAGGTTGTTATAAGGATCAATGAGCTAATTTATGTTCTTGGATTGATGTTTGGGGCTACGAGACAGACACAGCCCCGTGTGAGACATGGGTGAGAGGAGAGTGCCTACGCAACTGGCAGGTCCATCAGAGAGAGCATCAGAGGTTCCACTGGCAAATAGATTCAGTAGCAGAACCTGTCAGAGTGATAGGTCAGCGGTAGAGAAAGCGCCTCGATTGCACTGAGAACGGCATTAGTGTCGAGGATTGTGATCCTTATAAGGGAGAGAGCTTCTGGGTATGAACTGCAGAGAGACAGCGGTCCTTGGAGCCCAGGGAGACCTATACTTAACGGTGTGAAATCCACACTTAATATTTAATGAATATTTGTTGACTTTACCTAAGGGAAACCTTCCACAAAAGGGGGAAAAACCTTTTGGAGCCGGGAGCTGCTCCTTAGTCCCTCTCCCTTGTTTTTGACATTCACAACTGTCTATTTTGTACTCTGCCTTTGTGTCCGCTCATCCTAAACACGCTGTATGCACAAAGGGTAAGTGATACCCTCACCCTCCAGTTTGGGGGAATTGTTTTCAAACTGTTGCTATTTCTATATCCCTTTCCTAAAAACGAACAGAATCCTGCTGCCTGATTGACAGGGAGGGGCTTCCTGAATGGGGGCTCAGCCCTTCAGGATTACTCCTAATACTACTGCAGTCCATCCTCTTCTCTCCATTTTTACATGGCCATTTCTCGAATTGGGCTCTTTTGCATCCTTGCAATAGTCTTTTAAATGACCTCAAGCTTATGGAGCAGTGGGGCACAGTGGAAAGGGCCCCAGATTTGGATACTGAACTCTGCTTTATGATCTTAATAAGCCTGTAACTCCTCTGAGCCTAAGTTTCCTCCTCCAAAACATGACAACATTGAACTCGATCACTTTATCTTTTCAGTTCCCTCTTTGATTCACCTTTCATGCCGGAAGAAAACATTCTTCTCACATATTCCAAAACCTCAGTGGATCTACGGTCTTGTGGATGAGGCCGTGGCTGCTCCCTCCAATGAATTTAGTAAGGGAGGGACTGCTCTCTCCAGACCTGTTTAACCTTGAGTGATTTTTGTTTTGTTCTTCCACAGATTGTCCACAGAAGAGCCGTCTTCTACCTCCCTTAACACTGCTACCTTCCCCTCTGTTGCTCATCTCCAATTTATTGGATATACAATTGTTTGTATTTGTATCTCCCTCATTAGACTGAAAGCTCCTAGAGAGCAAAGACCGTCTTTCCCCTTTCTTTCTATTCCCAACCCTTAACACAGCCCTCAGCACAACATAGGTACTTAATAGATATTTCTTGACTGACTTTTTTTTTTTTTTGCTGAGGCAATTGGGGTTCAGTGACTTGGCCAAGGTCACACAGCCAGGAAGTGTTGTGTCTGAGGTCAGATTTGAACTCAGGTCCTCCTGACTTCAGAGCTGGTGCTCTATCTAATCTACCACTCAGCTGCCCCTTGTCCAACTCTTCTTGACCAGTGCTTCTAATATTGATGATGAAAATAGATTGTTTCAGAAAAGCCGACAAGTCTGTTCTATTTTCTGGCTATTTGTAGCCTGCCATCTAGCTCCATCTATGAATGCTCAGGATATGATGTGGCTCAGCTGAGTCTCATCTCATGCCAAACTGGGAGTTTTTTTTTAAGAGTTATTTTTGTTTCTGCTGCTTTTCACCATTTTATGTGGCCACCCTCCTCTGTGGTGTTTTTAAAAATAGATTCTTATTGATATCTTTTGTTTTCACATCTCCAACATTTTCTCCATATCCTCCTTTCCACCAGAGTCATAACAAAGTCCATAACAAAGAATTTTATTTTAAAAAATCAAACAAAAGAAGGGGAAAAGATCCACAAAACTAATCCATGGGGGAAAATTTGATGTCACATGCAATATTCCACATCAATGGCCCTTCACTTTCCCAAAGGAGTTGAGGGGGAGGTGTTTTTCTTTCCTTTGGGGACACATTTGGTTTTTATGATTTTGCAACATTCATTTTCAGTTATTTCATGATGATTATTTTTTCCATTCCCACTTTTTTTTTTTTTTTTTTTGTATTCTGTCTTCTGATTCGCCTTGCTTTGCTCTGCGTCAGTTTGTATAGATCTTCCCATGCTTTTCTGCGCTCGGCATCTTTGTCATTTTTGTAGCATGGTGACATCCCAGTCCGTTCACGTACCACCAATGCTTTAGCCAAATCCCAATCGACGGGCAGCTTCTCTGTCTCTGGCTATTTGTTCCAACTTCATCTGAAATATGTTTTTCTACTTAACTGGGGGCCCAAAGAGGCTGAGGTGTTAATGGTCCCAGTCACTGAGATGAAAATAGAATGGAATGGAAATGCCAACAATTTTGCTCCATTTCCTACCTATTTGTAGTCTGCCAGCCAGTCCCATCTACGAATGCCTTTTAGATGATGTGGTTCAGCTCAGTCTCATGTCAAGTTTTTTTTTTTTTTTTCTTTTGTTAATTAAGACTTGTTTTTATGGGGCAGTAGTTGGTGCAGTGGACAGAGCACCAGCCCTGAAGTCAGGAGGATCTGAGTTCAAATCAGACTCTTAACACTTCTGGCTTGTGACTTTGGGCAAGTCACTTAACCTTAATTATCTCAGAAAAAAAAAAAAAAAGACTTATTCTTGCTTTTAGTGTTTAACAAATGAGTGTGCGTTCTAAACAGACATCCTCAACCATCATCTCTTTCTGCTTGGCAAGAAGGGTTTACTGATTCAGGGGGCGTCTGGGCTGTCTGCGGTACACTTATGGTGATTATTTTCTATCTCTAAAGGGATTATAAGAGAACTGGTGATAATCAAGGGTGTTTGTTCTTTTTCCATTTCCTGTTTGGGGGGGACATTAAAAGTTATTTTAATCGGGAAGGGTGAAGTTGCTGCAATTCTATCTTTATCCTTCCTTCTAGCTGACATGGTTGCCCACATAATTCATTCTGATATGGCTCCCGCGTTAGAAGTAAGTAAAAGTGTAATCCATGACTCGATGATGTCTAAATATGTCAGTCCTCTCAGACTTTCAATGAGTCCCTAGTACCTGCAGGTCCAAACTCCCAAAGTCTAGAAAACAAAGCTGTTCTCACATCTGCTGCCCTGCGTGGTTTCGATGCCATGGAACGAACCAGTTTAAGCTCATCTCTTCCAAACCCAGCTCCGCCGCTAACTCAGGGCTTAATTGATATCACCTCCCCCGACCCCTCCCTCCTCTGATTGGGTGCTGGAGGAGATAGGTCCGAACTCCTCCCCATGGGCAGAAATTGGACTTTCAGCTCATTCCACTTTGTATCTGCCGCCCCGCCTGGTTTCAACTTTGGGAAC
This sequence comes from Sarcophilus harrisii, assembly GCF_902635505.1. NCBI lineage: Eukaryota > Metazoa > Chordata > Mammalia > Dasyuromorphia > Dasyuridae > Sarcophilus > Sarcophilus harrisii. The sequence continues at coordinate 700,002,427 of NC_045426.1, read as the reverse complement.
AAAATGCGCCCTGACGCCGAGTACCGAACTCCGCCGCCTTTTGTATCTTAAGTCTCCCTTGAGGTTCCTTGAGGGCGGGGACTGGCTTTCATTTATTAATTGTATCCCCAGCACTTTATACAGCACATAGCAGATACTTAATAAAGGTTTGTTGGTTTGGTCCAAGCAGCATTAATTGGCTCCACAAAAATGCGACATTATGTAAACGTTAATTTACCCAATTAACCTAATTAATAAGTTATCTGATTAACATTCTGTCCGGCAGTTTCACAGAATCGGTGCTTAGGTCCATTTCCTAAGCAATTGGACATAGCTTCGATTACGAGCCGCTCTCTGTCTTGTCTCTGCAGGACCTGGAGTGGTCGGGCTGCTTTCTCCTACAAAACAAAAGCACGAAAGGCAGAGGGCAGCTCTTCTGTCTGCCACCATGGCTCGGGGCGCAAGTTTAGTGAGCCTCTCTCTGACAAAGGCTGGGGAACGTTATAGCTGAACCGGGCTAGGAGCTGATTGTTAAATGAATGGGCAGAGCTACAAATTAGGTCTTGATTTATTGTTTTGCTGCTTGTCAAGGCTTTAAAAAGTGATGGAGGAAATGCTAATATAGACTAAACTTGAAAATATCCTTTTTTAAGCCAGACAGAGACAGAGACAGAGACAGAGACAGAGAGACAGAGAGAGACAGAGACAGAGAGAGACAAAGGCAGAGAGACAGAGACAGACAGAGGCAAAGACAGAGAGACAGAGAGACAGAGACAGAGAGACAGACAGAGAGACAGACACAGAGAGAGACAGAGACAAAGACAGAGAGTCAGAGACAGACAGAGAGACAGACAGAGACAGAGAGAGAGACAGAGACAGAGAGACAGACAGAGACAGAGAGACAGACAGAGACAGACAGAGAGACAGAGAGACAGACAGACAGAGACAGAGAGACAGACAGAGACAGAGAGACAGACAGAGACAGAGAGACACAGAAAGAGACAGAGGGAGACAGACAGACAGACAGTTGTTAAACGTTTACTACTATATCCCTGCTGTGAGTCATTACACAGCCAGGCAAGCAGCAAAATCTACTAACTCCCTTTCTGTAACCTTATATTCTTTTGATTCTGGTACCAACTCAAGGTCTTTCCCAGACCAAGGAGTCAGAAATCCCTTTAAATTGGGTTGCCTGCACAGTGTTTCTGTCTCAATATCTGAATCCCGGTGTCCCCCGAGTCCTAATTGTTGAACTTTGGTGCTACCTCTTGGTAGGGACAAAGCCGGGAGGACTCCCTGCTCTGGCCCTGAAAGCAAGGAAAGGTTTCCTGCCTCGTGCAGGCACCATGGCCGTGTGTGGGGGCCTCCTTGGGCCCCAGCCCTGACCCAGAGGGTGAGGACCCAGCCTAAGCCAAACCAAGTCTCCTCTTTCTCAGCTTCAAGTCAGCCTTCGAGATTCCTCGGCCGACGGTTGCCATGGACAATTTAAACCAGATGTTTGCAGCTGTCTGGCTCTCCATCCGCCCCAGGCCGGGCCATGCCAGAAGCTCTTCCCAAGTGGACACATGGCTCCGTGTGGTTGGGAATCTGGATTAAGATAAATCTGCCTTTTTTTTTTCTTTCTTTTTTTTTTTTTTTTTAACAACCTGGGTCTAAGCAGGAGCTTGTGGGGACCCGGAGCCTGGGTGGTGGGGGGTGGAGAGCCGGACCTCCCTCCCCACCCTCAACGAACATCCACTTCAAAGGGCCGGGCAGGGCAGCCTCCCAGCTGCCAGGCCACTAACCTGCCTCGTGGTCTCCTCTGTGGGCTCAGGGAAGGATGAAGGGAACCATCATAGCTATTCCCAGCTCCTTCCTCCCTCTGAGGGACCCAATGGGGAGCAGGGCTCTCCGGGGGAGGGCCAGGAGCCAGCCAAGGGGCCTGATCTAAGCTGAGGAGGCTCAGAGGGGCCGAGTGAGGGGGACCGGGGTCAGTGAGAGGAGGCTCTTGGGAGCTGGGGGAATTCAAGGGTGGAAATTTCGGGTGGAGGGAGATTCCGGGCCGTGAGGGGGAATCAGCAGGTCTGGCTTAGCTCTGGTCCTGTAAGTAGGTGTCTGAGACCACATTTGAACCCAGATCTTCCTCACACTAAGCCTGGCACTCTATCCACTGCACCCATTCAGCAGCAACATAAAGTACCTAGATTTAGCCATGAAGACTAGACAGTGGACGCCATGGGAGTTCTCTCCGAGGAGAGAGAGCTCACCCTAGGTGGGCGTATGCCAGTGGGACTGGGAATTGAGCTGGGTGGTGAGAGCTGGGAAGGAGCGGAGAGTGTCCCAGGCTTTGCATGGGCAGGAGTACAGAGGTAGGAAAGAACTTGCTGGGGATCACGTAAGAGAAACCTGGCCCAGCTGCAGTTGAAAGTAGAAGAAAGACATGTTTTTTCCCCTTTTGATCTGATTTCTCTTGTGCCACATGACAAACATGGAAATATATTTAGAAGAATTAAACATATTTAACCTATGATTATTTGCTGTCTTGGGGAGAGAGGGAGAAAAATTTGGAACACAAGGTTTTGCAAAGGTGAATGTTGAAAATTATCTTTGTACATATTTGGAAAAATAAAAAACTAGTAAAATATTTTTTTAAAGTAGAGCACCTGTGAGATTGGGTAAGCTGACAGGAAAAGATAATGATAAATATAGGAATGGATGTGGGAAAATGGGACACTGATGCATTGTTGGTGGAATTGTGAACAGATCAACTATTCTGGAGCAATTTGGAACTATGCCCAAAAAGTTATTATACTGTGCATATCCTTTGACCCAGCAGTGTCACTACTGGGCTTATATCCCAAAGAGATCTTAAAGAAGGGAAAGGGACCTGTAAGTGCAAGAATGTTCGTGGCAGCCCTGTTTGTAGTGGCCAGAAACTGGAAACTGAGTGGATGCCCATTGATTGGAGAATGGCTGAATAAATTGTGGTCTATTAATGTTATGGAATATTATTCTATAAGAAACGACCAGCAGGATGATTTCAGAAAGGCCTGGAGAGACTTAATGGAACTGATGCTAAGTGAAATGAGAAGAACCAGGAAATCATTATACATGGTAACAAGATTATACGATGATCAATTCTGATGGACATGGCTCTGCTCAACAATGAGATGATTGAGGCCTGTTCCAAAGTTCTTGTGATGGAGAGAGCAGAGAGAGACTGTGGGAACTGAGTGTGGACCACAACATAGTATTCTCACTCTCTCTGTTGTTGTTTGCTTGAATTTTGTTTTCTTTCTCATTTTTCCCTTTTTGATTTGATTTTTCTTGTGCAGCAAGATAATTGTATAAACACATATGCATATATTGGATCTAACATATATTGGACTACTTACTATCTAGGGGAGAAGGTGGGGGAAGGAGGGGAAAATTGGAACGCAAGGCTTTGCAAGGGCTAATGTTGAAAAGTTATCTTTGCATATGTTTTGAAAATAAAAAGCTTCAATAAAAAAATAAAAAACCCCAAAAAAGTAGGAGAAAGAAAGAAGGTGATAAGTAAGACCAGGCCAGGTTGTAGAGAAACCTGGCTTCAAATAATAGTTCTGCTACTTATTATCTCTGATCTTGAGGCAAGTCAGTTAATATTTTTAGGCCTCAGTTTCTTTCTTTGTAAAGGAGACTAAATGTCCTTATGCTCTAGGGGAGGGGATGGCATTTGAACCCAAGATGGGACCAGAGTCTCACCTGTAGTCTCTAAGCATTTCTCCCATGTCTGTGTCCCCCTGCTCCAGCCTGCTCCAGAAGCATCGTGAGCCAGAACTGAGCTCCCCGTCACTTCTGCTGGGGATAAACAGACAGAGATTTGATTTACAAGAGTTACAGTCAGGAGACAGGCTTGAGGATCAAAACAGTCCAAAGAAAAAGCTCCTGAGGTCCCACTGAGCACGCAAACATAGCTTCTCCACTCCCCTCTCAAGGAAAATTGGCTCCGGGATGGATCTAGTCCTTGACCACAGTTAAATAAAAAAGTTTTTAAGAGCTTGAAGCCAGGGGACAGTGAGAATGAGCAGGCCTTCAGCAGACCCTGGAGTGAGCCCATGCTATCCCATGATGCTCTCTGAGAGAATCCAGTCTGAATCAGAAGTTGGCGACCTGGGGGCCTTCTGGGACTCTGGGAACTTGGATGGGCCCCCCAAATCACATCCTTATTTTAGTGTAATTGGTTTCCTTTGTAATCACAATAATAACAGTAAGTATGTATTTATTATGGATAATTATTGTTATGAATCTACAATAATTATTATATTATTTAAGTGTATATTATGTTATCATTATAAATGTATATTGTTATTATACATGTATAATTATTAGTTTATAATATATTTATTTAATATTTATAATTGTTATTAATGTTATATTGTTATATAAATTGTTACAAAATAACATTTATAATATAATTGTATAATCATTATATCATTATAAATGTAGTCTCTTATAATAAATGTAGAATATTATAAAAGTATAATAATAATTATATTATTATAAATGTATACTAATTATACATTATATTATCTATATATTATATACATCATAAGTGTATAATAATTGTTATATTATTATTTATTATGTCTACTATATACTAGTTACTCTACTAAGCATTCTATGAGTATTATCTCATTTGATTCTTATAACAATCCTGGGAAGTAGGTGCTATTATTATCCATATTTTATAGTTGAGGAAACTGAGGCAGAGAGAGATTAAGTGACTTGCACAGAATCGTATAACTAGTTGTGTCTGAGGCTGAATGCTCTATCTGCTTTATCACCCATTTCATTTTATGCATTAAAAATATGATTCTGAGAAGAGGCTCGTAGACTGCCAAAGTGACTACCCAAGGGATCTATGATATCAAAAAAAGTCAAGAAAGTTTGGCTTGGAGGAAAAGCTTTCTCCAGACTTAGACTTTTTCTAGCTAACTTTTTCTCTGATTACAGTTTTGGAAAAAAAAAAAAAAAAGAGCTTGGTGCCCAAGAGAAAAAGATATGAAATTGGGGAGATGGTCTTAAGTAAAAATGTTTTTTTTTTTTTTTAAAGGGAAGAGGGGCAGCTAGATGGTACAGTGGATAGAGCACTGGCCCTGGAATCAGGAGGATCTGAGTTCAAATGTGGCCTCAGCTATTTAACACTTATGAGCTATGTGACCTTGATCAAGTCACTTAACCCCAAGTGGCCGGCAAAAAAACCAAAAAACTAAAAAAAGAATTAAAAAGGAGAAGACAATGAGCCAGCAAGCATTTGTTAAGTGCCTATAATCTGCCAGGTACTGTGTTAAGTGCTGAACAGCTTTGGGGTAAATGGACAAAGAGGGAATAAAATATTGGTGTAAAAATTGTTGTAATGTTGGTAAAAAAAAATTGCTAAAATATTTTTATTTTGGTAAAATTTGGTTTAAAAAAATGTTGGTAGAAAGAAAGGAAGAAGGCCTTGGGAGAAATGGGGGAAAAACTAAGTGATAATAGAAATTAGAACTAGATGAAGCATTAGAGATTTTTTATTTCATCCCCTAATTTTACAGATGGAGAAACTGAGACCCAGAAAGTGAAGAAATGCATCCAAAATTAATGCAGTTAATATGCAGGAATGCTGGGATTCCGACCCAAGTTCTTGAGATTTCAAATTCAGCGTTCTTTCTACTTTCTCAGTGTAATGAGAGGCAGGAGGACTTATAAATGGAAGGAGACAGAGGAAAAGTCTTGGTATAAATGGGAAAGGAAAAGGCCTAAACATATGTGGATGGAGGCAGAGAGGGCCTTCGTGTACAGAGTGAGCACGAGTTAAGACGTAATCGAGGACTGATGTGTTGGGACACAGTCGGACTCTCTCCCAAACTACCTCCTGGGGTTTCCGTCACACTATTTCATGATACTGACCTATAATCACATGCTAATTAGGCCTTCCCTACTCAGTATGGGGCAAAATTTTCCCTTCCCCACTTCTAGCTTTGATTGATTCAAATTCCACCATTAGAGATTCATTCTTTGGCTAAATCCTTGGTCTTCTCCTAAAATACAAATACAAATCAGGGATAGGGACACACATTAGATTTTCTGGGTATTTATTCGAGTTGGATGAGATGATCATCGAAAAATTTATAATAATGTCCTTCGAAAATATGATTTTTCCTGACAAGTGAGGGACTGTCATTTCATATTCATTTCAGAGATTATGACTTTCTCAGCATGGGTATTCTACCATTGAAGAGCTTTCCACCTTTATTAGATGTTCCTTGTTGGAAGAGATAATAGAGGATTGCTTGATTGGACTAGAGTCAGTCAGTGAAGATACATCTGTGTTTTTTTTCCTTTTTATTTATTGAATATTATTATATTTATATTACATATTATTTATTGGGTATTATTATATTTATATTATACATTATATTATATATTATTTATTGAACATTATTATATTATATATTATTTATTGGGCATTATTATATTTATATTATATATTATTTATTGAGTGTTATTATGTTTATATTATATGCTATATCATATATTATTTATTGGTATTATTATATTTATATTATACATTATTTATTGAGTATTATTATATTTATATTATATATTATTTATTAGGTATTATTATATTTATATTATATATTATTTATTAGGTATTATTATATTTATATTATATATTATTTATTGGGTATTATTATATATTGCATTATATATTATTTATTGAGTATTGACCCTTAGCGGCTGACAGCAAGAGCAAACACAACTGATGGGTGCTTGAGTCCCTAATGATAGAGAAACCCATTCCAGGACCCTGAGAGGGGCTTTAAAGCAGAACGTATTTGTCACGTGTGGAATAGCCCCATAAGTGACCACTTCATCTTGGCCTGAAGACCACCATTGGCTATGGGATGGCCTGAATGATTGGGAAGTTGCCTTCCTGACCCTGGAGGACCGAATCTTCTCATCCGGGCTCTTCTCCAGTGACCAGCCCTGGAGGAATTAAGGGAAGCTGGCAAAGGGGGACGTAGCTCCTTCCCAAAGCCGTGGGTTCCAGAGGGTGCTGGTGCAATGGTTGCCGAAACGTGGCATTTCGGGGGCTGTGCTGCCGTGTTTACATTCCCGGCTCACTTAGGGAGATTTTTCCACTGGGCCTGAATGAGACAAGTTCTCCTCTGCCTTCATCCCAGTGAATGTAAATGTTTACAAATGGACCAGCATCTGGAGGGGCTGGTGACCACAAGAATGGGGAGGATCCGAGGATTGCTCCCTGCCTGCTTTCTCCGAGGCAGAGCCCGAGCAAGCCTTGGAAAACTTGGGTTGAAGAGCCTCCCGGGAGGTGGAGGGGAGAAGGCTATCAGAGCCACAGCCATTGTTCCCTGGCACACAGTAGGTGCTTAATACTTGTTGATTGAATAATTGAATCATTGGGTGATTCCCCATCCCTCCCTCTGAGCAATAGCAAGTAATAAATGTTTCCCCCATTACACTAAAGCTTTCTCTGCCCTCTCCTTTATACTTAGGGAGAGGACAAATGCTGGAAAAGCTGAGTTCATGTCACACTTCCAATATTTATCAGCTGTGTGATAGACTTTCATGTGCCTCATTTTTTTCAGCTATTAGAATGAGGGATGTAGACTCAACCTCCTGGAAAGGTCCCTTCTGGCTCTTAATCTAGCATCTTATGATTCTCTGAGATCCTTGGAGAATGTGTCAATCAGGAAACGTTCGTTAAAGCCTACTATGTGCCAGGCACCGGGTGGGTGAGGGGTATGCAAAGACAAAATACAAGGCTCCTGCCCTCATGTACATGTGATGGGTACGTGTATAAATAAATGAAAAAACATACAGGATCATTTTGAAAGGAGAGATTCTATCAGGGGAATCCTGGGATTTTGGGGGAATCCAAAAAGGCCCCAAGAAGAATGTGATGATTGAACTGAAGTTGTATTCTTTTCCAACAATTTTTCCCATGAACCAAGAGGTTTTCTCTTTATACTCACTCCAAGGGTTATGATTTCCTCAGTGCAAACTTTTTCTTATTAAAGCTTTTTATTTTTCAAACCATATGCAAGGACAATTCTTCAACATTAGCCCTTGCAAAACCCTGTGTTCCAATTTTCCCTCCCTTCCCCCACATCCTCCCCTAGATGGCAAATAGTCCAATATATGTTAAACATGGTAGAAATAGATGTTAAGTTCAATATATGAATACATATTTACACAATTATCTTGCTGCACAAGAAAGATCAAATCAAACCTGCTAAAAAAAAAAGAGAAACAAAATAAAATGCGAACAGACAACAAAAAAAGTAAAATAGATTGTAATCTTTCTACCCTTATTAGAAGTCATTTGCAAGAGAGATAGTAAAGGGACTGATTGGACTAGAGACATTCATCTCACAAATTTCAATGATAATTTATTAAGGGGAGGAGAAGGGAATAAGCATTTATTAAATGCCTACCATATATTAAACATGAAAAATATTGTCTCATTTGGTCCTCATACAACCCCACCATGTGGGTATTGATATTATCACCATTTTACAGGTGAAGAACTGAGGCAAATGAAAGTTAAGGGCTAAAATTGTAGTAAATAATGTTTAATATATTGGAGCTCAGGGAAGGGGAAAGAAAATTGGAACACAAGGTTTTTTTTTGCAAGGATTAATATTGAAGAATTGTCCATGCTTATGTTTGGAAAATAAAAAAGCTTGAATTAAAAAAGAGAGAGAAAAAATAGAATTGTAGTAAATATCAAAGCTCCATTTGAACTTGTCTTCCTGATTCCAGGCCCACTTTTCCATTCACCATACCATCATTTCTATTAAGCACCTACTATGTGTTAGGCACCAGGCTAAGCAGTGGGGCTATAAAGGGAAAAGACAACCCCTGTTCTTAAGGAGCTCAGCACCTTGCCAGCCTAGAGAGCCTTCCTAATCTTACTGTTCCTGCCCAAAGTCACATGGTTAATCAGTAGCAACAGGAATTGAAGCCATTTCCCTGCTTTCTACTACTCCTGTTGCCTTTCTTAGTGTGAGTGAGAGAATGAAGGCCTTCATATACCTAGAAGGAACGACTGGCTCATTAGCTGTGCAGAAACGAGTTGAAAGAAAAAACAAACCAATATTCATTCTCTAATGCTGTGATTTTCTCACAAACTAGCCCGTTCTCTTCATTCTGTTTCCTTTGCATCAGTTTATTTAAATCTTTCTGGGTTTTTCTGAAATTCTCCTTCTTGTCACTTCTTTTTCTTTTTCTTTTTTTTTCCCCTGAGGCAACTGGGGTTCAGTGACTTGCCCAGGCTCACACAGCTGGGAAGTATTAAATGTCTGAGGTCAAATTTGAATTTGGATCCTCCTGACTTCAGTTCTAGTCATTTCTTACAGCCCAATGTGTTCAGGAGTTCTTGAGGAAGATGTGACAGAGTTTTAGTCGACTCTAAACTCGGTGAATATGAATCAGTAGAAGACAGCCAGAAAGCGAGAAGGATTTGGGCTCTAGCGAGGGAGAAAGCATATCTAGAATCAGGAAAACATTGATCTGACTGCATTTGCCTCTGGTCTGTCCACATCTGTCCCTTTCCAGAACAACTTTTCCCATTTGTACTTTTTTTTAAAGGTTTTCCCTTATCCTTACTCCAAGATAAGGATACACATCTGTGCTAATATTGGGCATTTGAGGAAGGACCTTGAGAAACTTGTGCATTTAAACAAGAAGGCACCCAGGATGGTGAAAGGGCTGAAGACCTGTGACAGGGCCTTGAACGCAGGGTTAGGGATGCATAGGTTGGATGTGGTGATCCTATGGGGCAAGGGAAGGGGATAATGGACTTTCTAAGTCTTTGAAGGGCTGTCCTGAGGAGGAAAGTCAGCTTCTCCTTGAATCCTGGGAGGCAGAGGGGGAAACGGATGGAAGGTCCAAGTAGGTTGTGAGCATCTTGGGCTGTTCCAAAATGGCGTGGCTGCTTTGGGAGTGGGGGGGTCCCCAGCAGTGGAAGACTCCAAGTGGAGGACGGACGGACGGCCATTGGGAAGAACGTCACGGAGGCCTCCGAGGGACCTTCGAACTCTGAGAGTCGGAGACTGGCCCATGGCCGGACGATGGGTCGGAGGGAGAACCGGGATCCAGATTCAGGGCTTCTGGCTCCATGCTGAAGGACATTCTGGGTCCCAGGGAACTTTCTCTCCTAGCCCGGCTGGACAGGGTGACGATTCCCTCCCTCCCTGGGCCAGGCCTCTTGGTCCACATGAAAGCCCCAAGGCTGGATAATTAGAACTCTCCTTCCCCCAGAGCAGCTAAATTTGGAGGCCTGTCCCCCAGCCTGGCTGGTATAATTAAGGCCTGGCTTGGGCTCCTTGGACACATCAGAGGCATTCCGAAGGCCCCGGAGGGACTGGGGGAGGGCAGCTAGCCGCTGTTTCGTTCCCAGAACCGTCTCTTTCTCCACTGGGAAGCCGAGGCCAAGCACAGGCCCGAGTGTGGGGGGCCAGGTCCCTCCTCTGCTCCCTGATCCAAAGGATTTTCCAGAAGCAGCCTGTCTCCTTAGCCTGGCCCTCGACTGTCACTGTGAGCCCAAGCCGGTCCGGAGAGGGGGGAGCTGGCTGTATCATCCGACCCATTTTTAGATAGCAAAAACCCAAAACACGTTATCCCTGTGAGCTTCATGCTAACTCAGGGACAAAGGTCCTCTGGGAATTTTCACTACAGGTCCAACATCTGGCGCATAGTAGGTACTTAATAAATGCTTGTTGATTGACTATTAACTAACATTTTGGGGAGGTTTGTGCCAGTTCAGTCATTTTTCAGCATCTCCCTGCAATCCCACTTGGGATTTTCTTAGCAGAGATACCAAAGTGATTTGTCATTTATTCCTCCAGCTCATTTAACAAGTAGGGAAACCGAGGCAAATAGGGTTAGAAGTGATCTGTTCAGGGTCACACAGCCAGTAAGTGTTTGAAGCTGAATTTGAACTCATGAAATTGTCTTTCTGACTCCAGACTAGTCCCAAGAGTAGTTAGCATTTCCATCATGTGCAGTTTTAGAGCTGTATGAAATAGGAGAGGTCATCCAGGTCATTCCCTTCATTCTGCAGATGGGGAAACAGCCCAAAGGGGATTGTGATTTATCCATGATCACAGAGGGAGTAAGGAACAGAGGGAGGCCTTTCTGTCTCCAAGATCCTCTCTCTGTCTCTCTGTCTCTCTCTCTCTTTCTGTCTGTCTCTCTGTTTCTCTCTCTCTCTCTCTCTCTCTCTGTCTCTCTGTCTCTGTCTCTCTGTCTCTCTCTCTGTCTCTCTGTCTCTCTCTCTCTGTCTCTCTGTCTCTCTCTCTCTCTCTCTCTCTCTCTCTCTCTCTCTCTCTCTCTCTGTCTCTCTGTCTCTCTGTCTCTCTCTGTCTCTCTCTGTCTCTCCCCCTCCCTCCCTCCCTCCCTTTTATTCCCATTTTATAACCGCGGAAATTGAGTTTGCGGAGGGAGAGACTTGCCTCCGATGGGACGGACATTAAGTCCCAGGTGACACGCTCGGCCCACTCAGATTTCTTTCTGCTTTGAAGCCGTGTAGCCCGGTGGAAAGAGCATCTTCTGGATTTGGGCTCCAGAGGATGGGATGTCAAAACCCGCTTCTGCCTCTTCTTGCCTGTGTGATCTTGGGCAACTAATGAAACTCTCTGGGCCTTGAGCTGCGTATGAGGAGACTGGATTGTTTGGCTTCCGAGCTCCCTTATAATCTCCTCTCTCTGTCTGACACCCACATGCCCCCAGCTTCCTCTTCTTGGTCCCAGATTTTCACACCCATACTTCCCCCATTTAAATAAATAGCCATATCAATTAATATGCAATATTCACATGCATAAATTAAACACATAACTACATACATCAACGTATAATATATAATTAATATAGATTATTTATATGCATAAATTTAAATATTTCAATTAATATGAAGTAATGTATAACATAATTAGTATAGATTAATTTATTTGCGTGCATGAAATTAATGTTTAAATATGTTGTATAATTAATGTTAATTAATAGCTAAGATAATGCAGAAATTTATAATCGCAGGATCACAAAAGTTGGAGATGGAAGGACCTTGGCGGTCACAGAGTTCACAAGTCTCATGGTGCAGATAAGAAAGGTCTCACTTCTCGAAACCGTGAGGAACGATACCAGTGGAAAAGCCAGAATTTGAAGCCAGGAGCCTGACGGTGAAAAGCGTTCTTTCCACCACAGAACGCTCCCTCTCGCGCAGGGGCGGGGGCACTTCCATGATTGTACGTGTAGCACTTGGAAGCAGGAGAGTGCTGGTCTCCATGCAATTCTGTGCACACGTGCACGTGCGTGTCTACGTGTAACATGCCCGGCCCAGGATGCCCCAGAGAAAAGAGGCACAGAGGAGCCCAGTTTGTGTCCCAGTGTGGAGTGTTCCCCCCCCCCCCCCGTGGTGACCCTTTCCCTCTGACCCTGACCTCCCTGCTGAGATCTCCCCAGCCCAATTTGTCTGTCCCCCACCCCCTCCCCCCGACCCTGGACTCCCTGCCAAGACCTCCTTCCCTAATGTGGCCAGACAGCAGGTGGGCTGCAGGGGCCCCCCGGCCTCCCATGTGTTTGCCTCTTTTAGACACGGGATCAGTCTGGAGACGCCAGGAGGGGTCGGAGGAGGAGGGGGAGGGCCGGGGGCAGCAGCCGGGGAGTCATGGAGAGGTATGGGGAAGGAACTGAGCAGGTGATGCTGAGCTGGTCTGTATAAAGACAGACAGACACACAGACAGACAGACAGAAGGACAGACATGCAGAGACAGACAGACGCACAGAGGGACAGACGGACACACAGAGGGACAGACAGACACACAGAGGGACAGACACATAGACACACAGACAGACAGACAGACACATAGACAGACACACAGATACGCACACAGAGGGACAGACAGACACACAGATGCATGCTCAGGGCCCTGAGCCCCCGAGGTAGCGAGCTGACAGCAGCCGGGACCAACGCCTTGAACTTCTGCAGCCTGGGCCCTGCAAGGAGGCAGAAAAGTGTCTGGAAATCCAGAGCTGGGAGGGGCCATGGGACAGAGGGTGTTAGGTCAGGGAGGGACCTTAGAGCAGAGAATGTCAGGGTTGGGAGAGATCCAGAACAGGAATGTTGGATCTAGAACATTAGAACAAAGGATGTTAGATCTAGAGCCCATAAGGTCAGGGTTGGGAGGAACCTAGAACCGGGATGTCAGATAAAGAGACCTTAAAACATGGGAAGTCAGAGCTGGAAAGAGCCTTGGGAGAGAGAATGTCTGACCTTAGAACAGGGGCTGTCTGATTTGGGGGAGGCTTTAGAACCGGGGATCCCAGCTGAGCTGGGAGGAACCTTAGCATGGGCGATGTCAGCTCCAGAAGAGATTCTACATCACTGAATGTCGGAGCTCAGAGGCATCTGGTCACTTATCAGAGGAGAAAACTGAGGGTCAGAGTGAGAAAGCGGTTTGCTCAAGGACTCATGGGCCATCCGGGTCCCTGGATTCCTCGCTTCTTTTTTTCTCTACTTGTACCTGTCCCATCTTCCTCCTTACCCCACCCCCTTCCTCATGTTTAATTTTCTCTCCCTAACAAACTCTGCCTTCGCATCAGACTACACTGGCAGGCAGCCCAGCTCCGTTAGAGCTGATCTCTGTTCTTGTGATGTTCTCTCTCCTTGACTCCCTTCAGAACCTAGTTATCTTCCAAGGTTCCCCTCAGTGGCCGCCTCCTTCAGGAAGCCTTCCCTGATGGCTTCTTTTCTCCCCTCACCCTATAACATTTTCTCCCTCCTTTCTGTTCCTTACCCTGTCCTTGTTTATAAATTATTGTCTCCCCCACCCCCACATCCCTACCCCCTTAGCAGGACATAAGAAATTAAAAGGCAGGGATTCCTTCATTTTGGCTTTGTATCGCCAGCGCCTCCAGATCCAACACACAGTAGGTGCTTCATAACTGTTACATTGCCTTGAACCGTGGCCAAATGACTAACCCTCTCTGTCCACAGGCCATTTCTCTTATAAATTAGGGATTGGATTCATAGCAGAAGTTCTTCACTTTCTGGGTGTTGTGGGTCCCTTTGAGAGTCTGGGCAAGTTCCTGGTCCCCTTCTCAAAAAGCTTGTTTTTTAAAAACTCAAAACTTAAAGAAACACTAAAGTTTGATTATATTTTAGTCAAAATAAAGATCTATTTTTCCCCTATTCAAATTCCCAGACCCTGAAATCTATTGAGGGACCCCTGAATTAGATGTTGTTTATGATCTATTCTAGTCCTGAAATTCTCCATTCTAAGCCCCCTCCTAGCCCTGACATCCCCTGTTCTAAGCTCCCTCCCAGTCCTGACACCCCCTGTTCTAAGCCCCCTCCCCTCTGATAGTCTTTTCTCAGCTCTCCCTTCCCCAATATTCCCTTTCTCGGGCTCTTTCTTTGGACCCTCCACCTTCTGTGCTAAGGGGTCTCTCCCCGGGACCCCCTGGACGAGCTCCCCCTCGGGCCTGCCCCAGGCCCCTGAGCGGCGGGAGGCCTGGGCCTGTGGCACAGGGCAGGGCAGGGCGGGAGGCAGCTGGGTCCCAACTGTGTAATTTCAAGGGGCTGAGGACGGAGCCGGGCTGTTCCCCCAGCGGCCGCTCAGAGGCCCCGCCCCTTTCCCACCATGTAATTTGCCAGCCCTCAGCCCTGCCCTGGGAGCATCTGCCGCTGAGAGATGCTTCGGGCGCCATTCCCTGTGTCTGACGGCCGCTCCCCACCCATGGGCTTCTCTCCAAGTCCCTCCGTCCTCCGGGCTCTGAGGCCAGAGAGACCCAGAACTGAGACTCTCCCAGCGGGAGGAGCCCTGGGGATGCTCAGGGAGCACTCTTCCACAATCAGATCCCCTGATGACTCCCCACAAGGCCCAAGGCCTCCAGGAAGGAAAGCCACAACCTCCCAGTGCGGCTCATTCCATTGGGGGGGGGGGCAGTTCTAATCCCTGGGAAGAGTTTCCCAGCATGCCTCAGTTTACCTATAGGTGACCTCCTCCCCTTGCTGCTGGTTCTGTTGTCTGGAACCAAGGTGCGTGAGGCTAATCCCTCTTTCCTACTTCAGCCCTTTCAATATTTTAAAACAGAAAAACCATCTTTCCCGTCTTGGTCCTCCCCTCCCTCCTCTGTAAGACCCTTCACTGCTGAGTCACAGCCCTAGAATGTGCCCAGTTCCTTTCGTTCTTTCCCTAACCCTCGACACCAAGAGCGGCTGCAGGCGTCTGATGGGATCCATTCTGTACAATGGGCCCATTCCTCCCCAGGCCTTGGAAACTTAACTTGAGGAAATTGTGTTTTTAGCCTCCACATCCCACTGCATACTCCCAGCTCTGCTGGTAACCTATCAGCTTTTCCATCTTAGCCTGGAAAGATTGACTATTTAAACCCCAGGGTGTGACTTTACATTGATTGGCCCCTTTTGAAGGAAGGCCCAGGTAGGCTTTATCCCAGCATCTGTGAAGCCAGATTCCATCTTCGTCAGGGACGTTAAAGCTGAGGAGTCCTCAGGACCGTCAGCGCTGGAGAGACCTGGAGATCCCCTGGAACAACTTTCTTAGTTTATAGAATAGCTGGGGCTCCTGGGGTAAAATACTTTGTAGGTCTGGAACTCAACTCTTTTACCCCCAGGCCCCGGGCTCTTTTTAGGGGCAGCAAGTAGCTCAGGGGGCAGATGCTGGCTCTGATGGCAGGACGACCTGAGCCGAAATCTAGTCTTCGCCATTTACTAGTTGGGTGACCCTGGATAAGTCACCTCCCCTTGTCTGCCTCAGTTTCCTCATCTGTAACAGCCGGCCACTCCAAATCCCTGCCAAGAACATCCAGCATGGGGTTAAGGAGGAGTTGGAAATAACCGAACCGTATGCATTGTCCCTTTCAGGCTGACGGTCACTGCCAGCAGCGGTATGAACAAATTCTCAGTCTCATTCAGCTCTCGGTGTGTTCCTTTTCTCTCTGTTGAAACCAGCCCACTCTCCATAGGCCCCTCAGGGGCTCAGAAGTTGGGGACTCTGGCTCCTTTCTACTCTTGGAGCAGGAGGGTATCGGGCAAATCATTCACCTTTTTATGAGTCGATTTCCTCATCTATAAAATGGGGATAACGATTCGGGCACTGCTTGCCTGGCGGGCTTTGTGAGAAGCCTTGATCTCGAAGGTACAGCATTACGGGTATGAGATTGTTATTTACTGTTGTTTTCATTTTTGGAAAGTCTTGGACAAAGAATACTTTTTTTTCTGAAAAAAATTTGAGGTTTGTAGTGGAGTCCAAGCTCATATAAGTCAGCAGTGTGAATGACTCCAGCAGCCCAGGAAAAGCAGGTTCCGCCTTGGCCAGAGCAGGATTGGAACCTCCTCCGGGTGAGAACAGGCAAGTGGGAGAGGGTCCAATTGGGAGGCAGGGAGCATCCTTAAGATGAAGGACCTTAAGTCGGTACCTGGAGGTGTTTAGCCTGACAAAGATTGAGGGGAAGGGAGGGGAGCCAAAATGCTCTTCAGATTTTTTAGGGGACTCAGCAAATCTCAAAGGGGATTTTTCGGGCTTTCCTTGGTCCCAGAGGGCAGAACAAGGCTTAGTCTGGGCTAAGTGGGGAGGCAGATCTGGGCTCCACGGCAAGAGAAGCACCCCAAGAATCAGCGCTCTCCCAAAGCGAACAGGCCCAGGGTCTCTGGGCTTAGGGAGCTCTGAGGTTTGCAGTCCGTCTTGAATCAAGTCCCGTCAACAAGCATTAATGAAGGCCCTACTGTATACCGAGCATTGGTGATGCGAAGGAAGGAGCTCACGGAGGTCACTGTCCAAAGGAGGAGAAAGCGGGAAAACTGCTAGAACAAAGCAAATGATGTACGGAACAAATTGGAGAAATCTGTCTGAGGGAAGGCTCTAAAATCAAGGAGAGCCTGGAAAGGCTTCCGGTGGAAGGGGGGCTTTAGGTGGAATCTGTAGGAAATCAGGGTAGCCAGGGAAGTGATGATGATGATGATGATGAGGAGGAGGAGGAGGAGGAGGAGGAAGAGAAAGAGGAAGAGGAGGAAGAGGATTCAAGGCAAGGGGTATGTGCCTGGAGTCCACAGATGGAGGGTCTCATTGAAGGGATAGAAAGGATGTCAGGGCACCATGGGAAGAAGGAAGGTGTAAGGAGACTGGAAGCTATGAGAGACCAAGGGAGGAGGGACTTAAGGGCCAGAGAGAGGCTTCTATTCGGTCCCAGAGGCCTTGGAGGTGACACAGTGGAGCCGTTAGGAAAATCAGTTTGGAGCCGTGGAGGACAAAGTGGGAGGAGCTTCTGGAGACTCAGCAGCAGTCCCTGCCATCTCCAGGTACGGGCTGGACAAAGCTTAGGTGGTAAAGGGGAGTCTGGGGTAGATACTGGCTGCACTCAATTGCTTCTGAGTCCCATTGCAACTCTGGCATCCCCTGCTCTAAGCCCCCTCCCTCTGACATCCCCTGTTCTAAGGCTCACTATTTTCTGCATTCTAAGTCAGAGCCCTTTAGGAGATGATGTTCTATGGCCCACAGTTGAGGACCCCCCTTCTCCTCCTCCATCCCTCTATAGTTTTGTGTGTTTCCTCTTCCATCCTGCAGCAGATGCCCTGAACCCTGAGACAACGGTTGGGAATGATGGGGGCCCCAGGGGTCTCTCATTTCCTGGCTCGGAAGGAAGCGGGGGAGGGCTTGGGAGCAGTGGGGTGCTTGTTTGCCAGGACGTCTCCCTGATGAGGCTGCCTGGGGGGGGTCTCGGGGGGTATCTGGGTGCCTTCCCTTCCTGCACCCACTGCTCCTCTCTCTTTTTATTCTCTTTCTCCCCCCCCCTCTGTCTCTCTCTGTCTCTGTCTCTCTCTCTGTCTCTGTCTGTCTCTGTCTCTGTCTCTCTCTCTGTCTGTCTGTCTGTCTCTGTCTCTCTCCCTCTGTCTCTGTCTCTCGGTCTCTCTCTGTCTCTGTCTCTCATTCTCTGTGTCTTGCCCCTCCCGCCCACCCTGGAAACACTGAGGCAAGCCCGGAGCGGGGGACTTCCCCTTCTTTCCTGGGTTCCCAAGGTCCCCCGTTCTTTCTGGGGGCCAAGGACCTCTCCCTTCTCCCCCCGCCCCCCTTTCCCTGAGCCCCCCTGACTCCGGGAAACTTTGCAGCGGAGCGGGTGAGGGGAAAGAAGACGCTGGCGCGGCCGGAGCAGCCCCCCCCCCCCCCCCCCCCCCCCCCCCCCCCCCCCCCCCCCCCCCTCCCCTCCCCCAGCCCTGCCTGTCCCCACTTGAAACTTGGTTAATGAAAGCAAGCTGCTGGGGCTGGCGCTCACTCGGCGAGCCGGCGGCGGGCGGGCACAGGGGCAAGGGCCCGGGCTCCACCGAGCTGCCTCTTCCCCGGCTGCGGCCCGGGCTCCCGCGTCCCCCTCGCGCCCCTCGCAGCCCCTGCGGTGAGTCCGGGCTTCCCGGGCAGGGGGGGCTGGCTCAGGGCGGGGGGGGGTCCGGGGCTCTCCCAGCCCCCCGAGGCTCCCCGCGGCCGGAGGCTGCCTCCCCTGCCCCCCGGGGCTGCCTCCCCTGCCCCGGCCCCCTCCCGCCTCCAGCCGCTGCCCCGGGACTCGCGGGCCGAACTTGAGCAGCGCTTCCCAGCGGGAGCCCGGGGCCTGAGCGTGGTCAGGGGGTGACACGGGGGGCTTTGCGGTCCCGGCTGCGCGTGGGGGGCCGGGGGGTCGGGGGCGTCTTACGGAAGGGGATCCCTGGGCCGGAGCCCGGCTTTCGCTGCCCCCCAAGTCTCAGACTTCTGTTCCCCCCCCGCGCCCCCGAATCTGTGGCTGTCTGTGAATCCGCGCGGGTCCGCGGGTCCCCCGCGCGCCCGAGTCTGCGGGTGTCTGTGCCTTCTCCGGGGCTCCCCCGTGGGCAGCGGGGCCCGGCGCTATTGCGCGCGCGGCTGCCGAGGCTTGGGGTCGGGCTGCAGCTCTGTGCGCGGCGGGCACCCAGAGGCGGCCGCAGGGGGGGCTCCTTGGTCCCCAAGTCAGTCAGACCGGGCCCATCGTCTGGGGGGGCCGGGGGTCCCCGAGCTCCTTCTCCTTCCCTCCGGGGGAACGCCCCCTCCCCCTCTGCGCTGTCGGGGCGCCGTCGGGGGGCCGTCGGGGGGCTGTCGGGGGGCTGGGCAGCCCGGGCCGAGGGGAGAGGCCGGGCAGCGGGAGCCGCGAGGCTCTGCAGCCCAAGTCTCCGGCGCGCCAGCCTCCGGCTGTGCTTTCCCCTTAATTGAAACCAGGTTTTCTGTGTGTGGGTCCCTTCCCGTCTCCTTCCCCCCTTGCCTCCCCCGCCTGCCCGACGGCCTGAGAGGACCCCTGGTCAGTCCCTGCTCTCCAGGGTACGGAGGGACCTCCCGGGGCGCTCCCGGGAGGGGCGGGGCTCATTTGCATAATCTGCATACTCAGTAACTCAGTCCCTGAGCCAGGATTTAGTTTATATCTAAGTTACTTTAGTGTATTATGTGTCGGGCTCCGGGCTGGGCTAGAGGGTGCCCGCGGAAAACGGGGGGAGGCGGGAGGGGGACACAAGCGAGAAAATCAGGGAGGGGCCTCAGGAACTCCCCGAGTAACTGTGAAGAAAGCCCGGGACGGTTCCAGAGGCCTTGGCTTAGAGGGGGCGCGCTCCTCTAGACCAAGATTCGGAGGTGGGAGAGGGAGATGGGGGCAGAGGAAGCAGGAGGGCGGCGGCCCGAGGGAGGGAACAACACCCGGGCACCCCGAGGCTGAGCCAGGGCCCAAGTGCGGAGAGCTTTAAATGCCAGACCGGGGGGGAGGGGAAGAGAGGCAACAGGGGGCAGTTTCCCGAGTTAGAGAGTGGGGGGCTGGGGGGCCCGAGAGCATCCGCTGGGCGGAGGAGAGACCGGGAGCAAACATGCCGAGGGAGAGCAGACCCCAAGGAAAATGGGCTGCTGGGAGAAAACTGCTGAGAACGACTAAGGACGCGGAGATAGAGCAGCCCCTGGCTTGGGGGGACCCCTCTAGAGGTTGAGGGACTGGGCGGGTCTCAGCTCTTGAGTCTCCTGAATAACCCTGGAAAAGCTCACTCTCTGTCTCTCTCTTTGTCTCTCTGTCTTTCTCTCTGTCTCTGTCTCTGTCTCTGTCTCTGTCTGTCTTTCCTTTCTCTCTGTACCTGTCTCTCTGTCTCTCTCTCCTCTCTCTGTCTTTCTGAATGTCTGTTTCTCTCTGTCTCTCTCTCTCTGTCTCTCTGTATCTCTTTGTGTCTGTGTGTCTCTTTCTCTGTGTGTGTTTCTGTCCGTCTCCTCCCTCTGTCTTTTTTCTGTCTCTCTGTGTCTCTCTGTGTCTTTCTCTCTTTCTCTGTCTCTGTCTCCTCTCTTTCTGTCTCTCTGTCTCTGTCTTTCTTGTGTCTCTCTCTGTCTCTGTCTCTCCTTTCTCTCTGTATCTGTCTCTCTGTGTCTCTCTCTCTTTACTCTGTCTTTCTGAATGTGTCTGTTTGTCTCTGTCTGTCTCTGACTCTCTCTGTATCTCTTTGTGTCTGTGTGTCTCTTTCTCTGTGTGTGTTTCTGTCCGTCTCCTCCCTCTGTCTTTTTTCTGTCTCTCTCTCTCTGTGTATCTCTCTGTGTCTGTCTCTCTGTCTCTGTCTCTGTCTCTCTGTATCTCTCTGTGTCTGTCTCTCTTTGTCTCTGTCTCTGTCTCTCTATCTATGTGTCTGCGTCTGTCTCTCCTCTCTCTGTCTCTCTCTCAGCCTTGGTTCCCGTATCACGAAGCTAACCGAGGGTAGATGAGGCACCTTGTAAACTCCCTTCTGGCCTTAAATTCTGTGAGCAGGAATCTGTATGTCTCAGGGCTGGGGCACAAGTCGAGCTTCCCTTCCCCAGGCACCACGGACAGGACCCAGAACCCCCAGCGAGCTATGGGCCGTCCTGCTTCTCGGGGGAGCTGGGGATGGGGATTTCCCCTAGGATGGTTCCTGAAAGTGATCACGAAGGGAGTTGACCTTGGGGGAAAACCTGCCCCCTCCCCAGGGAATCTGCAGAATGGGACTGAGCTATTTACAGTCGGATCTTTGTTCTCAGGGAATCACCGGACTTTTAGGCCGGGAAGGACTACTGGAGGGTCTCTGGTTCAGCGGCTACTTTCTCAGCTGGAGAAACTGAGTCCCACACCCAGGAAGTGACGGGCCCCAAATCACGGAGGAGGTAGGAGCAAAGGCCCAGGGGTGGGAAGCTTTATAAGCTGATTATTGAGAGATGAGTGGGGCTCGGGACTGGGGGACGAAGGCACGTGGATCCTCAGCCAAGAGATGAGAAAAGATCTTTCTTCTTCCCATTCTCCTCCCCACATTTATTGCTTCAGAACACCATTCCCTCCAGTCGCTGTAGAAGGGACCCTTGGTCTCCAGTGTAGGAGCAGATGATCCGGTTTAAAGAACTGCAAGACCATGAGATGTAGGAGGGAGCTTAGAACAGGGGATGTCAGGGCTGGGGGGGCCTTAGAACAGGGGGTATCAGCACCCAGAGGTCAGTCCAGATTCCCTCCCTGTCTCAGACCTCCTTAAAGTTATAGCTTGGTGAGGGGCTTCCTGGTTACAGAACAAGCCATATTCTTCTTTTCTGCTGAGGATGTTTCAGCAGCAGGTGGGAGCCAAGGTACTTTTAATACAGACACAAACATTTTCCAAGTCACTAATGAAAATATCGCTCTCTCCCGGGGTTCGTCTCCCTGGCCGATTGCTGAGGGCTGCAGAACGCATGTGCACGTACATTTACGTAGGAGAATAGTGATGATGATGAAGAGAAGCCGGATGAGGAGGGGGCCTGAGAGCTCCCTGCCCAACAGAAGGAGGGTATCGAGCAATCCCAGAACTCCCAAGGGCCGGCATTAAATCGCTTTTTGAATCACGGCATCACAGCTTAGAGCTTTGGAACCATTGAGCCCAGATCCCGCATTTCACAACTGAGAAAAAGGCCCAGAATGGCTTGCTTAAGTACACAGAGATTAAAATCTCAGAGTGGGGTTGTAAGCTGCCATTGCCAATCCAGAACTCTTTCCAGTGAACCACAACATCCCGCAACCAAATCATGGAATTCAGGAGTCATTGAATTACGGGAGAGCAGATTCTTAGAACAAAGATTATGAGACTCATATAAAAATCATATTAGATGATCTTAGAATCAGAAACTTGGAATCAGAGAATCTTAGAGTCCCACAATCAATGATTTTATGAATCTTAGAATCTAGGAATCATAGTCATTGAATTAGAGAAGAGCATGATTTTAGAATCACCCAATTGAATAATTAGCGAATAGTAGAATCATACTTTCTTTTTTTTACTGAGGCAATTGGGGTTAAGTGAGTTGCCCAGAGTCACACAGCCAGGAAGTGTTAAGTGTCTGAGGTTGGATTTGAACTCAGGTCCTCCTGACTTTGGGGCTGATGCTCTATCTGCGGCCCCTGGCTGCCCGAATCATACTTTCTTGGAATCAGTACCACACACTTGCTGAATCAGAGTCTTGGAACTTGATTCTTACAATGAAAGAAATTTGGAGTCTTAGATACAATCATTAAATTAGAAAAATCTTGTTATTAAATCTGTCCAATTCTTCCTGACCCAATTTGGGATTTTCTTGGCAAAGAAAACCACCAATTCCATGTCCCAGCCCATTTTACAGATGAGGAAACTGAAGTAAACAGGGGGGCAGTGACTTGCCCAGGGTCATCCAGCTAGCGAGTGTCTGAGGCTGCATTAGAGCTCGGGGCTTCCTGAGTCAGGCCCATCGCTCTGTGCCACCTGGATGCCCAGGACTTTGGATCTCAGAAATCGTAGAATCTTGGAATTCTAGTCCCAGGATCCCAGAGGCCCCAGCGTGGTCGCGTAACCCATCCTGGACTAGAAGTCGGGCTTCCAGCCCCTGCCCCACCCGCCAGGGTCTCCCCTCCCAGCTGGATCACAGGCAGACTCAGCTCTCGGAGCCGTCCTGGCTCCTGCCCCAAAGCTGGGAATCCGAGGATGAGCCCGGCCAGTCTGCAGGGACGGGGCCTTGGCACAGGGGGCTCGGGCCCAGAGCAGCTGCCCGGCCCCTGTGGGGGTGGGAGCTGGAGGAGCGGGATCATCTGGTTCTCATCTGCTCCGACCCACGTCATGCTGGGGGATGCATTCTCCAATAGCCTGGGATCCCGGGAGCCATTTGTGGGCTTTTCCTACAAAACTGTTTGCAGACGGGAGACCTGGGGGGAGGAGGCTGGATTTCGGGCCCTGATGGGGGGGGACACAGACAGAGCAGGGTCCCCAGCCCCCCCAGTCTCAGCGAGCGGGTGCAGGGTCCGGGTTTCAGTTCCTGGGGAAGGAGGGGGAGCTCAAATGGGGGGGCCGGTTAAAAATAGGGTTTGCTCTGAGCCTTTTGGAGGAGAGGAAAACCAGGGTTCTGGGCAGCCTCTGGTCCCCACCTCCTCGGTGGGCCCTGCGGTGGGTGGGGTGGCGATCCTGGGGCGGGGGGGAGGGGGGCAGCCCTCTCTCTTGCAAAGGGCTGACTGGGCCTTTTAGAGCTTTGGGCTGTGGTCAGGCTGCAGGGCCTGGCTCTGGCCAGCAGCCCTGCGGAGCCGGGCCTGCCAAGCGGGCATTTCTGTGCCCCGGGCCCGGGGAGCCCTTCCCCCGGAGCCACCTCCTTCCTCCCCTCGTCAGTCCCTCAGCAGAGCACAGGCCGGGAAGGGCTTTCTCTCTGGGGGCAGCACTGGGCCCGTCTCCAAGCACATTTCCTTGATCTCGTCTGAACGTCTGGAAGTGTTATCTGTCCCCCCGGACACGTGGAGGCTTCCGAGCCAAGCTTTCAGACCCATACGGGGCTGGATGGAGGTCACGGGCCCCTTTTTCACACAGAGTAAACCGAGGGCCAGGGAAGTACGCTGACTGGCCCAAAGCCGTCTTGCCTCGCGCTCTGCTGGGCTTTTAAACATTTTTCCGCTATGTCCAACCCTTTGTGAGCCCCTTTGGGGTTTTCTTGGCAAAGAAACTGGAGCAGTTTGTGGTTTCCTTCCTCCAGCTCATTTTACAAATGGGGAAACGGAGGCAAACAGGGTTAATTAAGTGACTTGCCCAGCTGGAAAGTGTCTGAGGCTGGGTTTGAACTTGGGATGATGGCTGCAGGCCACTTCTGACAGATCTCTGGGGCTGATGGAGAAGGGTCCACCCACCTGGGAGAAATCCATCTCTTCCCAGAGAGAGGAGTAGACACTCGGGGACTTCCAAGTTATGTGACCCTGCTCTCACCGAACCTTGATTTCTTCCCATAATCAATGGAGGGATCATCAGGTCCCCAACTTAGAGCTGAAATGGTTTTCCTGAAGCACACGGGGTCTGGCTATGGCATCTCCCATTCAATAACCGTCAGTGACTCCCTATTACCTCGAGGGCCAGCAAGCGCCTCTCCTTGGCAGTTAAGCTCCCGCTTTCCCCCCGTCACCCCCACATTTCCCATCACCGAGGCTTGGCACTGGCCGTCCCCGCCGCCTAGAACGCCGTCTCCTCCCCCCACAGGCTCCTTCAGGGCTCAGCTCAAACCCCACTTTCTGGTTCCCTCCCCCCTCCCAACCAAGCTAGTCCCTGAGAATATCCTCAGCACTTTGTAGCTTCCTTGTTCTTAGCTATTTATCCATTTTGTATGAAATAATCATTTTTGTATGAACATAATTTTGGTTCATGTACATTATGTAAATGACTTTACATTCGATTGTGAGCTCCTTCAGGGCGGGGACTATTCTTGCCTTTCTTTGCATCCCCAGGGCTTAGAATAACGCCTGGTACCCAGTAGGCATTTAATAAATGTTTATTGAGCCGAACTGAAGTGACTCAGCCAAAGTCACATAGTTGGACAACAGCGATGGTGGGATTTGAACTCAGAGCCTTTTAAATCCCAAACCCAGTTTCCAGCTGCCCCGTTCTGGCACTCAGTGACACTGTGACCGGTGGGTGACTTGACTCAATGTTAAACCTTTTTGGCCCCTGGACCGTGGGGGGCTTGTGCTCTGAGTCTGTCAGAGATGAATGAAACAAAGCAGATTTTCCAGCCTCGCACCTGGAGCCCAGCCTGGGGACAAGCCAGCCTGGCTCCAGGGCAGGGAAGCTCCCGCCTCTGGCCCTTCCTTGTTCTGGGACCCTGAGCAGTCACCGGCTGGCTGAGCCCGGGCGCTGAGGGGGCGGGTGGAGATCTGGGCCCTGGAGGCCCCGTCGGCTCAGGGAAATCCGGGGCCTGGTGGAAGTGAGGGGAGTCCGGGGGGCCCGAGGCTGTGGCGAGGCCGGCCTCCTGACCCGGGCCGTGTCCGCAGGTGCTGCACTGGGAGGGGATCTCAGACGTCTGCCATGGGAGGACCTGGTTCCAGTCCCCACGAACACCAGTGGCCAGTCCCTTTAACCTGCCCGGTCCCAAGGCTTGGGCCTGGAGTTCCCTCATTTTACACAGGAGGAACCCGAGGCCGCAGGTCGAGCGCCGGACTTGAAGTCGAGGGTCCCGGATTCACATCCGAGCTCTGTTATTTACTGCCCGGCCACTGTAGCTTCTCTGGACCTCAGTATCCCCATCTGTAAAATGGGAAGGGAATTAGGATAGATGACCTTTGAATTCCCATTCAGCTCAAGAGCATTTACCCGGTTACTTTCTGTTTCTTCAACTCCATCGTTCCTTCTTCGTCTTCCTCCCCCCGATCCGTGTCTACAATGTTGTAAAATCTAGGCAGGGAAAAGGACTCTCTGACTAGGAGGGAAGAGCTGTGGGATTCGCACCCGGCTCTGACTCTAGGGCCACGATGCATCTTGAGTGAAATAAAAGCTCCTTCTCCTGTTTCCCACAGATCTCCTCATGACGCCCACTGAGAAAATGGCCCCGCTGGCGACCGGCGTCCTCCTGTTGCTCCTGCCCCTCCTGAGGGCCCCGGCCGCCACGGCCCTCTCGGTGCTGGTCCAGGGCGCCGTCCTGGAGGACAGCGGGGGCAGCGGGGAGCTGGAGGGCTCTTCGGCTTCCTCCCCCAGCCTCCCCCCGCCCCGGACCCCGGCCCTCAGCCCCACCTCGGTGGGGCCCCGGCCCACGCCCATGGCAGGGCCCTCGCCCCCCACCAACTTCCTGGACGGGATCGTGGACTTCTTCAGGGAGTACATGCTGCTCATCGCCGTGGTGGGGTCCCTGGTCTTCCTGCTCCTGTTCATCATCTGCGCGGCCGTCATCGTCCAGCAGAAGCACAAGGCCTCCGCCTACTACCCGTCCTCCTTCCCCAAGAAGAAGTACGTGGACCAGAGCGACAGGACCGGGGGCCCGCGGGCCTTCAGCGAGGTTCCCGACAGGACCCCCGATGCCCGCCCGGACGACGCCGCCGTGGACGCCTCCCGCCAGCTGCAGGCGGACATCCTGGCCGCCACCCAGAATCTCAAGTCTCCCACCAAGGGGCCCGTGGCCAACGGGGACGGAGTCAAGGTGGAGGAGACGGAGGGAAGGAAGAAGGATGAGGAGGGGGGCGCCGAGGAGGAAGCCCCAGGCCAGGGAGGCCCCAGTGAGAAGCCAGAGGCTGCCTCTGGGGAGGCCGCTGAGCCGAGTTGTCCGTCGGAGGCCGCGGCAGAGGAGCCGCCGGCCGTTGGGACGGACCCTGGTGAGCGGGAGGGCGCTTTGCCACCAGAAGCTGGGGAAGCCACCAGTCTCCCTGTCCCCGAGGGTCCCTGTGCCTGCGGCAGTCCCTCTCCGGAGGTCGGGCAAGCCAGCGGCCTTCAGTGAACCGGGCCTGAAGCCCAGCTGGCCTCCAGACTCTGCCCTGACCACCTAGACCAGGCTGGGCCGGCCCTGGGAGTCCGCCTGCGGCTGGGGGACATCTCAGCCAGCCTGTTCCCCAGAGCCCTGAACATCCACCCCAAACTCTCCGGGGGACCCAACCCTCCACTTGGCTTCCACCCCAGCAGCCCCTGAAAGGTCAGGACTTCCTCCGGCGCCTCCAGAGCCCCCCCAGAGCCAGACTGCGCTGAGTCCGAGCCCCCATGACATAAAGGTCCAGCCCCTTCTCTACAGACCCCTCCCCCTTTAGCTGAACTCCAGGCAGCTTGCCACCGGCCCCTGGCACTGCCATCTGGGGCCAGACACTAGGAAGGGTCTTTTGGAGGCTTTCCTTGGATGCAGGGAGGGACAGGAGATGTCACTGCTGACAAAGGACCAGGGGTTCCTTCATTTCCCCTAAGAGGATTGCTTGGGGGCCCTTAGGGTCCTGTACCCTGACCTTGGAGGCTCACCACGGCTCTCTGGCTCGGGAACCCACCTGAGGCAGGGCCTGGGGGTGGCTGGAACTGGGTGCCGGCCTCAAGCCTGGAATGGACATCAGTGACCTTCCCTCCCCAAAGACATGACCAGTACGGCGAGTCAAAGGAGACGGTCTGACTCAACAGGGGTCTCCTCCACTTAAGCTAAAAAAGGCAGGCCCCAGGGTCTCTTTCCTCCTTCTGTAACCACTTGTTTGTCCCATGGGCTTCAGGGTGGGGCCCAGACTCCCCTTAGCCGCCCATTAGAGCTTCACTGCCAACGCATCTCTCGGATCGGGGCCGGATCGCGGGACCGCTGCCCTCGGGGGGAGGAGCAGGAG
The DNA here is from genome assembly GCF_902635505.1 of Sarcophilus harrisii. Classification (NCBI taxonomy): domain Eukaryota; kingdom Metazoa; phylum Chordata; class Mammalia; order Dasyuromorphia; family Dasyuridae; genus Sarcophilus; species Sarcophilus harrisii. Next base: position 699,974,863 of record NC_045426.1, on the reverse strand, counting down.
CTCCCCTGCACCGGCATCCTCTGGGCCCCATCCCTGGTACCCTATTAGCAAGGACAAGAAGGAGCGCGCTGCTCCATCTAGCAATGGTAACGACGGTACATCCTAATAAACCTGCTCTGGTGCGATTCGCCTTGTGAGGCTGCCTTTCTTTGGGGTCCTAGAGGGGTGGAGGGAGGGGGGGTGAAGCTTCAGGAAGGGAAAGCCCTGGTGGGCTTTGACTGGCAGATCCAGGACTTGGTCACAGAGGCAGCTCTCTCTGAGACCACGTGACTCTCCTGGACCCTGGGTCTGGCCCAAACAGGCCTTGGTTTTGCATTTCACCATGACACAGTGTCCTCTGCCTGGCACAGCGGGATCCTCCCCCCTGCCTCTGCACTGCAGGAAAGTGAGGCAGCCTCTCACTCTGGCTTAACTTACAGAAAGATGTCTGGACAGACAGACCAGAGCTCAGAAATGGAGCCTTCTGAGTCACCTAGTTTTCCAGCCTGGGATGGCATCCAGGGCCTGGACTCTGGTTGCTGTGGGGGAAGCTTCTCACCCCCTGTTCCATACCATTCCTCATCAACGTGCGGCAGAGGAGAGGAAGGCAGCTGTGGGCTCTGCCCAGCCCCGGGCCCTCATGGGAGTTTTGTGTTACTTGCATAAAGTACGGCAGGGAGTGAGAGCCAGGAAAACGGAGTCTTTCCATCCCTCTCTTCCTTTGGAGGAGGGAACTGGCCTTTCTCCGCTTGACCCCACGGACCGGAGCTGCTTGACCCCAGAGGTCTGAGCAAGAGACAAAGAATGGAAGTGACAGAGAGAGAGATTTAAACTCCTGGAGGGGCCTCCTGCCCATCCCCTTTGGGAACTATAAGGACAATGGGATGGCAGGGAGCCATTAGCTGATGACTGGATCCCCTCACATCTGGTTTGGAATAGCAGGGACGCCATGAAATAACCCATCGCTCTCCTTTTACAGATTGCCCAGAGGTCATGGGGTCAACTAGTAACAAAACTGGGCTGTGAACCCCAAAATTAGATAGAAATGTCACTCTCATTAGCCCCCTTGGGCACACTGGGAATCACCGCTGATTTGTATCTGGAACGACCCTCAAAGGTCATAAGAACATAGAAATACAGCGTAATGGGGTCCTGGCCCATGATGCTTCAGTGCTTAGAGCAAATACAATACTCTATCCACCACATAGGGCTGTGATGAGGTTGTTTTCAGATAGGTGTGATGGAGAGACCAGGGCCTAGTCTGTGGAAGCATTCTATGAACGGTTTCTGTTGTATTGCTGTGGAGTAACCCAAAGTGTTTTAATTGGCTCTTCAGTGCAATCAGATAAAATTTCTCTCTTCCTCATTTTCTTTTGGGGGAGGAGAAAGAACTACCTTGAGGTTACAAGCAGGGGCTAAGTCATGGGCCGGCTTCCTCACTGGCTGCCCCATGGCCGTGACTGTGGGGCACTACTGTACTTTTGCCAGAATCGGGTTATTCTCTGCTGATCTTAGATGATTATTAGAAACAGAATCAACCTTGGGAGTTTTAAAGGGTCAGAGAAGCTGGCAGTAGAATCTACCGCAGGATCTGTCAGCAGCGACAGGCACCTCCAGCCCAAAGGGGGATTTTGCCGGACCCAGTGCAGCTAAGATGTCCTGCAAGGAAGGAAATAATTTGTCCATCGCAGTGGTTCTCAAAGTATGGTCTAGAGGATCCTGGGAATCTCTGAAACCCTTTTAGAGGGTCTACAAATTCAAAAATAGTTTTTATTTCCAATATGGTAAATGTCTATAAATATAATCCAGATAAACAAAAACGCTTTGGAGAGATCCTCGATAATTTTTAATAGGATAAAGACACTGAAAACTAAAGTTTGAGAACCACTGGTCCATCAGGTGCCCCATTCAGAACTGAATTTAACGGGGGGACCGTTAGGTGGTCACCGCTTCTAAGTCTGGGGCCCTCTGAGGTACTTTGGATCTTGCTGTGTCTTCTGAGTCAATAACCCTTTGCAAAAGCTAATTGATGTTAATCAGTTAATTGATATTGAAATCTAAGCTACTGGTCAAATGGATGTTGAGGAGGTGGTAACTGGGAATTGATACTGGAGGAACACACCAAATGAGGGCTTGTAAGCAATAGAAATAGAGCAATGGAAAACTTCTCAGGGTTCTCGGGGAAGCTCAAGGGGGGCAGAAACAGTGACCTTGCTCTGGGGATCCAAACTAATTGTGGCTTAGCCCCACTTTTCTATATTCTGCAGCAGGACCAATGACTTAGAACGGGAAGGGACCTGTTGGGCTTCAAGCTCTCTAAATAATAAATGAAATAGAGTCCTCACATAGCTAGTAAGTATGTAAGGGAGGATTTGAACTCAGGACTTCCTGGCTCTTCATGTCTGACCCCCTCCTTTTCCATATGAGGCCACCGAGTCCCAAGAATTGATTTGCCCATGTGACCATAGGGACCCAATCCAGAAGGATGAGTTGAAGGCAGGGAGATGCTAGGAGGTGAAGATTCAGAGAGGACTTTGGAGCTCAGCCCACTTGACTGCCTTCAAGGCTCAGCTCAGAAGGCCTTTCCCAGTCCTCCCAGCTGAGTGTGCTTCATACCCTGCCCCAAATGGATTTATTCACCGACTTCTCAAATTTCTGTCTCCAATCTCAAATTCTCTCTCCTCCCTCCACCCCCTCCATGTAGAGACTGTTGGATTTTTGCTTCTTTGTCCCCAAGGGGTTAACAAATGTCTGTTGAATTGACTATTTAGTTGAGGTCCTTAATTTTACAGATAGGGAAACTGAGACCCAGATTAGTTAGCAGTAGCCTAAGGTCAATCAGCTGGGGAAATTGAGGAGCTGAGAATTGTGATCCCTTTTCTTCCCACTACTCGGCACAGCCTCCATGGAGGGGTCACCACCCTTGCTCCCACCAAGGACTGAGAGGAGAAATCACTTGGAAGTCTCTCTCTCCAGCTGGGGGAGGAGGAGGAGGAGAGGTGAGCCTAGGAGACCATTGTTAGGCTTGTTGGGGTCCCTGCCAACGTCTGAACAGCCCTTCTACTGTCCCTCGCTTGTAAAAATGTCCAGAGATGTGCCAAATAAAACTCACATCTGCCCCCAGGGGATGGGGAGGAGGCTGAAGGCTGAGGGCCGGGATGGAGTCTGTTACTCTGCCAACTTTTTCCTCTGTCTTAGTGGTGAGGAAGAAAAGCCCTCGGCAGCCAATAAAACGCAGTCTGCGGAAGTGAGAGACCTAGGGATGTGGGAATCGAGGGCTCGGGGCTTCCAGCCAGAAAATTGGTCCTCTTCCCCCTCCCCCTCTTCTCTCTCCTTGCCCTCCCCACTCCCCTCCACTCCCAGGCCTTCTCTTAGTTCTGCCTTCTACCCCATGCAAGGATATCCTCAAGGATGTTCAGAAGCATCCTCGCAAGTGTGCATCGCCTTAGATTCTCATTGTCTGCTCCTGGAAGGCATCGGAGGCGGTGTCCCTCTGAACGTCCTGGATTTGACGCCTCTTCTCTAGAACAACTCCCAGCCCCTGCTCATTCAGCCTCTGTTTGAATACCCCCACTCCCAAGGACCTCACTATCTTTAGAACAACTGTCTCACTTTTGGACGGTGCTAATTAATAGAAAAGTTAGGGGGCACAGTGGATAGAGCACCCAGGCTACTATCAGGAAGACCTGAGGTCAAGTCAAGCCTCAGACATTTACTGGCTGTAAGACCCTGGGTAAGTCCCTTCACTTTGTTTGCCTCAGTTTCCTCATCTCTCAATTGAGTTAGAGAAGGAAATGGCAAAACACTCCAGTATCTTTGTCAAGAAAACCCTGAATGTTCTCCAAACAATAAATGGTCAAAGGATACGAACAGACAATTTTCAGACAAAGAAATTAAAGCGATTTCTAGTCATGTGGGAAAAAAAATGCTACAAATCACTATTGATTAGAGAACTCTGAGGTACCATCTCACACCTCTCAGATTGGCTAAGGTGATGGGAAAAGATAAATGTTGGAGGGGGTGTGGGAAAACCGGAGCACTGATACATTGTTGGTGGAGTTGTGAACTGATCCAACCATTCTGGAGCAATTCTATGCCCAAAGGGCTACCAAATTGTGCATACCCTTTGATCCAGTAATGTTTCTACTGGGCTTATATCTCAAAGAGAGGAGGGAAAGGGACTCACATGTGCAAAAATATTTGTAGCAGCCCTTTTCATAATAGCAAAAAACTGGAAACTGAGTGGATGCCCATCAGTTGGAGAAAGGCTGAATAAGTTATGGTATATGAAGGTTATGGAATATTATTATTCTGTAAGAAACGATCTGCAGGATGATTTCAGAGAGACCTGGAGAGACTTACAGGAAATGACCCCAAGTGAAATGAGCAGAACTAAGAAAACATCGTACGTGGCAAAAGTAAGATTGTGTGTAATTAATTTTGATGGATGTGGCTCTTTTCAACAATGAGGTGATTCAAAATAATTCCAATAAATCTGTGACGGAGAGAGGATGGTAGAGACTGAATGTGGATCACAACAAAGGACTTTCATCTTCATTATTGTTTTATTTGTTTGCTTTTTTTTTTCCTCCTCTCATGTTTTTTTCTTTTGATCTGATTTTTCTTGCTCAGCATGATGAATATGGAAGTACATTTAGAAGAATTGCAGATTTAGACTATATGGTATTGCTTTCTGTCTAGGAGAAAAATTTGGGATACAAAGTTTTGCAAAGGTGAATGTTGAAAATTATTTTCGTGTGTATTTGGGAAAATAAAAAGCTATTAAAAAACAAAACAAAGAAAACTCCAAATGGGGTTATAAAGAGTCCGACATGAGTGAACAACAATAAGGAGTTCTTCCATTTTTACGAGACAAAATAAGTGACTTACCCCACTGGTCCTAATTTTGCTCTCTAGGGTTAAGCAAAATCTGATCCCTCCTTCCAATAATAGCCCTTCAGATGCCCCCCTTCCATTTCCTTCCCCAGTAGAATTGGGTTCTTTGAGGAACTTAGAAAATGCCTTTTTCACTCGGCCAATGTTTATCATGTCTCCTCTGTACTTTAAGCTCTCACTGAGTCTCCTCCAGGAACTGAGATATTAAATGGCTTGCCCAAAGTCTCCTCTCATCTTAAATACTTAGAAAAGATTCTTTCCATGAATGAATGAATCACAAATCAGAAGTCCAAACCAGAAGGGATCTCAAAGACGGAGGCTATCTCTAATGAGGTTTTTTTTTTTCTCCTGGATTAATACCCCCAAAAGCTTTTGTCCATCCTCCTGTGACACAATTCCCAAGTCCCTTCCCCAACCAGATTGCCTCCTCTCTGGACACATTTCCCCACCAAGACACATGGAGACATTCTGTATATTCCTGACTAGGGATTCTGCTCCAGCTTCCCTGGGAGAGGAAAATCGGCCCTCTGTGCTGTTCTGAAGAAAGTGGGTATAGGGAGTCATCCATCCACTCGGGATTTACCCTGTCTGCTTGGAAGAGGTGTCCCACCCTGCTCACCAGTTCTTGAAGAACTAAGAACTAGCAATTCTGATGCCTGGGGTGAGTAGCAGGAAAGGGACCCTCGATTCAACTTTTAAAGGCAAATTTAGGTGCATTGAGGGAGAAATGTTGGATTCTGGGATACAAGTTTCCAGTGAAAATGATGAAGCAAACCTTGTGGGGAGAGACACATAGAAGCTAGCAGGGGGCGTGCTGGAACCAGCTCTGATGGCTTGTGAAAGCCAGTTCTTAAATTTCCTGCAGGAGTATTTACACTTAGGAAAGAGCAAATGCTACATACAAATCAGAGTTTGAGCTATTGTTTTATTTTTATCTTCTAGATTCAATAAAGTGATGGTGAAAAGGTGGAAAATGCAGATTTAACTTAGAGGGTCATATCTATAACTCTCCCCTCCACACCCCAGAAGGCTGGTTGTTAAACATTTACTAAGACACCCCTATCTTTAAACCACTGTGAAGAGAGACATGGCAGTCTCATGGACTGGGTATAGCAGTACTTGGGTCAAGGAGTTTAACTAATTATTCTATCACAGTTATTGTTTTTGCCTCGGAGAAAGAGGAATACTGACTAAATCCCGGTGACCCGGGCCAATGCCCCAGTGGTCTCCCCTTAATTAGGGGTCTGTGAACCGAAGTCAGCAGCTGTGGTCTCATAGAAGCCCCTGGATCTGAGGGCCCTCTTTCTCCCCCTCCCCCCATAAATGAGCCTCCCCTTTTTTCTCTTCTCTTTCTCCCCCATCCCGGCTGCTGGGGGGATTTGGCCCAGCTCAGGTTGCCCTCACAAATTCCCTTGCAGCTGCTGGCTCTGTCCTCCTGGGCAGGGGGAGGCTTTATAGCAGCAGCTGCACTGTATAAAATAAAACGGCTGCTAGTAAATTGGTTCCTGCCATTCCCCGCTGCCACCGGATACTGGCTCCAGTGCCTGGAGTAGGGTATCCTCCCAGACACAGCTTTGGAGATAGTGGTGGGGACCAAGGCCCCAGTCTGGGCTCGGGACTTCTCGCCTGGGCCAGGACCCCTTCTTAGAGAGGCCTCTGGGAGGGTGGACTCCAGGTGGAGGAGCCATCCCTGGACACAAAAGCACCATGGGGACAGAGGGAGAGGCAATGATGGCTTTGCCCAGCGATGGGCACCCTGCAAGTCCCCTGACCTCCCTGGGTCTCAGTTCCTCATTTTACAAATGGGGGTCGGACAAATGGTCTCTGATGTTTTTCCCAACACCAGACTGAGATGATGTTTGGCAATCTCTGTGACTTTAGCCAAGTCCTTTTCTCTGTAAAATGGAAGGACTAGAGCTGAGCTCTAAGGTCCATTTCAACCCCATACAGTGGTTCTCAAAGTATGGTCTAGAGAATCCCGGGGATCTCTGAAACCCATTAGAGGGTTTTGTAGAATTTGTTCCAATTTGTAGAATTTGCTACAAATTCAAAAATAGTTTTTATTTCCAAAATGGTAAATTCTATAAATATAACTCAGATAAACAAAAATGCTTTGGAGAGATCCTCAATAATTTTTAATAGGATAAAGATACTGAAAACAAAAGTTTGAGAACCACTGGGTATATCCTTTGGGTGGGAGGGGAGAGATAAGGCGATGCCCGAGAGTCTGCTCCAGAGGCAAGGTTATCCAAACAGCCATAGTTCTATCCTGCCCTTTGCCCCCAAGAGTAGAACTGAGACCAGTGGGGTGGAGCAGATCCCTGGGCGTGACTGTTGTTGCTTAGTCATGTCAGTAGAGTCCTAATCTAATTATTAATCCCATTCCCTCCATGAGTCCTAAGTCAATTGAGATAACTAGGATGACTTCCTTTGAATTTCTGAGGGGATGCCCATCAATTGGTGAATGGTTGAACAAATCGTGGTATATGCTTGTAATGGGATACTATCCTGCGGTAAGAATTGATGAGCAGACTCATTTCAGAAAAGTCTGAAGAGACTTCTGTGAACTGATGCTGAGTGAAGTGAGCAGAGCCAGGAGATCATTATACGCGGCAACAACAAAATTATACGATGACCAGTTCTGATGGATGTGGCTCTCTTCAACAATGAGATGAATCAGGCCAGTTCCAATGATCTTGTGATTATGAGAGCCATCTACACCCAGAGAGGAGATTATGGGAACTGAGGGTGGTTCACAATATAGCATTTTCACTCTTTTTTTCCCCCTTTTGTATGGTTTTGTTCACAACATGACTAAAATGATAAAATGTAGGGAGGGAGAGGAGAGGGAAAGGAAAACATTTGGAATTTAACGTTTTGTAAAACTAAAGCTTAAAATTGTCTTTACATATAACTCAGGAAAAAATAGAATATTATTTCAAAATAGATTTCTTTCATTATCTATTGTTTTTACATCACCTAGACCCCTCCTTTTATCCTTCTCTCTTCCCCTTCCCAGAAAACCATGCATTAGAACAGAGTTTTTTTTTCAAAAAAACAAAAACAATTGAAAAAAACCCGATGTCAATTTTTTTAACCTATTGTTATTTGTTGCTTAAGTTATGTCCAATCCTTCATGACCCCATTTTTTTTTTTTTTTTTGCAAAAATACTGGAGCCATTTCCTTCTCCAGTTCAATTTACAGATGAGGAAACTGAGGTAAACAGAATGAAGTGACTTGTCCAGGTTCACACAGCTAGTAACTGTCCGAGACCGGGTTCAAATATAGGATCTATATCAGGGCTAACAAGATAGATCCAATGCTAGTGTGACCCAGTCCCTTTGGAGGGGTTTGTTGCCTTTGGGAGGTGGATAGAAAGGGAGCAAGCCACAGCTGTTCCCTGGCCCCAATGACATCAGCCAAGAGCCTCAATGGTGTCTGGTCCTCTGGGGGGAAGAGTGGCTGCCGAGAGGGGCCGAGAGCTTGGGCCCTCTTGGGTGGTCCCATAGAATCATCGTCTGTTTTGGAGGGGAGAGTGAGAGGGGATCTGGGCCAGAGCCAGGCAGAGCTCAGCCACCACAGGTGTGGAAACCCAAACACTCATGAAATTTCCTTCCTTTCTTGTCAGAAACTGTGACAAAGTAGAGAAAACATTGGAGTCAGAAGTTAGAGGTCCGCCTTTTGACTCTGCCATTAAATCCCTGTGTGGCCATGGCTCGGTTGCTGTCCGGGGGGGGGTGGGGGGGCGAATTATGAGACAGAGCAGGAGTCAGGAACCCCTGAGGTCTGATGCCATCTCAGCATTCATTTTTGTAAGATTTTGTGTTTCAAATTGTTCTCCCTCCCTTCCTTCCCTTCCCCTCCCCAAGACAGCCAGTAATCTGATATAGATTAAATAGATGCAATTCTAAACATATTTCCATATTTGGAAGACCCCAACTTCTAAGGTGAAAGGAAGCCTCTTGTTTCTCATTTCTTGCAGTCCAATAATGAATGTTCCATTATATTTTTCAACAGGATTTATCCAGGCCTTTCCCCGATCAGTGGGTACCCGTATTGTTGTCACTTCTTGCTACCAGAGAAAGCAAGCAGTGCTGGGGAAACTGGGGGTTGGGTGGGCTGTTCATCTTCTGAGGGATGGCTGGACAAGTCAGTCCTTGTGCCGCCTCCGCTGCAGTCTCCTCATCCGCCAAATGGAGGTGACTGTCCTGGCCCAGCTAACAACAGAGCCATGAGGCTCGCTGACGTTGTGGATGGAGGGGAAAGATGCTGAGACATCATACGGATGTAGGATCTTTTAGAGATCTGGCCCTCTTCGGACACACACACACACACACACACACACACACTCACACTCACACACACACACACACTCACATACACACACACACTCACACTCACATACACACACTCACTCACACACATACACACACACACACTCACTCACACAATCACATTCACATACACACTCACACTCACATACACACACTCACTCACACACATACACACACGCTCACACTCACATACACACACAAACACACACTCACACACATTCACACACACACACACACACACACACACACACACCCCTCTGCAGGCATATAGTGCTTATGTACCCATATATATTATATATACACATTGCACAATATGTATGTATACATACATGTTATATATACACATCAAGCTCAATTATATGCTGCATTATAATAAGTGATTTAAAAATAACAATATGTGTGAGTATATGTGTACATGTATTGTAATGGTGTATACATATAACATGTATAATATGTGTGTAAGTGTATAGGATAGATTGCAAGAGATAGATAAATGTAACACGGGTGTATATATACATATATAATATATTGTGACATATTACACACGAATCTAAAATCTATGTGAGTATATGTGTCCATGCATTATATGAGAGGCTGTAATATGTCAAATATAAACATAACACATACACACATGTATACATGCATGTATTTGTGACGTGATAGATATATAAATGTAACATATATAATGTGTATGTGCACATATTATGACGCATTATAACAGACATTAAATACAAATACAACATGCATGTGTGTATACATGTATGACATGGTATGTTGCAATACAACACAACACTCCATATTACAATATGTAAACACAAATACAACATGTGTGTGCATGTATGTCTGTTACGTGATGTGTTGTTATATATTAACTAGAAATACAATGTCAGCAGAGCTGTTATATGCTGACATGTTACATTTAAACATAATGTGTTACTTTCATGCCATATTGTGTGTGTTCATCATAAACACAGGCTGGCTTGGGGAGGAGGCCCTGATGGTGGGGAAAGGGCTCAGGATATAGGAGCTGATGCTAGGAAAGGAAAATGAGAGATTCTAAGGAGACGATAAGGAAAAGGGATTTCCGGGCAGAAGGGACGGCTGTGGCAAAGGTGTGAGACAGTAGATGGAAGGCTGTGTGTGAAGAAGGTGAGAACGCCTGTTTTGCTTAATCAAGTACAGGGAGAACAATGTTCAGTAAAGATGGAAAGTTAGTAAAGGTCCAGGTTGTAAAGGGCTTTCAGTGCTCAAAAGAAGGCTGGATACTGCTGAGATTACAAAGTGGGAGAGTAATGGAGCCCTAGACAGCGCTAGAAAGTTTGAAAGAGGCATAGTTTGGGGGTAGAAAGAAAATGAACTGTCTTTTGAGTGAGTTGACTTCTTTTTTTTAAGGATGATCTCAAAGGTCCCTTCCAGCTCTAAATCCTATAATCCTATAATCATAAAAGAATTCTTAATGAAGTGCCTGGAGTTTAACCTAATTGTTGAAAGAGATATTCAAAAGATAAGAAATTTGGAATTAAATGGAAAGCAGGATGTAAGGCACAGGGCAGTAGATATGTAACTAGGGGAGGACAACTGGAGCTTTGTTGTAGGGTAATAAATTTACATGGTGCTGACAGTATTTAATCTTTTAGCCTCAAAGAAACTACGGGGCTAAACCTAGAGTTAGTACAAATAATCAGTCAAAACAGGAAGCTATCAAATTGTGGGCTGTGGCCTACTCCAGCTCAACTTCTCCTGGAAACAGTTTGAGATACTTTCCCCAAGTGCAAAAACTCCTAATTACAATGCTGAAGGGTAGAACTAATGGTGAGGTTTAAGGGAAGGCCTTTAAGATAAGTCAATGACTCGCTGTTTACAAGGCAGATTTACTCTATCTTCCTCCATATCTTACAGTCAGAGGGCCCAGGGAAGTGGTTTGGGCCCACAGCCAGCACCAGTGATTCAGTTGGTGTTTTCCTGTTTGTTTCTGAAAGGCTCCTATTTGTGACCTTCTGAAAAATGGCCTTCACTTCTGTGGGGGAAACCACAGAACAGGGAATGTCAGACTTGGAAGAGACCTTAGGAAGAGTCCAAACTGGGAACGGGAAAAGAATATCAGGGCTGGGAGGAGACTTAGAACCGGGGATGTCAGAGCTGGGAGGGGTCTTAGAACAGGGGATGTCAGAGCTGGGAGGGGTCTTAGAACAGGGGATGTCAAGGCTGGGAGGGGTCTTAGAACCGGGGATGTCAGAGCTGGGAGGGAGCTTAGAACAGGGGATGTCCCAGCTCTGAAGGGTTTCAGGACATAGAATGTGAACATAGAATAGAATAGAACATAGAGATGGAAAGGAACTCCAGTTTTTAATATTAGAGTTGGGAGGACCCTTAGAACCCAGAAAGTGAGACCTGGACAAATCTTTCAAAAACACTTAGTCCAGAGATTCTTAAGTCAATGAATTTGTTTTGTTTGACTTTTTTTTCTTTATTTATTTTTCAGTAGTATCTTATTTTTCTAAATACATGCAAGGATAGTTTTCAATATTCATCTTTGCAAAACCTTGTGTTCCAAATTTTTCTCCCTTCCTCCCGCACTGGGGCCCTCAGAGCCAAGGCAGCAAGCATGAATTTAAAAAATGTTAAAAAACATTTTGATAAAAGTTTTTCAAAATAATCGGTTTCCTTTGTAATCCCATGTATTTTTTATGCATTTGAGAACAATTCAGAGAAGGGGTTGTAATGCCGAAGAAAGTGAGCAAGTCAAGAGATTAGAGACCAATTCAATAGTTTATTAAATGGAGAGAAATATTGGGACCAATGGATCCATGGTTGATCCCAGGGCTAGACGAGACCATCATCTCAAAGAGTCTAGCCCGGAGTATCGGGACAGCGAGCTTTTTTATAGGATAACAAGAACAATGACATAGTGGGGGAGGCACCTAGATGGGGATCACCTAATGGTGGGGGAGGTTACTGATATTCTAATGACATCTAAAATTGTCAAACATTTATCTTGTCAAATATTAAGAAGGAATGTCTATAAAACCTTTATCTCAAACATTAAGAGGGAACGGTTATAACCTGAGGCAGAATAACTAAATAGGACAAATGGAGAAACTGGGTCATGACATTAAAAAGGGAACTTTGGCACAACAGGGTAAAGGGGTCCATGACATAGAAAGTCTAAAGAATGTTTGTTCTAAATGTCTCTACTGGGCCTGTATCCCAAAGAAATCATTAAAATGGGAAAAGGAGCCACATGTGCAGAAATGTTTATAGCAGCGCTTTTTGTAGTGGCGAGGAACCGGAAACTGAGTGGACGCCCATCAGTTGGAGAATGGCTGAATAAGTTATGGTACATGAATGTTATGGAATATTATTATTCTATAAAAAACAACCTCAGAATGATTTTAGAGAGGCCTGGAGAGACTGACATGAGCTGATGCTGAATGAAGTGAATAGAACCAGGAGATCATTGTACACGGCAACAACAGGACTATATGATGACCAATTCTGATGGACGTGGCTCTTGTCAACAATGATGTGATTTAGACTAATTCTAATAGCTTGGAATGGCGAGAGCCGTCTGCACCCAGAGAGAGACTGTGGGAACTGAGGGTGGATCAAAGCACAGCATTTTCACTCTTTTTGTTGTTTGTTTGTTTGTTTGCTTGGTTTTTTTTTTTTTTTTTTTCATGTTTTTTCCCCTTTTGATCTGATTTTTCTTGGGCAACATATGAAAATATGTTTAGAAGAATTGCAGATATTTACCTATAGTGGATTATTGTCGATAGCAGGAGGGAAGGAGGGAGAAAAACTTGGAACATGAGGTTTTGCAAAGATGAATGTTATTGGAAAAATAAAAAGCCATTAAAAAAAAAAAAAAAAAGGAATCCTTGTTCTGTATTACCTCCTTAAGATGACGGGGGTGGAGAGGACTGAGTCCCGCAAAGGGAAGTGACCTGGCCAAGATCCCAGGGCCCCCATGCATCCCATGTTTTAGACCCGGGCCCTCTCTCCCCACATAGGAGTGAGTGTCTAACCTCTCCATATCCGCCGAAAGGGGAGACAATACGACATGAGCTGTTGGCTCTGCTCTGTCAGCAGAGTTCCCTGTGACTGCTGGAGCTATGCTGACTATTTCCTGCTTTAATCCCGGGAGAGACATGCTGGAAACGACCAGTTGTGCCTTATTTTTGTTCCAGTCGCCACCCCCTGACACAACCTGACTGGGTTAAGGGCGCTGGGCACAGGCGGGCAAGGGGAAGTTCTCGGGGATGGGGAGCCAGCGGGGGCTGGGTAAGTGGATGTGGAATTGTTTTCGGGGGTGTGGGGGTGAGGGCTGGTTGCTAGGCTGAACAAACAAGTGTGACTCACACATTGGCTCAGGGACCCGCAGCAGGGCCGGCCCTGGGCCAAGTGGCCAGATCAGCAGAGTGTGGCTTTGCCCTCACCCCGTGCCCCACTCCCGGCCCCACTTTCTCCTCCTGTGCCTGCTGCCCATCACCCCCCGATCTGCTGCGGCTCCCAGGACTGCGACTCCCCAGAGTCCTTCATCAGGGGGCTGATTGAGCTTGGATCTGAGAAAAGAAATTAGAGCTTTCTGTTCACTCACTTCTAACTGAAACTGAGCGTTTTCTTCATTTAAAAACATGATTCTGAGAGGCCTTCCAGACTGACTGCCCAAGGGGTCCGGGACACAGACAGGTTATGGATCCCCACAGATCCATCTCTCCTGTGATTAAAAAGAAGAGTCCATAGGCGGTGGGGTCCAGGCCTGGCTCCCATGGCTTTGGAGTCCAGAAAAGGATCACAGAATAAGAACTGGAGCCTGGACTGTGGGGACACAGAGTCTAGCACCCCAACCTTATGGTAAGGAAGCTCAGAAAGAATGGAGCGGTCCAGGGTGACCGAGTCACCATTCGAACCTGGGACCTCTGAGCCAGGACGACTGTTCTGTGATGCCCCTTCCCTATTCCGGGCCTATTTCCATCTCTGTAAAATGGAGGCGTGTTGGAGCAGATAATCTCTAGGTTCCACTTCATTTCAGACTCCTATGATTTGTTTTTTGGACTTTTTAAAAAATGGTTTTCTTCAGTCTCCTTCCCTGTAAAACACAGATCATGGTTTGTGTATTATCCATCCAACTAAGGAGAGAAAGTAGGAGAAATTGTTTTGTAAAGTCCTAAGTCATACACTCATAACTGGCGGCCACATGTGAGTGGATGCCGAGGGCCCGAATTCGAATCCTAGCTTTGCCGTGTCTACCCATGCGACCTGCAATGATTCATTTCCTCTCTCTGGGCTCCAGTTTCCCTATCTGTAAAGTGAGGGCTTGACACAGACTTCTATCTCAAACCCAAGTCCAACATCTTAATAATAACAATTACATTAATTTATTGTATTGGCCAATTAATTACATCGATTCATATACTTGACCACATTGATTAATGCAATTCATTACATCAACATAATTGATAAGATTTGATAATCTACAATTGACTACATTAATGTTGTTTGTTTAACATTATATTAATATAATTAACTAAATGCAATTAATTACATGAAATAGTCTATTTGTTTTTATCGTTTAACGTCTTCACTTTACAGAGCAGAACAAGCAGGAAGGAGCTTTGTCTGAGGCTGGAAGGCCACTCCGGAGCAGAAACCAGCTCTCTTGCTCCTTTTCCCTGTGACTTATTGCTCATTCTCACTCCCTCTGGCCAGACTCAGTGAAATAAATCCTCGGCGGCTCTAGCTGAAACTCCAGACCATTTCAGGGAGACTTATTTTTTCCTAAGGAATCTTGGAAACCTAGTGAATCTCCACGGGTGGAATTTCAGGCCCTGTGTGGGGGAGAGAGTCTCTCAAGGAGACAATATTTATAAAGTCTTAGTGCCTGGAATACAGTAGGCACTTAATAAATGCACGTTCCTTTTCTTCTTCTTCCTTTCAATCACCATGTATTGGATGGCCACCCTATAGATGTGTGATGATGTCCCATTTCCCCCCCACACAAACCGAGAAGGGGAGGACCTTTCTTTGTTGGCTCACAGCAGTCCAGCTGTGTGTCTTGGGCAGGGGCCAGATGAAAACCAGGCTTCCCCATCCCCCAGCGAGCAAGCTTTAAGGGCAGAATCTGAATCCAGGTCTCCTCCTTCCAAGTTCGAGCCGCGACTCTGGGAGTGGAGAGACGGGGGCTGAATCTGGAGCTCGGTTTCCTCCTCAGTGAAAGCAGGAGGTGGGTCCAGATGGCTTCTGGGCTCTTAGACTACCCTGAAGTGCTGCTCTTGGCTGATTTATGGGTCTGGCTCTCTTTCCCTTTTCTCCTTGCCTGGAAAAGCAAAGCATGACCCGTTCCCCCATCTCCCTCCAGCTTCTCTGCCTTCTGTCAACAGGGTCAGGAGGTATCTCAGAGTTTGTACCGAGGATCGGGGGCCCCTTGGGAGGGACTAATCATCGCCTTAGCCAGGATCTGACGCTGAGGGCTATTGAAATGTGGGGGGGCTCGGCGAAGGGGGGAGACTCTGACCCAGAGGCCAGGCACAAACTTAGCACCGGAGGCCCTCTTGGCCGGACCCAGAAAAGCAGGATTCTCCTCCCTCTTCTCCCCAGAGCCTGACTATGAGCCCACAGGAAGGGATATGATGATAACCCTTCCAGAGCATTTATTAACTGCCTACCAGGTACCGGGCACTATGCCCGGATCTGCACCCCCAGCACCATAACGGTCAATCCTAGAGCGGAGTGGGAAGGGATTGTTCCAAAGGCCTTATTTTTCACCGAGAGCAAGCGCTCTCCCTCATGGGACATCTGACCTCATCTCTGAAGCGTTGGAAATCCAAACAGCTCATGGTCCACAGAGATTTCCTAGCTGAGGAAAAATGTGAATTCCAGACTGATGTCACAGTTGGACATGGAGTGAGCTCCACAGAGAAGGCCCTTTGACGTTCCAGAGGATTTTGGCACTGGAAGGAGGAGGCAGGCCCTCGGCCTGACCCAAACCCAAAAGGACTTCTCACTTAAACGGGGGTCAGCCTCAGCTCGCTGGCCGGCTGGTGATGGGGCACTGGGTGCCTCCCGAGATGGTCTGTATTCCTTTGGGACAGCTCCGATGGTCAGGGGGATTTTCCCGATGTGATATTTGACCTCACAGTGAGTTGAACTTTTGTAATTTCAAAAAATAAGGATCAACTATTTACTACGTGCAAGGCAGCTTGGGTAGAAGAAAGCGTCGGAAGACATGAGGTCTCCTGCTTTTGTAGACGCAGCTGATTCCAAACTCTCCAATATTCCAAGAGACGGACGGTTATCTCTATTGGTAGAAAATGTCTATGGAATCTCCTCAGGGAGAGCATCACATACATAAATAAATCCCTTTCCAAACCCTGTCTGTTATCGACATTAATATTAGCAGATTTGGGCCTTGAATCTCAAATCATCTGGTTCTAAGCCCAGCATTCTTTCAAGGGCAGCAAGTGTGAGCCTTTGGCACACCACCCTAAAACGGAGAGTCCACTAGGTCTCCCTTAGCAAGCCAAGTCTCAATTTCAAGGCTGCCTGGGGATAAATGTCCTTGATGGATGAATGCCCCCAAGTGGCCAAACAGAATGCTGCTGAGCACCAGTCCCCAGAAACTCGGGATGACCGCCCCACTATCCCATCCTGGCCCACCATGTTTGGCCTGGGTAACCCTTGGTAGGTTCTCGAGTAAATGGGGTAAAAATCCCATTTTGGAAGCAAATCCAAAGATATTGGGGGCCTGGACTGCATGGGAATATAGTCCCTCCTATAAACTGGGGTTTCCCCCCTGGGATCTTGGAGTCTTTAAGGGGGATGCGTGAACCTTCTTCTGGAAAATAAAGGCTCCACATGGCATGACTTAAAAAGATTCTGAAAAAATCAGGAAAATGCCAGGAATTTTTTTTTTTTGTGCTTGTTCACTCTTTTTCTAAAATGGGACTATTTAATTTCCTCTTTGATTAATCAGGGTAATCTATAATTTTTTAAAGTATTACTTCCTTTCACTTAGATTATCAGATTTACTGACATATAGTTGAGCAAAATAACTCCTAATTATTGCTCTAATTTCTTGTACATTGGTGGAAAGTTCTCCCTTTTCATTTTTATTTTCTTTCCTTTTTCTGATCAAATTAACTAATGGTTTATCTATATTGTTGGTTTTTCCATAAAACCAATTCAAACTTATTAATTCAAGTTTGCTTACTCAGTTTTTATTAATCTCCCCTTTTATTTTCATAATTTCAAATTTGGCATTTAATTGGGGGTTTTTAATTTGTTCTTTTTCTAACTTTTGTAGTTGCATGCCCAATTCATTGATCTTCTCTTTATTTTATGCAAGTAAGCATCTAAAGATATAAAATTTCCCTTAAGAACTGCTTTGACTGTATCCCATTAATTTTGGTATGTTGTCTCATTATCATCATTCTCTTGGATGAAATTATCGATTGTGTCTGATTTGTTTCACCCACTCATTCTTTAGTTTCCAATTAATTTTTGTTCTATTTTCTCTTGGCTTCTTATTGGATCCTGATCTGAAAAAAAAAATACATTTACTATTTCTGCCTTTTTGTGTTTTTTATGCCCTAAGACATGACCAATTTTTGTGTAAGTTCCAAGTACTGCCAAGAAAAAAAGTAAATTACTCTCTTCACTCAATTTTCTGCAAAGGACTACCACACCTAACTTTTCTAGAATTCTATTTACCTCAACTTATTTATTTTGTGGTTTATCTAATTCTGAGAGAGCAAGGTTGAGATCTCCCACTATTATAGTTTTGTTGTCTATTTCTTCTTGCACTTCTCTTAATTTCTCCTCTAGGAATTTGGATGCTACACCATTTGGGGCATATGTTTAGTATCGATATTGATTCATTATCTATGGTACACCCTTTAGTAGGATGTAGTTTCCTTCCTTATCTCTTTTAATGAGATCTTTGCTTTTGCTTGATCCGAGATCAGGATGGCTACCGCTGCTTTTTTGATTTCACCTGAAGCATAGACTCTGCTCCAGCCTTTTACCTTTACTCTCTATCACCCTGCTTTAAATGTATTTCTTTTAAACAACAAATTGTAGGATTCTGCCAGGTAAATACAGGGGGAAGAGGGGGGCCTTTGGCCTCTGGAGCAAGGTGTTGGAGTTCTGAAATAGTCCTATCTCCAAAGGATGCGCACTGAGAAAAACAAATCAATCCCATTGTGTCTTCCTCTCTGTAATAGGAACCAAGCACCTATGAAGTGCCTTCTGTGTGCGTGCTAGGGAGCGGACTGCCCAGAACCGCCCACTGAATGCAGGCCTTTGAGGGGACAGCGAGTGATCCACAAGACAAGAGCCGACCAAGGCAAATGGATTCTTATAGTTTTATTATGCTTTATATATATATAATATGCATAGATGTATATAGATAGATCTGTCTTATGTACAATAATGGTTCTTTCCAACATTTAGACCAAGGCAATTTGTAGCAATAACTCTTTTCCCCAAACCCACTCAGGTGAATTAAGTGCTAAATCAGTCACCCCCTTCAGATGAAAGCCATTTGGAGGTTCCAAGTATTTGTCAAGATAACACAGATTACACAATGCACAAAATCCAGTCTCATCAGGCCTCGAGGCGGGTGATGGTACAGAAGCAAACCCAGGGACAGAGAACACAAGGTGTGCAGGTCACAGGGATCAATCAGAGCTGCTAGAACAGGAGGACATCGTGTGTGATTTACCACATAGCGCTTTTATTGGGGTACAAGAGCTTCCTAAGCTCTATGGTGAGATCGACTGCACTGGAAGGGGAGCCTGGACGGCCCAGCCAGCCTGCAGGCTGCAGCGGGAGTGGGGGAGCGGGGGGGGGGGGGGGGGGGGGGGGGGGGCGGGGGGGGGGCCCGGGCAATCACTTCTTCTCCTCGGGTTCCTCTTTATTTGGAGTACCCTGCTTCAGTTTGTAGTCCGCCAGGGCAGCCTTGATTGCATCTTCAGCAAGCACTAGGAAAGAAGAAAGAAGGGGAGAAGAAAAGGAGGGGGGAAGGAGGAGGGAAGGGAGGGAGGAAGGAAAGAGGGAAGGAAGGAGAAAGGAAGTGAGAAATGGAGCAACAAAGGAGGGAGGGAGGGAAGAAAGAAGGAAGGAAGAAGGAAGGAAGGAAGGGGGGAAGGAGGAGGGAAGAAGGGAAGGAGGAAGGAAAGAGGGAAGGAAGGAGAAAGGAAATGAGAAATGGAGGAACAAAGGAGGGAGGGAGGGAAGAAAGAAGGAAGGAAGGGAAGGAGAAAGGGAGGAAGGGAGAGAGGGAGGAAAGGAGAAAGGAAAGGAGGGAAGGAGGCAGGGAGGGAAAGAGGGAGGAAGGAAGGAAGGGAAAAAGGGAGAAAGGGAGGGAGGGAGATGAAGGCTGACATTTTGAAACTATCAGAAAGGGTAAACTGTCTTAAAACTGGACTGGGGACCCTAACTGGCAGCCGGCGTGATGCAGCAGCCAGCAAAGAGGCGCCAGCGGCTTCATCAGCACTGAGTTGGCCCCATCTGAGTTCGTGGTCTCAGTTTTTTGACAAAAGCCTGCATCAGTTTTGTCCAATCCCCACCCGTCCCCCTGTCCCCCCCCTTCCCCCCCCAGCCCCTAGCCACTGGCCCAGCATTGGTTCATCCAATAAACATTTAGGAAGACTACAACCTTGCTTTGGTCCCCTGATCAGCTGGGACCGATCTACATCATTTTTATTTAATATTTTGTTATTTCCGATTTATTCTGGGTAGCACTTCTGTCACATCTGCAGAGAACACAGAGTAGGGGGGGCAGGGGAAGCTTATACACCGGACAAAAAATCAAGATCCCAAAACTGATAAGTTGAAACTAACTGGGATAAAATGTAATGAGAAAGATGTCACGTCATAAACTCAGAGCCATTTCACAAACTCACATGGGGACACAGTGGCCGATAACTTGACTGAAGATGATCTAGGGGTCTTAGGGTCTGGAGCTTGGCCTGAGACCCCTGGGCAGCCCCTCAAGTGACCACAATCTTAGGCCTCCCTGAGAAGCAGGGCCCAACCCTGGGTTCAATCCCCATTCTCCACAAGCCAGAGCAGGAGCTTTAGCCTGCAGGGAGCACGGCTTTCCCACATGGGGAAGAAGGGAGAGAGCTGGATGCTGCACTGGAAGCCCTGAGTTCGAATTCTTGCTCTGGCTCCTTACCGTATGAGCTCAGTTCCTTGCCCATAAAGGAGGGGGCTGGACTCATGGCCTCTAAGAGCCCTTGGAGAGGGTCTGGACTTGGGAGAGCTCGCCCAGCCATGGCTCCCCAGGAAGGACCTCTGAGCCCTCCTCCCCTCCCTTCCCACCCTCAGGCTCCTCACTTCCCAGGCAGACCATCAGCCTCCCCTCAGAGCAGACTCCTACTCCATTAACTCCATGGCTCCCTACTGCCTCTGCCTCCAGGCTCAAACACAAACTCGACTTGACATTCAAAGCCTCCTCCCTTCCCTCTGCCTCAGAGCTCCCCCACAGGCAGCCTCTCTGGATTCCCTCTGTGGATCCGGGTCCTTGTGGGAGGGTCCTTAGAGCTTCCCTCCTGCGGGTCGGGATCCAGTCCCCTCCTAACTCCCAGCAGCCCACGGTGGGCCTGGAACACTCTAGCTGCTCAATTAAAGTGGATGAGGAGCCTGGCAACAGAGACATAGCAGTCAAGGCTCAGGGAGGTCCCAAGGAGAAGCCAGAAGGAAGAGCTGAGTATCCTAAGTCAGTGGGCCCAGGGGTCCCAGTCGGTGATGGCCTGGGGGTCCCAGGTAACAGCAGGGCCGGCCCCTGGCCCGAGGCTAGCAGCCTCTGGGGTCACAGATTCTTCTCAAGGCTCAACTTTCACTCCCTTCTTTTTCAGGGGCCCTTCCCACTCTTACTGAGGTAGAGAACAGGACCGCGGTGTCCAGGAGAGCAGCATGACCTGGCTCACTCCCAGAACCGCTGGAAGCATGGAGATTTAATGCTGGAGGGAACTGGGAAGCACACAGAGCCCCCACAAAGTGCTCCCCTTACGAGAGGGTGTGCAGGGGACACAGCAGGAGTGCAGCCGGACTCCCACAGTTCCTACATGATGCCCCCAAGTGATGAGGAAGGGGACACGGGGACCAGGGCCCGAAAGCTGACCCTGACATCGCCCCGTGGAGCAGAGATGGACAGCGCCTGCAAGGCTGGGATCTCCCCAGGCCACGGGCACTGCCGGGGGCCAGGCCCTCGTGGCATTTTTGCCGCCTGCCCCTGAGAGCTCTGGGACCACCCGAGGCCCCCTCCCCCATCAGGCGGCCCAGGCCCTCCTCTGCCGGCCCTGACTTACTGGAGCAATGCAGCTTCACCGGGGGGAGGCACAGCTCCTTGGCAATGTCCGTGTTCTTGATGGTTAAGGCCTCTTCCACCTGAGAGTTGTGAGTGAAGACCCGAGCGTCAGAACACAGAGAAGGGGGAGGGGGGTCCCGCTTCCACCTCGGCCCCCTTCCCTTTGTAATCCCCTTCACTGCCGTCTCCCCCGCCCTGTTTATGCCAAGTCTGTGCGTACTGTGTTTAGTGCCTGGGACCCACCGAGCCGGGAGCGTCCCCGATAAACGGGGCCGAGGGCTCCTGGCTCAGCCCTTGATGCTCTCAATGAGCAAAGGCTCGCTGGTCACCAAGTCCAAGGGCAGGAGCAGGGAAGGAGATGAATAAGGCTAGAGACCGTGTGGGGACGCCCGCTGATCCCCCAAAGAAATGAGAACCGCTGCCCTCAGCCTCTGTGCCCATCTCTCTGTGACCCCATGTGGGTCTTCCTGGCACAGACACTGGCGGGCGTGGCCATTTCCTTCTCCTACTCATTTTCCAGTTGAGGAAACTGAGGCAGGCGGGGGTAGGCGACCTGCCCAGCTGGGGAATGTCCGAGGCTGGATCTGAGCTTGGGGAGCCCAGTCCTGCTGACTCCAGGCCCGGTGCTCTGGGCACCATGTCACTGTCCCCTCGTGCCCGACAGCAGCCTGAGCCAGAGTGAGGAAGGGGTGACGGTGGTCTAGTCCAGACCCCTCCCCTGACATCCCCATGGCTGACTTTCCCACCCTCCTCTGCTGTCTCTCACAGGGAGCATTTATTAAGCACCTACTACGTGTCAGGCACTGTGTTGTGCAGCCCCAGTCAGACCCCCGCCCTGGGGCGCTGATAAGGAAGGAATCCAGGCCGCCCCTGCTGTGGCGGCCACATCTCTGGCTGCCCCTTGCCTCTGAGAGGACATGAAGGGCAGGACATTAACCCCGAGTGAGAGAGGCCGCCCCCAGCCCCAGCCTTCGGCGTCTCCCAAAGGCTCCTTTGAGAGTGGGGGAGGAGGGGGGAGGTCAGCGCGGGCAGCCGGTCACCGTCTTTCTTACCGTTTTCCCTTTAACCCACTCGGTGGCCAGGGAGCTTGAAGCGATGGCAGAGCCACAGCCAAATGTCTTGAACCGGGCGTCCACAATCTTCCCTTTCTCATCCACTTGGATCTAGAAAAGTAGCAGCGGCCTGTGTCCCTGGGGAGGCTGGGGTTCCAGGGCCTGTCTGGGCCCCCATTTTAGGCATTTAACACCCGGCTCACTCCAAGTCACCGGTCAGCTTGGTCCCCGAGAAGGGCCCTCCTGGCCTGTCTGCCCCCAGCCCGGCCAGTCTCCTCAGTGCCAGGAGCTGGGACGTTCGCTCAGGCGCTGGGCTCAGACTGGGGCTTTTCCTTGTGCCCCGGGGCCTGCCCCGAGTTCCCTGCCAACCGTTTCTGCGCTCCCAGATAAGAGGGGAAGCGGCCCCTCCCCACCGTGAGGAGGCAGGTGTTGGCCCAGAGTAATCACAAACAGCCCAGGGGGGCCGTCTCCCCGCCCTGCCCCTGCCTCCTCTAGAGGGCGCCGGCTCCAGGGGGTGTCCCCGCTCTGAGCGCCCCGGGCCCTCACCCACGACGGCCCGTTAGAATTTGTTCAGACAAAAACATTCACTAGGCTTAATGTGGCTGGTAATGAGCATCAGCTGGTGGGACCCTAGCTCACTGCCCGGCCCGTCAGGGTCACCCTTGGCCTTCCCCTTGCGCAGGGATTTAGTGAGAACAGAAGCCCAGCTTGGGGGGTGGGGGTGGAGGGGTGGCAGTCATGTGACTGTTTGAGAAAGAGGAGACCCTCTCACCTGCAGCTTCATGACGTCCCCGCAGGCCGGCGCCCCCACCAGCCCCGTGCCCACATTTTTGGATGTCTTGTCCAGGGACCCTACGTTTCTGGGGTTCTCGTAGTGGTCGACCACCTGAAATGAGAGAACTGTGAAATCAGCGGCGATTCCCTTCCCTTTCCAGGGAGCAGAGGGGTCCGGCCTCCGAGAGATGCTGCCTGTAACCCTGGGCTGCGGCACGAAGCCCCTCCCCCCTCCTCCAACTTGCGGCAGCGCCTTGTTTCTGGCTCTGTCAGGGCTGCTGTGGGTTAGTCCTTCCAGCCGGTCCCTGGGGGCAGAGACCGGGGCGACTCGCCCGCCTGCAGCGGTGTCCGGTTTGTGGTCACCATGGGGACGGGGACTGGAAATTCCACTTTGCTGACCGAGGGAACTCACAGGGAGAAACGCCCTCTACCAAGGCGGGCTGGCGTCCCGCACAAATAGGGATGGGCCTGGGCCACCACGCTGGACATTCTCCACCCCACTGTGCTTCGTTTTGTCCCACAGGCCCGAGCGGATGCTCGCGAGGCTGGGACGCTCTGAGCACCGAGAGAGTCCTCAGTGGGCAGGACGAGGGCACAGCTCGTGGCACCAGGGGCAGGGCGGGCTGGCCCACTCAGCAGGCGCCTCTAGCGGCGAGCTTAGGGGAAAGGGACATGAGTCACAGGGGATCAGGACCACGCTGGGGACCGGGGTCTCCTGATGTAGAAAGAGGAGCCGTCGCTATCTCAGCTGCTTCAGACCAGAAGCTGAAAGTCGGCCCGAGGCTGTTCCCAACCCACCCCCAAAAGTGGAGGCCGCAATGGCTGCGGGGGAGGCACCCAAGGCACAACCACAGAATGCAGTGACTGGAGCCCTGGGTCCCTGCCCGACTGTCCAGAGCCTCCTCACTGCCCGCTGTGCCTGTGGGCAGGGCCCTGTGAGGACACCCTGGGGAGCCCTGGGCCCCGACACCCACGGGGAAAATCATTTCTTCCCCAGGTGTCTGTCACTCACTTCAGAGCAACCCCCCCCAGAGAGCCGGAAAGACTTCCGGCTGTTCCCCAGGGCAAAGTCTGAGAGCAGGGGCCTGGGCCGGTCCGAAGGCGTCCGCCCAGTCCGGGCAGCTCTTCCCGGGGAGAAGGTCCCGTAAGCAGGCGCTACAGATGGAGCGTACTCGGCTCCCCGGGCCCAGCCTGCACAGGTCACTTCCCCGGTTAGACTCCTTCCCGTGTCTGTGCCGGGCTGGGGACGCCAGAGCATGAGGAACCTCCCTTGTCTCTCAGACTCTGGCTGCTGAACCAGCTCCAGGTCACCCACGGCTGCCTGGGGGATCCCCGGGATGAGGGTGTGTCCTCATCACAGATGCCCCGCTTGTTGGAGGCAGGAGAGGCAGGCGGAACAGGGCTGGACAACCTCCAGGCCCCGTCTGGGCTCGGCCGTGACATGCCCAGCACGGCCAGGGAGCGGGCGCCCGGGGCTCGGATGTGGAACCAGCCACAACGCCGCCACGTGGCAGGAGGAGCGGGCACCCCGTGGGCCGGATGTCCTCGTGAGGGTCAAAAACTTCGCCAGCCTCGGCGGGCTATGGTAATGCTCGCTACCATAAGAAAAGATCATGAACTCCAAGGGACCACAGGGTCCCCGGGCCCACCGCAACGTCTGACTGAAAAAACAAGGACTTTAAGGCAGGGCCTGGAGGGAACGGCTCCTTCGATGCAGAGTGTTCCCGGTTTTACCGGCAGGCTCCGGAAGGGAGCCGGCACACGGACTGGGGGGCTCACTGGGGATGCCGCGGCCGGCCCTCCCCGCCCGGGCCGTCGCCGAGTTAGGGATACAGCCTGCCCCCTCTTCTCCTGGCTTCTCCCCAGCCCCCCAGCACCAACGTACCAGAGACAGGTGGACCTGAAACGGAAGGATGAGGTGGGGGTGAGGAGATCCAGGCTGACAGCAAGTCCCCTTCCCAGGGTGAGCCTCGGGTTCCTGGCAGGCTGGCATCCCCTTCAGCAGCCCTCCTCACCCGCTGCTTCAGAGCTCTTTGCTTTAAGGCCAAAGCAGCCCATTGAGAGGCAGTCCTGACTCGTCTACCAGGAGGGAACTTAGGGATCATCTGCTCAGAATCCTTCCTGCTGGTAGAGTACAAAGGAGCCCGAGATTTGGGTCAAATCCCAGCGCTAAGTCCAGGGCTGCGTGACCTCCGGGCCTCGGGACGCTCCATGACTTCCACCCTGAGCCAGTGCTAGACCCCAGGCTTCTGATGGGAACAACGGGGACAACTGGGAGACCAAGCGCTTCATGGTAAAGCTGGACAACTTCTCCTGGCCCAGGAGGGGCCCCGACAGCGGTGCCCCAGAAAGGAGGGGCTTGGGGGCGGGGCCCCTCCTGGAGGTCAGCAGGTATTAAGCACCTAGGGTGTGCCCTGAGCACAGGACTGCTGTCATTAAGCACAAGGGGCGGCTGGGGGAGGGGCGAGTCCCCTCCCTCGTCATTAAGCACAAGGGGCGGCTGGGGGAGGGGCGAGTCCCCTCCCTCGTCATTAAGCACAAGGGGCGGCTGGGGGAGGGGCGAGTCCCCTCCCTCGTCACTAAGCACAAGGGACGGCTGGGGGAGGGGCGAGTCCCCTCCCTCGTCATTAAGCACAAGGGGCGGCTGGGGGAGGGGCGAGTCCCCTCCCTCGGTTCCCGGCGGCCTCAGTTCCGCTGCGCTCGGGCGGCAGTGGCGGCGGGGGATGGAGGCCCGCACCAAGGCCCCACACCCCACACCCGCCCCCCGCGGCAGGGGCCGGACCGGGCGCTGCGGGGCCAGCGGGGGGCGCCTTTTCTGCCCAAGTCCTGCCTGGAAAAGCTACTTCCTCCGTAACGCCGCCTGGGCCCCCACGGTTAAACGGGCACTGTCCCTGGTCCCGGGGCGGCCGCCGCTGCAGACCGAGGGGCCCCGGACTGCGCGCCCGCCTTTCCTGAGCCTGTCTCCCCAGCTGTCGCGAGACACTCTCCTACTGCAAAGGCGCTTTCCTTCTCTCTGGGAGTCAGTCCCTTTTCCGGGGCGCTGTCCCCGTTAGCTATGTGCCTGGCACACAGTAGGTGCTTATTAAATGCTTTTTATCCCGACCCGCTCAGGCGGCGCCCTTGGAGATTGGGGGGGGGGGATGCTCAGGGGACAGCCGGACACCGCCGGGCGCGCATGCGCACGCCGGGGGGGGAGGGGAGAGGGGGAGGGGCGCGCAGGCGCAGGAGGGGTGCGTCGCTTCTAACTAACGGCGTCATCCCCGTCTCCAACGTCCCCGCTTTCCCGGCCCGGGCGCGCCGCGGCCCTTACCTTCTTATGGTACAGGCGGGCCGGAGCCGAGAGCTCCCGGAGGGGCGGCCGACGAGTGCGCAGGCACACCACCGAGGCCGCTCGCCTCAGCCCTGCCAATCCGGCCTTGGCCGCCGCTGCTGCCATGTTGTGTCTGAAGGCTGAGCCGCTGAGGAGGCGGGGCCGCGGCCGACAGTCTGGGGGGCGGAGCTCGGAGCTGGGGAAGGGGGTGGAAGGGACGGTGCCCAAATCGGGCGGGTAGTGCCGAAGCCGAAGGGGTGGAGAAAGTGAGGGGGCGGGACCCAGTTCGACTGGACTCTAGAAAGTGAGGGGGCGGGGCCCTAGCAGGCGGGGGCGGGGCGGAACTAGAGGGGGGCGGGGCCGAGCTGGGACTGAGCGAGGCGAAGAGAAAGGGGAGGGGGGAGGAAACGCGAAGGACACGGGGCGGGGTGGGCAGGGGGAAGGGGCCTAAGTCGGAGGGGAAAGCTGGGCGGCCGCTAGGCCGAGGGAGAAAGGGAGGAGGAGGGGGAGGGATGGGGGAGTGGAGGGGGAGGGGCGGGGTAATTGGGAGGGGAGCCTTTGCGGCCGCGCTTTGCCCAGCTCTCTTCACGTGACTACACCCTAGCGGCGGGCCTTCCGGGTTTTGTCTCTGGCGTGGCCACGCCCCCTGTCTCCACGGGGACAGTCGGGAGTGGAGCCTGGGCGCCTGGGCAGCCTCCCCTTGGGGCGGGAGAAGAGCAGAGACCTGGGCCAGGAAAGGAAGGCCCGAGAAACTGATCTCCGCCACGTGGTCCCTGCCGGGGGTTACGTGTCACGTGACAAACGGTCACTTCCGGCTCTCGCCGCCGCTCGGCCTCCCGGGTATTAATGTGTTTACAGAATCGGGACCGACCCTGCCCTTTAGCCGGCGAGGAAGCCGGACCCGGGTTGGGCACCGGTCGCGTCCCGATTCTGAGGCTGCCCCATTCAGGGCAAGTCGCCAACTTCCGTGCCCTTTCGTCATCTTTAAGACAAGGGCGCCAGGACCTTCGCGGGGTGACGGCGCGGGATAAGCGAGTAGCTTTTATAGAACTTTGCGGCCTGAAATGCCGTCATTACTAAGCGGGGCGCGTGGGCGTGGGTGGGAGGGCCAGGTGCACGTCATCTCCGTAACCTGTACCGGGAAGCGGGCCCAGTTACCTGGGCCCTCTGAGCGGGTGCTGCCTGTGCTGACCAAAAGCCCTGCGGGGGAAAGCGAGGGACACAAGCCGTAACGCCAGCGGCCCCAGGTTAGGGTGACAGTTCTCGGACTCCCGCGCGGGGCCCTTGCCCTGGGTCTTTCGGCCGCGTCCCAGCGGCACCGACTTCACAGAGCAGGGAAAGGAGGCGCCCAGAGGCCTCCCAGAGCGGGGCCTTGGCTTCTCACGGGAGTCCCCGCTGCGGCAGAGCCCACGAGGCCTTCCCTTGGCCGCGGGCCCCTGGCAGAGGCGCCTTTGTGCTGCCTCAAGGACCCCGCTACCTCCCGCCCGAAGGCCTCCCGCCGGGCAAAGCCCTTTTTTGGGCTGCAGCGGATGACGGAGAAACTGTTACATTTAGGGCATTTGTGGACCTTTATAAGGGTGATGACTCAAGTTTCTGCAGGACCCCACCGTTTGCGGAATGCTGATCTCTACCGCTGAGATCTCTGGGAGATGGGCCATTTATCAGTGCCGTAGGGGATTGGTGGACACCCTCTCCGGGAGACCTGCTCTTCCAACGACAGATTCATCTCTTGCCCTTTTCAGATTTGTGTCCTCCTGGTTCTCCCAGGTCACAATGAGTTTCTGAAGGCCTAAGATGGCAACCTCAAACGTTAGAATCGGAACCCTTTGTGATAGGGCTTCCCTGTCTGGATATTTCATTCCCTCATTAAGAGCAAAACTGTCTCTATCACCTCTTCAAAGAAGCTTCCCCTCACTTGCTCAGGGGTTTTCTCTCTTTCCTCAAATTACCTTGTATAATGATTGAAATAAAGAGTGATACTATAAGTAAATTAGGAGCAAGATAATTTACGTGTATTTTTGGAGAAGGGAGGAATTTTTGACCAAGAAATAGAGAACATTATGAAATGCAAAATTGATGATTTTGATTAAAGTTTTTGCACAAACGAAACTAATACAGCCAAGATTAAAAAGGAAGCAGAAAGCTGGGAAACAATTCTTAGAGCCAGTGTTTCTCATAAAGGCTTCACTAGAACATATGGAGAACTGGGTGGAATGTAAAAGAATACAAGTCATTCCTCAATTGAAAAATGGTCAAAGGATATGAACCGATTTTCAGATGAAATTAAAACCATCTGTAGTCATATTAAAATGCTCTAAATCACTGTAGATCAGAGAAATGCAAATTAAAACAACTCAATCTTATACCTGTCAGTTTGGCTAAGATGACAGGAAAAGATGATAAATATTGGAGAGGGTGTGGGAAAATTGGAACATTAATCCATTGTTGGTGGAGGTGCACAGCTGATCCAGCCATTCTGAAGATCAATTTAGAACTATGTCCAGAGGGCTATCAAGCCCTGCATACCTTTTGTTCCAGTTACTACTGGGTCTGTATTCCAAGGAGATCATAAAAGAGGGCAAAGGATGCATATGTGCAAAAAATGTTTTAGCAGCTCCTTTTGTAAAGGTGGCAAGGAACTGGAAATTGAGGGAATACTCATCCATTGGGGAATAGCTGAATGACTTATGATATATGAAAGTAATGGAATATTATCATTCCATAAGAAATGATGAGCAGACTGATTTTAGAAAAGCCTGGAAAGACATGAACTGATGCTGAGTGTAGGGATCAGAATCAGGAAAACATTGTACCCAGCAACAGCAAGATTGATTGATGATCAACCCTTCTTAGCAATTTCAATAAATTGTGGATGGAAAATGCCATCCATATCTGTTGTGTCCTGCTTTCTAGAGCCCCCAAGTTGGGGTGACAAAACATGCCATTGCTTTCTAGAGCCCCCACACCGGGGTGTTTGCCACCTGGTCCTACTCTGCTTAAATCACAACAGGTTGTCACCACCCCCTGATTTCTCAGAAAGGTGGAGAGCCCTAAGGGGAGATGGGGAGGCCAACTAGACATTGTCAGCAGGTTCCCTCTGGGCTGAAGGGTCTTATATCTCACCCAGAGTTTCCCCATTGACTGTGACCCTTTACATATATCCAGAGAGAGATTGAGACAATGTAGATTGAAGATACTATTTTCATCTTTTTTTTTTTTTTTTCTCTTTCTCATGGTTTTTCCTTTATCTGATTTTTCTTCTCCAACTTGGCTCATATGGAAATATGTTAAAAATATAAATTTAAAAAATTACACTGCTTTACCTGTCCAGGTAGAATATAAACTATATATATATATATATATATAAGTCAGGGACTACTTTGGTTTTTATCCCTAGCACAATGCTTTGTACATAATAGCTGCTTGATATATTGTTTGTTGAATTGAATTGGAGGACTTTTCTTTTCTGGATAATGTGACCTGTGACCTTTGTATCCCTCAGTGATAAGAAATAGAGCATTGTCAGGTGGGAGCATTGTTATGTCCATGATCAGTTCAATAAACATAAATTCCACAGATCTGGGCACTGGGGATGCAAAATCCCTGCTCTCAAAGAGATTCCTTTTTATTGGGAAGTAAAACATACACAGATGAATAAAGGAAGTCATTTTTTTTATTTTTTCAAAAATTATAGCTTTTTATTTACAAGTTATATGCATGGGTAATTTTACACATTGACAATTGCCAAACTTTTTTTTCCAATTTTTTTATTCCAATTTTTTATTCCAATTTTTTCCCCTCCTTCCCCCCATCTCCTCCCCCCTGATGGCAAGTTGACCAATATATGTTAAATATGTTAAAGTATAAATTAAATACAAGTATACACGTCCAAACAGTTATTTTGCAGTACAAAAAGAATCAGACTTTGAAATAGTGTACTATTAGCCTGTGAAGGAAATAAAAAATGCAGGTGGACAAAAATAGAGGGATTGGGAATTCTATGTAATGGTTCATAGTCATCTCCCAGAGTTCTTTTACTGGGTTTAGTTAGTTCAATTCATTACTGCTCTATTGGAACTGATTTGGTTCATCTCATTGCTGGAGATGGCCACATAAAGGAAGTCATTTTAAAGAAAGCTTAGTAACAACCGGACAAATTAAGAAAGGCTGGATTTTGAGGCACCCCTAGAGCTGGTTTTTTTTTTCTTTATTTTTAATTTTTATTAAAGTTTTTTTTTCAAAAAGTGTGAACAATTTTTCAACATTACCCCTTGCAAAACCCTGTGTTCCAATCCTCCCTCCCCCACCCTTCTCCCACACCTTCCACTAGATGGCAAGTAGTGAAATATATGTTAAACATGGTAGAAATATATAAATTCAATATATGTATCATATTTATATAACTATTGTGCTACACAAGAAAAAAAAGCAAAAAAAAAAATGCTAGCAAACAACAAAAAGTGAAAATGTTATGTTGTAAACCACACTCAGTTCCCATGGTTCTCTCTCTGGGTGTAGATGGCTCTCTTCATCAATGAACAATTAGCACTGGTTTGAATCATCCCGCTGTTGAAGAGAGCCATGTCCATCAGAATTGATCGTTGTATAGTCTTCTTGTTGATGTGTATAATCTCCTGGTTCTGCTCCTTTCACTTAGCATCAGTTCATATAAGTTAGAGCTGAGTTTTGAAGGAAGCTAAGAATTCTAAGAGAGACTTAGAAGCTCATCTAGTTTAGTCCTCAACTCCATTTCACAGTCAAGGATATTAATAAGGGTCTAAGACATGAAATGGCTTCTTTAAAGTGGCAAATTCTGAAATATTAGAGAGTTGGATTTGGAGTTGGGTTCAAATCTTGCTTCAGATACTTTCTGAATATCAGAACATGGGAAGTGACCCCTCTGGGTCTCAATTTCCTTATCTGTAAGAGAAATAAAGGGGCTTCAATTGAGATGACAAGGTAGCAAACCCTACGGGACAGCCAGTGGATTTCCCCAACTAGAGGCCCAAAAGTCTTTTATACCCTTAGGTATAAGGGGGGAAGAGGCAGCATGAGATAGCAAGGCCTGGAAATGAGATCCCAATTGCCTTGGCAATCTGAGCAAGGAGAACCACTTCATTCTGGCTGTTTTGCTTTTCAAAGCATAAATTCTAGTAGAAGGGGCAAGAACTTTGAAGGCCTAGACCCAGCTTGACTGGGACAAGGCAAATCTCAGTATAGGACTTTAGAGTCTGACTCAGCTCAAGCTAATCTCTCCATCTTAAGAGTAGGAATGTAAGGACATTACTGGTATGTTGACGTTATCAGGATGACTAGAGGTTGTGGCAGTCCATATTACAGTTGGTGTTAATTATTTTCTGACCAAAATCTGGAAAAACTTGCATGAACTTATGTAGAACCAAGAGAACATTGTATACCAACAACTTGTGATGGCCTTGGTTCTTTTCAACAGGCGATTCAGGCGGATTCCAATATATTTGTGATGGAGACAGCCATCTGTACCTAAAGAGAGAATAATATTTTCACTTTTGTTGTTTTGTTGTTTGCTTCTTTTCTCATTTTTTCAACTTTTGATCTGATTTTTCTTGTGCAGCATGATGAATATGGAAATATGTTTAGAAGAATTGTATAAGTTTTAACCTCTATTGGATTGTTTGCTGTCTATGGGAGGGGTTGGGGGGAAGAGAAGGAGAACAATTTGAAAAAAGGTTTTGCAAAGGTGAATGTTGAAAATTATATTTGCATGTATTTGGAGAAATAAAAAGTTATTTAAAAATTTGCTGAACAATTTTGTCAAAAGTAATAAATTGGGCAAAATGGGGATTTGAACTCAGGGCCATTTATTCCAAGTTCCTTATTGCCTTCCTATGGAACTTTATGCTCAGAGAAGAGCTAAGAGGTTCATTCAGGTAGAACAGTGTGAATGGAAGAGAACCACATGAAATGAAGTTGGAAAGATGTGGAAGCTGGAATTTCAGATGGAAAGGTAAGGGATGAAGAATAGATCTGTTGTCTCGTTTCTACATTTGCTTATAAGATTTCAGAAAGTGGCTGTATTTTCTTATGTTGGAAGACTACAAATGGGAGGGACTTGAGCATCTGTCATTCAATCTCTTTTATAGTTGAGATTGTAACTGGCCTTCCCAAAATCATATCCTGGGAGTAAGTGTTTACACCCAAGTCTGCCTCTAATACCTCCTTAGGGTATGAGGGGATTCTAGCTTCTCAAGCTGTCAAGACTTTGGGTACAGGCCCAGGCACAGGTTATAGCGCTTATTCAAGAACCCTCCTGAATTCAAATTTGTGTCACTAGGGTCACACACTAAAGTAGAAAGTAGAGCTTTCTACTCTAAAACCACATACTAAGACATAGAGGTTATGTGGTATATATTGGAGAGTTGGATTTGGAGTCAGGGGTTCAAATCCTGCTTCAGATACTTTCTGAAGCCAGAACATGGGAAATGACCCCTCTAGGTCTGTTTCCTTATCTGTAAAATGAGCAAGTTGGATTCTGACCTTCAAGGTCCCTTCTAGCTCTAGGTCTGTGGTCTTACTACAAGGTCATCCACATGGGTGAAATGATAGATCCTCAAAGTAGTGACATCATTACAATATATTTAACTCATTTCCCTTAACAAGGTTGGTGAGACTTTCCTCAAAACCACTGCCTGAGGCAGATAACCATGTAGCCGTTACAAATATGGCAGGTTCCTTGATAAACCTAGAATGGACTCTTCGGCAGATGGCCTGATTCAGTGTGGTAAGGATGGCCTTTTCTTGGTCATTGATGCTGATTCAGTGACACATTAAAGCATCTTTCTTGGGAAATATTCTTTTAGCCTGGGCTGACCAAGCCTATGTCATGGTTGGGATCTGATCGGTAGGCCCGGGGGAGATCCCCAGCACTGATCTCAGTGTCCAAGTATTCTCTAGCATGGACCCTAGGATGCCAAAGGCCTGCTCTGCTCTAATCCTGGGGGTTGCTGATGGCCAAAGTGTGTCACTTTTTTGCATTCTTGATCTCAAGCAGATTTTTAGCAGGTGTTTGTTGAATACTACAGCATTCATTCATTTAATAAAATTTACTAGTGCCCATTCCTTTGGACAGGGAGACAGGAAATCTTCCACTTCTGGTTCCAGCTGTAGTGTGTCAGGGGTAAGGGATTGGGGGAATTGAGAGATAGCTTTATGCTGAGGAGTTTACATTACGTGCTTCTAGCATCTCTGCATCTTAAAGGAGTTACTGACCCCCTCCCCAAGCCCACCCGTTGTCCCCATCTGGTCTGGTCATTGCTCTGGGTCTCTGTCAACAGCACTTCACTCAAGCATCTGATGGATGGAGCAGCAAGAAGGGACATCAAAACTCGGGTAGCCCGACCCTCAGGTTTTAAGGAGAAAGAATGGGGATGGTGAAGATGGACTTCAGCCTCAAACCCCAGCACCTTTCTGTGGTGCCCTGCTGCAGCCCAGTGCAATCAAGAGGCACCAGAGCCTCCATGTGCAGCAGGGGGAGCTGGAACAGACAGTCTCCTTGGCTCTAGAGCTTATCTTCTAAAAAAAAGACAAAGGTGATTCGGTG
Source organism: Sarcophilus harrisii (assembly GCF_902635505.1). Classification (NCBI taxonomy): domain Eukaryota; kingdom Metazoa; phylum Chordata; class Mammalia; order Dasyuromorphia; family Dasyuridae; genus Sarcophilus; species Sarcophilus harrisii. The sequence goes on along the minus strand of NC_045426.1, from coordinate 699,940,625 downwards.
TTGGATGCGGTGGATCAGACCCTGGGCCTATCATGCCCCAGCTGTGACTGCAAGCACGCCTCTTCCTCTCTGCGCCTGTGTGCTGCTCTGTAAGATGCAGAAGTCAGACTGTGTCAGGGTTCTTGTTTGTGGCTCGGACTCCATGGGCAGTGAGTCTGGTAAAAGCGACGAAGCCCTGCTCAGAATGTGTTAAATAAATGTCTAAAATCAGATTTATGCTTACAAATGAAGTCAATTCTATATGTGTGTATATGTATGGGTGTGTATATATGTGTATTTGTATGTATATATGCATGTGTGTATATATGTGTATGTATATGTATATATGCATGTGTGTATGTATGTGTATATTATAAAACATGAGTTCCCCGAACTATAGTCATCTATCTAGTTCAGGGAATCTCAGGTTAAAAACCCCTGGACTGTTTGATCTCTCATCAATAAGCAGATATTAAATACTTACTGTGCGCCAGGCACTGTTCTAGATACTGGGGATGCAAAATCAAACCAAACAGTTCTTGTCCTTAAGAAACCAACCCCTATTTTGTTGGGGGAGATTTTATGGGATGTACGTAGCAGGGCTGTTGTGGGAAGCAGTGAGCAGGCTCATGCGGTACAGTCAGACATTAAAGGGAGCTCGGAGACCAAGTCTAGTGGCTCAGACCGTTGCTCATGGTCACACAGTAAATGTCTGAAGCAAGATTAAACCCAAGGCATTCTAAGTCCAGCACTATCCATTTTGCTCTGTGGCCAGTCTGTATCTTCTTACTGACTCATTGTCTAAATGGATTTCCAAGTATAAACTTTTTCTTTGGATTCTGGGAAATTGTAATGAATTTATCATTTTCTTTGTCCTCTTCTGTTTATATTTCTTTCTTTTCTTCCCTCCTTCCATCTGTCCTTCCCTCCCTCTCTCCCTCCTCCCCTTCCCCTCAACCTCATCCTCCTCTTCCTCCCCCTTCTTCCTCCTCCCATCCTTCACCTCCTCTCCTCTTCCTCCCCCCTCCCCTTCCTTCTCCCCCTCCCCTCCTTTTCTTCCTCCTCCCCTCCTTCTCCTTCTCCTCTTCCTCCTCCTTCTCTTCCTCTTCCTCTTTCTCCCTTCCCCTCCTCTCCTCCCCTCCAAACCCCTCCCAAATTATGCCAGAACAGTTTAAAAGAATCTTTCTAATCCAGGGATGTTCCTCTCCTCCCAATTGCATTGTCAATAAATATACTCACATGAGCAATGCTTGTGTTTAACAGTTTATTTTAACTGCTTTAAGATTAAAAAAACAGCTAGTGCTTTCCTCTCTGAGAGTCTTTTCATCTATCTACATATGTGGTGGTAGAAAATTTGTTTGCATATTGTCTCCCTTATTATTCTGTTAGCTCCTTGAAAGCAGATACCTTGTTTTTGTCCTTCTGTGCTTAATCCTGTGCCTGGCATAGATCAGGGCTTCTTAAATTTTTTCCATTCATGATTTCTTTTCATTTGAGAACTATAGGGTATATAGGTATATAAAATAGGTATACAAATCATAATTTCATTACCCCCCACATTCAATTCTGAGACTCCATATGGGGTTGCAACCCATAGTTTTAGAGGCTTAAGAGTAAGGATTTAATAAATGCTTGCTGATGTGATTTTAAGGAAACAACCTTACTAGTGTCTGGTTGGAAAACCTTTAGACTTCCATGAGGAAATCATTTATGATAGCACAGTAATTTTCCTTTACATTCATATACCAAGTTTGTCTACTTTGCAAGTTTGTGCTACCAAAAATACTGATATAAATATTTGGGGGTATGTGATTTTATCAATAGTTCCCTTAAGGGTGCCTTTATGGAAGACTCACTGGGTGAACGAATATGGGCATTTTAATCACTTCATTTGGGTAATTCCAAATTGCTTTCCAAAATAACATTGATTTGCAGCTTCAACAATAATGCACTAATATACCTATTTTCCTAAAAACTCCTCCAGCATTGACTATTCCTATCTTTTGTCATCTCTGCCAATTTGTTGCATGAGGTGAAGCTTCAGTTGTTTTGACTTACCTTTCTCTTATTAGTGATTTAGAGTATTTTATGTAGTTAATAGTTTGCTGTTGTACTTTTGAGAACTGTTCTTATGATTTGATCCATTATCTATTGGAGAGTGGTCATATTTAGGCTCTCCCACAAATCTTAGTGCAGTTTTAAGATGGCTTATGATTAGAGTCATAAACTTTAACAGCTTAAAACTAATAGGACTTGTGGGATACTATGTATGTATCTATTTATAAATATATATATATAAATATCTTAGATACCAAACCCTTATCTAATATATTTTATGGATTCCCTCTCCTCCCCCACTTGACCATTCTCTTAACTTAGATGTATTATCTTGCTTGTGCAGAAATTTTTCAGTTTCCTGTAATATTAACATTTGTGATTTCTTCTGTTTCTTGATTATATCTCCTATCCAGAGATAGGATATCTATATAATCTGCTTGCCTCCCAATTTCTGATATGATCTTTATATTATAGTCACATGTCCATTTGTGATTTATGGTATGTCCAAATTTAATTTATACTCTTTGATTTTGCTATTTTTGTCATAGATTTTTTTCCTAAGTGATTTTCAGTTTATGAATCTGGGTTCTTGAATCCCATTTTTTTCTGATTCTCATTTCTCTAAGAGACTGTTAACATTGATTGACCTTTCTGTTTTACCACATGGCTTTGATGAGTGATGCTTTATAAAATAGTTTGGTTCTTCATCCTTAACTCATTTATTTTCCTTTATATTATCTTTCATCTTTTCCCAATGGATCATTTTTTTTTATCAAGTTCTGTAAAATTCTATAAAGCATCCTTGCGATAACATAACATTAAAAGTAGAAATTAAGTTTGGAAATATTTTTATGTTGACACAGTATAGGCATGAGCAATGAATATTTCACCAGCTATTTGGTTTTATTTCTCTAAGTCATACCTTGTAATTGAAAGTATTTATACTAAGTCTTATGTGTGGTTTGGTAACGGGATGCCTAAATTCTCATAGCTTTTTATGGTTTGCATATTGTTCCTCTTGCATTGGCATATAGGTCTGGTGGATTCTTTTTAACTTCCTAGGATCAATGCTAAGCTTCCTTTCCAGTGCAACTAGGGCCTTTTTAAATTATGCTTCATAAAGTGATAACAGAGCAGTGGGTACCTTTTTTTCATTTAAATTATACCTCATTACCTCAGTTATCTGCTTTTTACTTTCTGTGAATTAAACATCACCTGACTGTAGGGAAGGGAAAACTTTAGGAATTGCCCTATCATTCCATATATATACTATATATTCATGCGTGTACATCAGGATTTAATGTGCTTAACTGGTAAATTGGTAAAGTATATTCAGTTTTCTTTAGGGCCTTGACCTTGGGAACTTTTGTGTGTGTGTGAGAAAGAGAGAGAGAGAGAGAGAGAGAGAGAGAGAGAATGAGAGAGAGAATGAGAGAGAGAGAAGAGAGAAGAGAGAGGGAGAGGGAGGGTCCTTTATTTGTTTTCGACTGGCCTTTTCTTCATAGTCAGGATAGACTGTACGTGTCTCTTGGAATGGGGCCAGGAGATGCGAGTAAGCCATTTCTCCTGAGGACGTGGGGAAGTGATTTATTCAAGGTAACTGAGCAAGGTTCGGGCAGTCTCTCCGCTACCTGCTTTGATTGACAGAGCACAGGCTGGCTCCGAGAGAGCCGCAGGGCGGGGGAGTGAGTCATCACTAACTGGAGTCCACCGGCCTAGGGTAGTTCCGTTCCAGACGTTTCGAAGCCCGGTGTAATGGAGTAGGAAAACACTAGCGATTCCTACGCAGCTGGCTACGTCTAGCAAAGCTAAGCCAAGGCGCGCACGCGCCGCCAGAGAAGCACCGCGGACTTAAGTGCCTTGATGCACCTGCCTGGAGCACGCGCCCTGCGCAAACCTAAGGACCAGTAGGTAAAGCTCCCTTGTCCTTCCCAACATGGCGCCTAATCCTGTACGGCCCGCCCCCCTGCGGTGTTTCGACCTCCTCTATGGCCCCCACTTCCTGTCCATGAACCCGGAAGTCTGCCCTTTGTCACGCCTGGACGGACGCGGCAGGCCACGGTGCCTTCTCGCTCGGGAGGAGGCCGGCTGAAGGAAGACCCTCCTGAGTCCGTGCGGCGCCCCCGCAGCCGTCGTGCCGCCAGAGCGCCCCTGGCAGCGTCACCGCCCCGCTGGTAGGATTGTGATCTGGCGCGGCCGCGGCCAATCTCAGCGTCAAAGTGACGTCACAGCGGCGTCGGCCTCGAGCTCGCGGGGAAGAGACGCGGGCGGCGCAAGATGGCGGCAGCAGCAGCAGCGGCGGCCGCTTCTGGGCCCCGGGCGAAGGCGCCGGCGGCGGGGGCGGGGGCCGTGGCGGTGGAGGAGACGGAGGACGAGGAGACGGCGGCGGCCCTGGCTATGAGTGCGGCGCGCGGGCGCCCCGAGCTCGAAGCGCAGTCGGAGGACTCGGGCGGGGGCGGCGACGGCGGCGACGGTGACGGCGACGAGGACGAGGATGAGGAGGAAGACTTGGGCTGTTCCTCGGCTGAGGAGGACGATGACGACGACGACGAGGAGAAGGAGAACGAGGCGGAGATCCAGCGGCTGGAGGAGCAGGTGCGCTGCGGGGGAGGGGCGGCCGCGGGGGGGAGGGGCAGCACGGCGGCCGTTGCTGGGACTGTTGCCCCGGAGTTTCGCGCAGGCGCAGTGGGCCCCACGTGCGGCCGAGCCGGGCCCGCTATGCCAAAGACAAGGCGGAAGGGACCGGTTCCCGCAAGGGCCCTGCCCGTGGGTAGCTCTCCCTCTAGTGGGCCATGAGTCCGCGGGGAAGACGCGGGCGCGAGGGGTTCCCGAGGAGGAGGGGAAGAGGGGGCCGAGCAACGGGAACAGCCGGAGAAAAGGCTTCGAGGCGGAGGGGCGTGGGGTTAAGCAGGCTAGTGGCCCCCTTAGGCACCTCTGTCCCGGTCTGCTGCCCACTTCTTAGGCAAGAGAAAAGCGGCTCCTCGGGAGCCCCGATACTGGACTGCGGGCCAAGTCCCATAAGCGGGGGGCCGGTAGCGCAATTGGAGGGGGTCTGGCGGGAGGCCGGGCCAGAGGCGGGGCGGGGCCGTCGGGGCTTGGCCCGTTGCCCCCCTGCCCCTGAGGCCTCTCCCTGAGCCCAGAAGCTGGTGGCGCTCCTCCCGCGGGCAGCCCCCGTCCTCTGGCAAACGGCTCTGAATGCGTCTCGAATTAACTTGTCAAAGTCGTTGTTGGGAATCGCAAACTACCTTACAGAGAAGTTTTAAAGGACTGGGCAGGTATGAAAATGCCAGATAGGGGCCGAGGAGAATTTGGAACCGAGGTGGGAGGAGAAAATGGAGAAGCGGGAAATGACCGACCTTGGCGGGATTGGCGTCTCAGCGGGACCTCGGGGGAAGGGACAGAGTTCCGTCATCAGAGCTGGCTGGCGAGTGTCTCTGCCAGGCCTTGGGGAAGGGCTTCCTGGTTAGTCTGGGACAGGTTCTGGAGTGGGATGCGTGTGAGAAGCTAGAGATGGGGCGGAGGTTGGAGACAGATCCTGAGGCAGAGGTGTGGCCAGAGAGTTGGTCCTTGGTCCACCGCCCGCAGTGAGCGAGATTTTGGAAGCGTTCCTATTGAGGGAGTGAAGGGATCTGCATATATTGTGAATTTAAGTTACTTGCAGCCACCCCCACCCCACGAGGCCATCAGCCGCTGGAGGGCTTGGACTGCATCTGTCATTGGTCTTTGTTTCTGAATATATAATGCAGACTGAAAAATAATGAGGGGAGAAAGCAGTTGAGTGAAGCCAGTCTTTCAACAATCTTTTGACAACAATGCCACATTGCACCTCATGAAGGGAGGTGAAGGGCGATTTCTCGGCTCTTTTTCAGGGCCAAGCTTAGTCATTATAATTATAGCCAGTGGACATTGGTCTTGGACCAGAAGATGTACAATACAAATTGATGGTTTGAGTTGAAATGAATTAGGTTGATCGGTACCTGCACAGTAATTTGCACAGGAGCTACTCCAGATCAGAACCCATCTGCTCACAGAGGGACTCTGGAGGTCCGGAGGTGCAATGTAGCCTGGTACCTCTTAATTTCTCTAATATGAATGGGGCTTTCCCTCAGGGGAACGCTATACATATCCCTTCCTCCAGTCTCTTAAAGATGCTGAAGGGAATGTGTAATAGTTTGACCATAATGGGGACTTTTCAGACAGGCTTTCTGACTTACTGAGGGATTTTCACTTTCCAATTCTCATTGCAGAGCATACTTGATGAGACCTCATAATTCATTTTTGTTCTCATTTGTCACGTATTAGAGGAGAAAAGATGACATAATACTTGAACACATTTGTATTTGTGAATTTCACTTAAAATAGCATCCCTGAAAATTCCAGAGATGAGATTTCCAGCCAGTATCAGTTTGCACCCTTACTTCCTTTGGCTGTTTGGGCCACCCCACCCTTTTGATTAGATGGTTGGGCCACTGAAATGTTTAGTTCCTAGTGCTCCAGGGTGCTGTGCCTCTCCTCTTAGCCTTGACGTGGTGGTCTCCAGGTTGAGCAGGAGCTAGATTGGTCAGAATTCTCTCAGGACATGAATTTAACTCATGTGGCTAATTCTTTCTTGTGGAGCATCATTTTGACTATTGACATGGCACAAGGAAGTCCAAGGAGAGCATACATGTGCTGGGAAGTTAGATATTGATGCAGGTATGCTGGTAATAGCTGTCTCATTTTAAATAAATCTCAACCTGGGCATTCTTATCTGCACACGTCTCACAGCATCCCACATGCAGAATTGGAGGGCTCTCCAAGGGCATGTGATCCAAACAAACACTCTTATTTTACAGATGAAGAAACAGGTGCAGGGCAGGAGGTCATTAGGTGGCCCAAGGATACACGGAGGAAGTTGCAGAGGCAGCCATTTAGCCATAAATGGTTAATGCTATTAAGCCACATTCTTATTTGTCAAATCTATCTCTATGTACATAACTTTCTGATTCTAAAATAACAGTAGATCTTGTAGCATAAAGAGACTTGTAATTTTAGAGATGAGAAATACCAAGTCCAGATTGGTGATTTTCTTAAGGCCACAAGTATGAATCTGCATACATACATACTTAGCAAGGTGATAGTAGATCCAGCAACCTCCTCAGTCCTACAGGCTCACATCCTTATTCCCTGGCTCCTCACCCCCTTACAGAGTGAAACAGCAATGAGTGTGGTCCAGAAGACTCAGCTGGCAAGCCAGTTAATGTTGAGCCTCTGATATTAATAATACATTTTATTCATAATGCTCACTGCCAGAGCTTACTTTGTTGCCTAGTGGACTTTGCAGAAACTCAGGAGTTTTGAGCCTGAGCTTCTGGGTTCAGATCTCAGCTGTGCTCTTAGTATGTGTGCAGCTGTGGCCAAGTCACTTTACCACTCTGAGTCTCAGCTTTGTCTGCAAAATGGGAAAATTGCACTGGAGGACCTCCAGAGGACTTTGTGACCAGCTGTAAAGTGTTAGTTTTATAGTTCTAAGTTTTTATGTACCACAGCAAGAGAAAATTAGAGGTGAGAAAAAATTGTTGCCTTATCCTTAAGAACCATGGCTTTGATGCTGTATTTTTCAGACTGAGAAGCTTTACTTTATATTTGTATAGTATTTTTGAAAACCCTGTAGTATTTTTATCCTTCAGAGGTTCCATAATCTTGACCAAGGTCACAAAGTTAGGTCAAGATGGGCTTTCCTAACCATCCTGCTGTGCCTCCCAGACAAGCAGGCTAATTCTGTAGGTGCAAGCAGCTCAGTCTTGGGTAGGGCTCATTTTTAATTAATAACTATCATGTGGTAGTTATAATGAACATAATGATATATTGATTTCTCTCCCTAGCTGCAAAGTGCTTTTTCATTTTAATAACAAAATGATTCTTACCTTGAAATAATAGTTATCCAGCTGTTGTCCCTAATGTTTATTATTCTTGAAAATCTCTACTTTTATCATTTGTAAGGGAACTCTGGTTAATTCCAGGCCCATTATTTTTTACTCAAGGTTTTGTTTTTACATTTTGCTAGTAGAACTTGTTCTGTTACTTGTGAATGGAAATTGGTTGTTGAAGTGGATCGGTGAGTGTTAAGAAGCTTTAATTAACACTTTGGACTTGGGCTAGTGAACCTTGTGAGACAGACATGCCAGCCTTCCTGGCTTGATGATAATTCTCCCCCTTTTTTTTTTTTAAAGCTTTTTATTTTCAAAACATACATAGATAAACTTTCAGCACCTTGCAAAACTTTGTGTTCCAGATTTTTTTTCTTTCCTTCCCTCCACCCGTTCCCCTAGATGATAAATAATCCAATATATGCTAAATGCATAATATATGCAAATACATGCAATTCTTTGATAGATATTTCCACATTCCACATTCATCATGCTGCACAAGAAAAATCAAAAAGGAAAAAAATGAGGAAGAAAACAAAATGCAAGCAAACGGCAACAAAAAAAGTGCAAATACTATGTTGTGATCTACCCTCAGTCCCCACAATCCTTTCTCTTGAGTGCAGATGGCTGTCTCCATCACATGACGAACTGGCCTGAATCACCTCACTGACAAATCTTTCCTTGACATGCTTGTGTAATTTGATTGCCTTAGGTAAGGGACAGTGGAAGTTGATTTGAACAGTTATTTAATACTTGATATCCCCCTGGTTCCTTTACGTCATGCTCTCTCCTTTTTCCAGGATGTTGAAATACATGGGATTATTATTCAATGTTTTTTCCCCCTTTAAAAATATTCAATTGATGCTTTTTATTTTTAACATCACTTATTTCCAGCATACCTCCTTGTCCAGTAGAAGGATCCTTTATAACAACTAAGTGTGGTTCAGTAAAGCCTCAGTGTCCTGGCTATGTGGGTGATGTGAGTCCTCAGAAGTCAAAAAGGGGTCACCATGATGATCTGAGAATCAAGGCTTCTCAGGGGTGTTTTCCTTTGCATTATTGTGCTTATAGACTTTGTTCTCCTAATTCTTTATCAGTTTATGCAAATTTGATTAGTTTGCTTATGACATAAAGATGAGCTCTAGTTGACTTTTTTACTTTTTTTTCCCCAGATTCCTTTTAAATTAACTTTTAAAATTTCTTCTTGTTACAGCTTTCCATCAATGCCTTTGATTACAATTGCCATGTGGACCTGATAAAGTTGCTTCGGCAAGAAGGGGAACTTATCAAGCTGAGACGAGCTCGACAGAAAATGAGTGAACTTTTTCCTCTTACTGAAGGTAAACTGGGACTATTTCAATTGACCCCTATTTCTCTCAGAATTTTAACTGGGAATGTGTTTTAGACATCCAGAGTACTTTGCAGGCGGATCAGCCAGCAAGCTTAGGATGCTCTCAGTTCTTGCTCAAAGGGAACCTGTGCTGTGAATGGCCAGTTAAGGGCTTTATTCTAGGAAGACTTTGGCTGGCGTGAAAGTGTCATGGTCAGATTTTTCTGACTTTTGGACTTTCTTAGTAGAGGGGGACCTTCCCTCTGCTGATTATCTCCTTTTTGTGTCTCCTTTGTCCCTCATTAAACTGGGAGCTTTTTTTTTTTTTTGTTGTTGTTGTTTTTTTTTTTTTTTATTGTCTGTTTGGTTGGTTCTTGTCCTTTGTTCTTTTTTTTTTTTTTTTTTTATTTTTTTTTATTTAATAGCCTTTTATTTACAGGATTTATACATGGGTAACTTTACAGCATTAACAATTGCCAAACCTCTTGTTCCAATTTTTCACCTCTTACCCCCACCCCACCCCCTCCCCTAGATGGCAGGATGACCAGTAGATGTTAAATATATTAAAATATAACTTAGATACACAATAAGTATACATGACCAAAACATTATTTTGCTGTACAAAAGAATCAGACTCAATTATTGTACAATTAGCTTGTGAAGGAAATCAAAAATGCATGTGTGCATAAATATAGGGATTAGGAATTTAATGTAATGGTTTTAATCATCTCCAGAGTTATTTTTCTGGGCATAGCTAGCTCAGTTCATTACTGCTCCATTAGAAATGATTTGGTTGATCTCGTTGCTGAGGATGGCCTGGTCCATCAGAACTGGTCATCATCTAGTATTGTTGTTGAAGTATATAATGATCTCCTGGTCCTGCTCATTTCACTCAGCATCAGTTATGTAAGTCTCTCAGGCCTTTCTGAAATCATCCTGTTGGTCATTTCTTACAGAACAGTAATATTCCATAATTTTCATATACCACAATTTATTCAGCCATTCTCCAACTGATGGACATCCATTCAGTTTCCAGTTTCTAGCCACTACAAAAGGGCTGCCACAAACATTCGTTGCACATACAGGTCCCTTTCCCTTCTTTATAATCTCTTTGGGATATAATCCCAGTAGTAACACTGCTGGATCAAAGGGTATGCACAGTTTGATAACTTTTTGAGCATAGTTCCAAACTACTCTCCAAAATGGTTGGACCCGTTCACAACTCCACCAACAATGCATCAATGTCCCAGTTTTCTCGCATCCCCTCCAACAATCATCATTATTTTTCCTGTCATCTTAGCCAATCTGACAGGTGTGTAGTGGTATCTTAGAGTTGTCTTAATTTGCATTTCTCTGATTAATAATGACTTGGAGCATCTTTTCATATGACTAGAAATAGTTTCAATTTCTTCATCTGAGAATTGTCTGTTCATATCCGTTGACCATTTTTCAATTGGAGAATGGCTTGGTTTTTTATAAATTAGAGTTAATTCTCTATATATTTTGGAAATGAGGCCTTTATCAGAACCTTTGACTGTAAAAATATTTTCCCATAAACTGGGAGCTTTTTGAGAGCAAAGGCTGTCTGTTGCTTTTTTTTGTATCTCCAGTGCCTGGCACGTAATAGGCACTCAATAAGTGGTAGTTAATTGGTAGTATTAGTCACAGTATTAATGATGATGATAATGATAATAATAACTAATGCCACTGGAAAAAATCAAGAACCTCTTAATGTCTCTCTACACTGCACACAGTGACATTACTAGCATTGTTTGTTGGTTCTATGCAAAAGATATAATGTTAGCATACCTTCTTGCTGGAAATTGAAACTTTTGCCAGCCATCAAAAACTGGGTAATAGTCCAGCTGCTGGTTCTCTCTTGTGGAATTCAGCAAAAATAAAAATAATTACCTGGAATGGCTTTAATTAAATTTCACATTGGTGTTAGGGATTACCTCATGGATTTCAGTGATCTCTAGGAGAGGCTACAGGGACTAGATTCGGGATGTCCTCAGTTGCAGATGCCTCTGGTTGTCATCTTTTCTTTTTCTCTTTTTTACTCTTTGACTTTTATATAAATCTCTCCAAGTAATGAATCATCTTTCTCTTAAATTTTCCAACTTAAATTTTGGTCATCCTGGATGTGGTCATTTTTATTTGTGTTTTATTCTCTAATCCCCCTCTCTCCTCAGTCTTTCTATTCCCTGCTTCCTGTTATGTTTGCTGCTTGTTAAGCTGCTTTATCACTTTAATGAACTGTTTTTAAATAGTAGGAATTATATTATTTGAGTAATTTTGAGTATTACAGGATTGGCTGCGGTTACTGTGGATTCACTAACATGACATTAAGTTCGTTTTTGATCATTAGTTTTGAATATCCTTTCTACTTTGAGAAGGGAGTACTGTGTTAAGGAGACCTGAATTAGACCCGCCCATCCCTACCCTAGGCCCTGAACTAGAATGAGACGAGTAACTAGACTTCTCAAGTTGTTACTCTTAAAATATATTTTTTTCACAGAAATTCTGAACTTAAACACTAAAAAAAGACATTTCTTTACAGATAGCAGGAACAAAAAAGAGGATTGTATATGAAATTTCTTGTTTGCTTTAAGATATATATGTATAACTTATTCCATGTGGTTCAAAACTGTCTCCTTTGTGCTTCCTTCTGAATTTCCTTATGTATTTTTCCTGTGCATTAAAAAAATCCCCACTACAGTGATTCTCTCTGGGCATTACTACTTGCAGACAGCCCTAATCCCAATTTAAAACAGGAAAAAAAGAAAGCTTGTCTTTCTTCCACAAATATGCATGTTTACAGAAAATGATTGGATCTTTCTGCATCTTGTGCCCATCATTTTTCTGTGACAAATAACAAATGTTTTGAGCAATACAATGACCAACTTTATCTCAGGGAACCTATGATGAAACAGCAATCTTCTCACAGAAAGGTGATCCATACTCAGTCCCCACAGATCTCTCTCTGGGTGCAGATGGCTTTCTCATAAGTTTATTGGAATTGGCCTGAATCATCTCATTGTTGAAAAGAGCCACATCCATCAGAATTGATCATCACATAATCTTGTTGCTGTGTATGATGTTCTTTTGGTTCTACTTACTTCACTTAACATCAGTTTATGTAAGTCTCTCTAGGCCTTTTGTTCAGAGATATTTTTCATCCTGTAGCAAAATTTTAGTCTTCCTCTCCAGTGTATTTTACTCATTTATTTTAGTTTACAGCATATTTGTAAGATTTCATGTTCCAAATTTTTCTCTTTCTCTCCCTTCTTCCCAAAACAGCAAGCAATTTGATAGGCTAATAAGCACGTATAATCCTTTTAAATATATTTTCATATTTATACAAGAAAAATCAGACCAAAAGAGAAGAAAACCACAAGAAAGGAAAAACAAGGTGAAAATACTATGCTTCCCACATTCAGGCTTTATAATTCTCTCACTGGATGCAGATGGTATTTTCATTCCAAGTCCTTTGGAATTGTCTTGAGAAGAACCAAGATTACAGTTGATCATCACATAATTTTGCTGTTACTATATACAAAGAATTTTAATCTTACAGTGTTTGTTCAGCATTTTTATGTTTTATCTTTGATAGTGGTTCTCCCATTCTGGGAGAAATCCCCACTTGATCTTTTCACCCCAACTAAGAGTCATCCTGTATCTTCTCTGGGTAGTATAGATGGTGTGCCGGGCTTGGAATTATGAAGATTGATTTTCATGGATTCAAATCCAGCCTCAGATACTTGGTAGTTGTGTGATCTTGGGCGTCACTTAGCCTTGTTTGTCTCAGTTTCCTCATCTGTAAACCGTTGAACGTCACAGTTTGTTGACTCAACAAAATATCTCTTCTCCCCTTTATGGTTGATTTCTTTGAAAAGGCTGTCTATAGTAGATACCTCTACTTTTTTTTCACTTTCTTAATCCCTTACAATCTGACTACTGACTTTATTTTACTGAATCTTCTCTCTCTAGAGTTACTAATATACTAATTATAGTTGCCAAATCTGATCTTTTTTTTTTCTTTTTTATAATAGATTTTTCTTTTTCCAAATACATGCAAACACAGTTTTCAACATGCACCCTTGAAATAATCTTATTGTTGCTGTGTATGATGTTCTCTTGGTTTTACTTATTAGCATCAGTTCATGTAAATCTTTCCAGGCTTTTCTGAAATCAGCCTCCAAGGCCTTTTCTTAATCTCATTCTCCTGGACCTATCTTTCTCCTTTGACATTTGATTTGATCTCTCTCTCCTCTTTGGTAGACTCTCCTTTCTCTCCCCCTTTCCTTCCCCTTTCTTTCTTTTTCTTGTCTCCTCCTCCCTATCTGACCATTCCTTCTTTATGTCTCCTTACTAGATCCTTGTCCAGATCATGTTCTCTAACTATAAATGTACTTCAGAATTCTGTCCTGAGCTCTCTTCTTTATACTCCTTCACTCAATGATCTCATCAATTCCCATTTATTTGGTGATTCTTAAATTCATCTATCCTGCTTTGACCTCTCTGTCAACTTGCAATCTTGCATCTTTAATTGCCTTTTAGACATACTGACTTTGATACTTTATAGACATATTAAACTAAATATATCCAAGAAAGAAACTCATTCTTTTCTTCCCCCTTCCAAATTTTCCTATTTATTTTGAGGACATCACTATCTTTCCAATCTCTCAGACTTACAACTTAGATGTTATCCAGGACCCTTCACTATTTCAGTCTTTTGCCAAAGCCTGTCAACCTCATCTCTCTCAAATATGTCCTCTCTTCTTTACTGACACTGCTCCCATTCTAATGCAGCACTTACCACTTCATACATTGTTGCAATGGCTACAGGTGGTCTTCCTGCAAGTCTCTCCCTTCTCCAGTCCATCTTCAATTCAGCCACAAAAAGAATTTCTTAAAAGTGCAGGTTTAATCATGTCATCCCCCTACTCAGTACATTCCATATTGTCTCTTAAGAGCAAATACAATATTGTCTACTTGGTGTTTAAAATTCTCCATAACCTAGCACCCTTCTCTTCCCTGCAGTGACACTGGTCTCCTGGCTGTTCCACGAACAAGATACTCCATCTCTTCCTGCTGTACATTCTCTCTGGCTGTCCTTCTCACCTGGAATGATGTTCCTCATGTTCCTCTTCTGGCTTTCCTGGCTTACTTTAAGTCCTAACTAAAATCACATCTTTTTTTTTTTTTTTAACCATTAATAGTGGTATTGATTTGTACATTGTACATAATATGCCATAGGTTTTCATCAAAACCCCCTTCAATATCTTTTTAAAAAATATTTTATTCTTCCAAATATCTTCCAAGTAAAGATTGTTTTCAGCATTCATTTTTGTAAAATCTTGTGTTCTCCATGAAGCCTTCCCCAGCCCTTCATTCTAAATTTCTTCCCTCTTTATTTCTTCCTATATGTAGCTTGTTTGCATTTATTCATTTACTTGTCTTTCTCATTTGATTATGAACTCCTTGAAGATCAGGAATTGTCTTTTGTCTCTTTTTTAGCTCTAGAGCTTAGCATGTAGTAGATACTTAATGTTTATTGATTGATGATAATCTAAAGAGGGACTTTTCTTTCAGAAATTTGGCTGGATTGGTTGAAGGATGAGATCAAGATTGCATCAGATGGCTCAGACCGGGAGAAAGTATATGAACTCTTTGAACGAGCTGTAAAAGACTATATTTGTAAGTTTCTAAACCTTCTTTTATATATATTTAAAAATCCTTGTAATACAGTATAGCAGATGACTCTGTCTCCTTTCTTGGCAGTAATTCTGTGAAACAACTACTGCAATTTAGACTTGACTTCAGAATCTGGATTTACTATTGGTTTTGTGGCCCTGATAAGAGAGTGAATTTTAAAATTAAAAGAGAAGCAGTTTTTGTGTATACTGTGACTTAAAATTTTGTGTATTGATTTATGTGTCATTTTTTCAAGGAGTGAATTTTTCCAGGTAATTAAAGAATGTTTAAATGCCAGTTCTTTTTGAAAAAATTGCTTCAAATGAAGAACTTTCTCAAATGCGCTTTTTTTAAAAAAATGTACTGAATTGATCAGTAACTTTTTTTTATGATTGTCTCATCATTTTGGGTGATGAGGCTTCCCCTCATGTTCTTAACTGCCCTTTGTTGGCCTGACAATGATCCCTATGCTTGCTCAGTTGTGTAGGCTTCTAGCATGGGCCAGACAGCAGATTGTTTCCCTTTGGAGAGGGCCAGTTGAGCTCAGTTTGGAGAAGTTTGGTTGGTGAGACTTTTTTTTTTTTTTTTTTAAACTTCAACTGAGGAATTGCTAAGAGAGCAGCTGTGATCTGCATCAGTAAAGGAAAAAAGAATTAAAGGAGAATAATTCTAAATTTTCAAAGAAAGTCCCATGTAAAGGTGATAAAGGAAGTGGCTCTAAATGTAGCACCAGGGAGAAGCAACACAAAGCCTTGAAAAATTGGCCTTAAACAGTTCAAGAATTAAGAAGAAAACCAAAAACCTATTGGAAAGAAAGTTCTAACCTGAGAGCAAAAGTGAGGAGACAGCATATGATTAATGCATATGAGTAATCCAAGTGGGATAACTTGAAAAAGAAAGAATTAAGATAGGATAGAAAAATCAGTGATAAAAGCAACTATGAGTGCGTTCTCAAGGCAAAAACATATTTAGAAAATACCTAAGAAGAAAAAATTGTGATCAAAATAAATTACAAAGTTGATGAGGGAAGTACAGAAGTTGATTCAGGGTAAGAGTAAACATATTGCATTTGGACATGATTTAATCACTATTACCCAGTGTTATATTTGGTATGGTAATGAGGAACAAAGGAAAAGGATTTGAAGAATTAAAAGAGAAATGGGATAATGAATTGAGAAAGGTTAAATATTCCAATAATATTGCTGAGAAATGTTTCCTGTACATGTGGAAGATGTTGCATCATGTGGAATGTGCTCATAAATAACAAAAATGATTTTGGATCAGCAGAATGTACTTAGCTTTATGGGAATATACGTTTTGCTTTATGAGCTTGTAATTCATCCACATCTGGAAAAAATGTTAGCCATACTCTGATAAGGAAGAGGCAGTAATGGATGAAATGAAGCAAATTCTTACACTGGTGGCTCAAAAGAAACCATGAACCATTCACTAGTATGTGGAATATTTTAGACTTTTACTTTTTCCTCTAGGTACCCCCCAAAACTAAGACCAGAAATGATTGAAGTATATGCTTTGCAAGACATGTGACAGCACACTAAAGAACAGAACTATTATTATTAAAACAGTGAATACTGAGCTTTAAAGTAGTGAGTGGTGAATATTCTTATTTAATTTTGATGGCAGTGTTTGATTTGTATTGATGATTGTTTTTGTCTTGCATTTTGAAGAGGACCAATGACATCATGGGATGATGATGAATTGACTTGTCAGTGAATTGGTAGGCAGAATTGTCAATTTCACTTTTCCACTTTGCTGATACCAAACTTGTGAAACAAATAGTCATTATAGGAGATCATTAATTCCCTGCTAAATGCAGTGAACAATAAGTATGGAAAGAAAACTCTTGTTATCTAAAGCCCTAGAAATCCTGTACATCTGTACAGGTACATCCTGTACCTGAAATCATTTAAATCAAGTTCTGTGGAGGGGTGATAGAAGTGCATCTTGTAAGAAAGACCAAAAAATCCACTGTCAGGAGCTTCTGGAGTCTGTTTTCCTAGCCCTGTTAAGTAATATGTAGGAGCATATCTTGATGTTGATGATAGCAATTAAATCTGGACTAAAAAGTCATACCCCATGTGGAAAAAGAAGAAAACAGCAGCTACTTTACTTGAGAAATTAAGAACTGAGGTAGAAAATTATAGTGGAGAATAAGAATGAATAACTTTTCTTGGTATTTCAAGTGAAGCGTATCATCAAGTTGGTCTTTGGGGAGGAACCTTTTATATGATAAATAGATTATGTATGTAGATAATCTATATATTATATAACATGTAATTTGTACATGCTCTGTGTTGAAGTGTCTATTTCTAACAGTTTCAAAAAAAATTGTTTTTACTTTTGTGGGATATCATTTATATCATCAGTCCTTACCCCGACCTTAGCCAACAAAACCTTTTCACTGTGAGAATCTGATTCCTCAAAATAACTGTTCTTTATTAAGGTGTCCTGCAATATTCACTAATTAGCTTCTTTCATATTTCACTTTTTTGAGTATAAGATGGAAACATTGAAGATTAAGATGATTGTAAAATAATAATAATGAGACCAAGCATCACTCTTTCTCTAAATCCTTAAAGTAGAAACTCTTTCAAAAACTTGTTTATGACCCATCAAAAGAATTGGCATCACCATCCCTCCAATTCCTCGCTGGATTCTGTTTTTCTTTTTTATGTTGAAATGTAGGATCAGTAGAAATCTTGAAATCATTAAACACTTTCATAGGATGAAAACTGAAAGCCTTCTCTCATTCAACAGTACAACTTTTTAAAGTTGAACTTGAGAATTTTATTTGATGTTGAAATTTTTCAGACCCAAGTGACCACTAATCTCAAATGAGATTATGTATGTGTAAATGTTTTGAAAGCCATAAATGTTGCATTTGGGACAGTGAAGTTATTAGTCTTACATGTTAATGGCACTTGGATGAGGAGTAAGTTATATCTGCTATTATGATCATCTATGTGGCTTTACTTGGAAATTTTTCTATCAGGGCAATCATCATAATAGTTCTTTTTATATAATGCTTTATAGTATAAAAACACTTTTCCAATGTATCATCTTAATCCTTGGAATTCTGTGAGTACATGTCACTTGCTGGATTGAAGAGTCCTTTAAAACAGTATGAATCTGTGATCTTTTGTTCTGTAGTCCTAATACAATGTCTTATGCTCCGAGAATATTAATTGATGGAAATTTTTTCATTTTCTTGTAAAATGTACAGTTTTTAGATTGAGCTGTTAGGAAATGATTGAATTTGAATGTGAGGAATGGATGGATATCCATGTTCTAATGTTCTGAACTTTTTCTCAAGAACTAGGTTTGCTGATGTTGCCTAAGTTTGTTACCTATTTTGTGATTTAGGTGTGTTGTAGGGGGAAGGAAGAAATGAATTATTTTTTTGACTAGGAATTAGTATCTTTAACTTCTTCATTTTGAGTCCTTTCTGTCCAGAACTAAATAAACTTTTCTTTAATTTTAGGTCCTGAAATTTGGCTGGAGTATGCTCAGTATTCCATTGGTGGGATTGGTCAGGAAGGTGGTATTGAGAAGGTTCGCTCCATATTTGAAAGAGCCCTTACTGCCGTGGGCTTACATGTGACCAAAGGTGCAGCCATGTGGGAGGCATATCGAGAATTTGAAAATGCGATTCTGAAAACGACTCAGGTGAGTCCTGACTTGGCTTCTCTGTCCTGGGTGCTCTGGCACTACTTCTTTAGGACAAATGATATTAGCTTGGTCTTGTTGATCCCACAGGTAAGGGTGTTCTCTTTGCTAGTGTGTGGCATAAGGGGATTGGGGAGTCAGGATGGAGGCCTTGGGTGGGTGGGTGGGGCTTGCTTTGGTGTCTCCCGATTATTTTTCCATGGTTGGGCAACTGTGGACTCTACAATCATATCATTTCCTCGTGTTAGGTGAATAATTTGAATTGGGTCACCCTGAAGGTTGCTTTCAGCTCTCAGTGTGATCTGTAATCCAGCATCTTTGTCAGCCTAGAAAAGGGCTGGATTTTAGGCCCCTGCACTGTCTTCTCTTAAGTTCCTTTAATATAATTTCTGAAGCTTGAAAGTAATGCTAGAGGGGCATCTAGGTGGCACAGTGGTTAGAGCAACAGCCCTGAAGTCAGGAGGTCCTGAGTTCAAATCTGGTCTCAGACACTTAACACATCCTAGCTGTGTGACCCTGGGCAAGTTACTTAACCCCAATTGCCTCCAAAAAAAAAAAAAAAGTAATGCTAGCTTGGTAAGGTTTTCTTTTCAAATTATGTGTTTATCACAATTTCCTTGTGGTTTTTGCATATTCTTTATGTTATGTCATAATGTATTTTCCTTATATACCATATATTCCTTGCTTTTAAAGAATGCATTAAAGATTTGTGGCTTTTATGAAGAAAGGAGATATATTGAAGTTCAAAGTTGGCAATAGTGGTTGATATTTATATAGTTAAGATTTATATAACATTTACACCCATTATCTCGTTTGAGCCTTTGAATAGTCTCTTCCTACATTTTGCAACTGAGAAGTTTGAGGCCTTGTGGGGTGGGAGCTGCCTTGGGCCTGCTCATGAGGGGTGGAGCTAGAGCCGTTCTGGGTTTCTGAGGGCAATGCCATCTCCATTCTTCTGACAAGGTTTTGGGTTGGAGCTTGTTAATCAGCATTTCTTTTCTTAGGCAGATGGGTGAGAGATATAATTTATGTGGAACTAGGTTGGGATGGACCCTGTGTGTGTGTGGGTACAAATAGGAATCTCTACTGGAAATAATGGGAAAATATGTTGGTCCTGCTCTGCTCTTGCAGCCTGCTCCTGGCAGCGTCCCTACGCCTGAACAGCAGCAGGCCCTGGCTATGCAGCTTGAGAGAATCCACACGCTCTTCCGCCGCCAGCTGGGAATCCCACTTCTAGGTGAGGTCCCTGGGATTAACTGTCAAAAGGTCCTCTGTGTCCCAAATTCTTAGCAGGAAAGGCATTTTTATCCCCTTTTCAAAGAAATTGCTTGTCCCACCCAAGGTCATGTGACCAATGAGTGGCAGAACTGAGTCTAGAATGCTACCTAGTACTTCTGAGTGCCTGATTCCTTGAATGGGGTTGAAGTGAAAGGCATTTCCATGTCACAGGTAACTAGAAAGAATTATTTGTCCTTTCTGGGGGAGAGCTTGTGAGGGAAGAGAGGAAGAGACTGAGCAATTTTTAATTTGAAGCATTCTGTTTGGGAGTATTAATATTCCTGATTTGGGGAATTTTTTAATTTGCAGAGTATTGGTAATAGATTAAATTGTGAATGGCATTTTTTTTTTTAACGGAGAACTTGGTGAAAGAAATTTTTAAAAAAAATTTTTATATATTTTAATTTTCTCCAGTTACATGTAAAATAATTTTTTTTACATTAAAAAATTTTTTTTGACTGTCAGGTTCTTTCCCTTCCTCCTTACATCCCCTCCCTCCATTGAGAAGGTCCATGTGAAGCTGTATAAAACATTTCCATTTCCATTAAAGTCAATGTTGGAAAAGAAAACAGATCTCTCCTCTCCCTTTAAAAACCTTCAAAAAAAAAAGTTTAAAAAAAATTTGTTTGTCTGCTTTCAGACATAATCAGTTCTTTTTCTGGGTATGGATACCATTTTCATCATAAGTCCTTCAGAGTAGTCTTGGATCATTTTGTTGCTGAGAATAGCAGTCATTCACAGCTGATCAGCCCACAACTTGGTTATTATTATGTACACAGTATATTTTAATTTGCTTGAGCTCATGGAGGACTTGGCAGATTTTTCTTTCTGATAGATTTGCATCCTGCAATATGTAAATTATATAAAACAGTAATATTTGGTGAAAGGGCTTCTTTCTGATTTTTTCCCCCCAGAAAATTAGAGATTACAGCTAGAAAGATCCTAAAAATCATCTAGTCACCTTTCATTATATAGATGGGGAAACTGAGGCTTGGAGGGATGAGCTTTGTTCTTTGGACTTGGGGTCACGCTATCCCTTTCTGTGTCTGGTTCTTGTGTTTGACCTTTATAGAATTCCTTTGGGGGAGGGGTCTTTTTTCTGAGAGTTCTGACCACAGTTTGAGGTGGAGTATGCACAGGAATATTGAGGAAAAATGTTGCGGAGAGGCCCTGCCACGGGGTAGAAAGAACACAAGACACTGGGATTGGGAGGCTTCAAGCCCAGTTCACGTAGTCTTGCAGTTCCCATCAGTGTACCCTGCCTGAGCTTTAAGATTGGCTTGTTTTTTTGTTCTGAATTGGTTTTAAGCTGTCTAGAGGTAGTGAAGGTCAGGGAATGAGTGCAGGATTTGGGATATGGGGATCTAGCTGTGAAGCCTGGCTTAACTGCTTTTTCTCAATGTAGTTTTAGCTTACTTCTCTGGTGCCTCAGTTTCCTCCTCTGTAAAATGAGAGAGTTGGTCTGTTGGTCTGATTGGGCTCTAATGCTGAGATCCTTGTGACCCACTCTTCAGTTTGGGATATGCAGTTCAGTATGCTAATTCAGGTTTCAGTTAAGCTCAAGAGTGTAATTGGAGATTTAAGCCTATTGGAACCTAGGAGCTGAGTCATGGAACTGAATTTATCCATTCCTAGACATGGAAGCCACTTATGCAGAGTATGAGGAGTGGTCGGATGACCCGATACCTGAGGCCGTCACGCAGAGCTATAAGAAGGCGTTACAGCAGATGGAGAAGTGTAAACCCTACGAGGAGGCCCTGGTGAGTGCCCCGGAGGGAGCTTTGGGCAAGAGAGGACGAGATTGACAGAGGTCAAGTGGCTTGTGTTCATTTGTGTGACTAGACCAGTCTTGGAACACAGACTCTGGTTGGGCAGAGGAGGAGAAATGTTGGAAAATGGGAAGGACAGGCAGGTGAAGAATGGAGCATTTTGAAATCCTGCATGATCAAAAAAAGATGTATTTGTCCTTGTTTTACTACCCTGCTAGTATAGAAAAAGGGACTCTCATGCTTCAGATTTTCAGTGAAGATTAAATATGAAAGTTTCAGTTAACCAGAAAGTTAAGTTAAACAAAACAGTCTGGTCACTACATACTACTTAAGATAAAAATTGTTCTAAACTTAATAACCATTAACCAAAATTATCCTAATTCACAACCAAAAATGATTCTGAATAAAATGAAAATCCTACTATTTTGAACTTTATAGGGAGTTTTAAATGTGTATATTAGCTTTAACAAACTAAAACAAAAGTTTTCTGTTGATTGGCAGGTCCTCTTTTGGTCTTTTGCTTTGATATTGTTGGAGTCACAAAACCCTGATTGGAAAAAATTGTACTAGTTTTGAGCTAGAAGATTGAGCTAGAAGAGATATACAGGATGAGAGCTGAGCTTCACCTCCCCTACCTCCTCCCATCTCTGTCCCCACCCCAGTAGAAGAGAAAAAGGGTCCAGGGTGGGCACGGACCTGCTGATAAACCACTGGGCATATATTTCATTTCAGTGGATTTCTTGTGTGGGCTTTTGTACTTCTTCCTCTTGTTAAGATTTTGGTTAAATATCCTTGTGTTTGACTATTAAGGGCTAGCTATTTGGATTCAAGAATCCAGTCAGTTCTTGATCATTTTTGACAATAAGGCACATGATCGGATCATGTTAGATGTAATATTTCTTGGTCTGTCTGTCTGGCACCCGGCTGGTGCCATTTGTACTCTGAGGTGAATAGACTTTGTAATAAATTTGCAGCACACTTGACATAAGCCTGGGCCCTTGTGGGTCCCAACCAGCCAAGTTTGCTCTAGACATGTCACCGTAGGTCTCATTGCCAGGTCGCTGTCAGTGTTAAAAGTTCTGGTTTGAGGTCAAGAAGAATCGTTTTCCTCGACCCTGTCAAGGAATCTGTTTTAATTTTTGTTCTGAATGTTTCTCTTTCAGTTGGTAGCAGAGACACCAAAGCTAGCCGAGTATCAAGCATACATTGATTTTGAATTGAAAGCTGGAGACCCTGCTCGCATTCAACTTGTCTTTGAGCGTGCGCTGGCTGAGAACTGTCTTGTTCCAGATCTGTGGGCCCGCTATAATCAGTATCTGGTAAGAGCAAGCCCTTATGGCATCATTTCCTCATTTTTAGTTGTAAAAGGGTTATTGAAAGAAACTTGTGAGAAGACTAAGAAATTGTGGCATTCTTTTTCTCCATGGAGGCTCTTCTTTTCCTCTGCTTATTCTTTCTTTTTCCTCCTTTTTTC
Organism: Sarcophilus harrisii; assembly: GCF_902635505.1. Taxonomy (NCBI): domain Eukaryota; kingdom Metazoa; phylum Chordata; class Mammalia; order Dasyuromorphia; family Dasyuridae; genus Sarcophilus; species Sarcophilus harrisii. Next base: position 699,917,444 of record NC_045426.1, on the reverse strand, counting down.
TGGCCTTATTTCACAATTCTAAAACTGTTTCTGAAAATGCTAACTTGATTATTTTTCCTTAGACTGAGTTTGGAAGAACAACATCTGTTTTTCTGCATGAAATGTGTCATATAAGTAATGATTTCTGAATGCTTACTAGACCTTTATAAAGAAACTCAAATGAAGTCATTGGCCATCCTTGGGAGAAATTATTTGATATTAATTAAGCACTGGCAGCACTGCTTCACATTTCATAAAGAAGACAAATTGGACACTATCCCATTCCACCATAAAATTATTTGTTTTAGGACCGGCAATTGAAAATGAAGGATCTGGTCTTATCTGCACATGATCGTGCTGTTAGAAACTGCCCCTGGACAGTTGGACTGTGGAATCGGTACCTCTTGGCCATGGAAAGGCACGGAGTTGATCATCAGATAGTTTCTGGTAAGGATGTTTCCATGGGAAAGCCATGTAATTGATGCTTCTGTGAGGCTTCCCTCCAGCTGGCATTTCAGGGCTTTAAGAATGTGCAGCTCAGAAATACCTAAGAGGGTTATTCCAGGGAGTGAGGAAGCGATTGTTTTTATCAACCGACTTTCTTCATTTCCCAAGAAGTTCTCTCACCGAGCTGTCCTACTGATTAAGGATTAAAAAGAAGGGGAAGGCAGGTCATCCAAACTGGACATGGCGGTGCTTGTACTCCCATTCCCAACTTGTGCAGAAAAGGGAGAAGGGGCTGTGCTCCGGGTCCAAGCTTGGTTACTTACTGGTTCACAGCTTTCAGTTGTGATTTGGGGTGGTTCTTTGGCACTGCCTTCTTGTTGTCTGTGGGCTTTCTTGTTTCTCCCATTCTTTGGGCCCATCAGTTGCTCAGCGAGCCTCAGTTGGGGGGGGGGGGTCTCTGCCTCATTTCCTGGCCTTTATTATCCCAGAAGGGGCTGCTGTGGATGGACCGCCTTTTGTGTATGGCAGTGCTTTGCTTTTGCCTTTGGTTTCCTCAAGGACCCTGAGACTTAGGGCATGGGCCTACTTATCTGAGGTTTAGCAAAACGAGTCAGTTTGCAGCTTCCTCAGCTGGGCTTCCAGACAGTGTTTCTGTTTATTTGTTTCAGATGGGCTGTTCTTTGAATAGCACAGAACCTACTCTTGTTTTCTAAGCAGTTTATATCTAGTACAGGTTATAGACATTACAGAAATTAATGATTTCAAAGTGGAAACTTACCTTGCTTTTTTTATTCTGATCACAGACAACTTTGAGAAAGCATTGAATGCTGGCTTTATTCAGGCCACAGATTATGTGGAGATTTGGCAGGCATACCTTGATTACCTGAGGAGAAGAGTGGATTTTAAACAAGGTACTGTATACGTCACATATATTCAATATTTACTAAATGCCTCTGAGGTACAAAACATTGCTTAGGTCATTTGGGAAGAGCAAAGATGATAAAACTGATCTCTTCACTCAAGGAAGCGACGGTAGAATAGCAGGATAGCTTAGGTATCTATATCATGTTGAATCCTGCTTGGGTGACCCTGTGTGTGGGGGAGAGGTTGGGCCATGATAACCCAGGAAAGTGGAATAATGAGAAGAGTTCTAATTTGCATTTCTCAAATCCTTTAATTAAGATTTGCCAAAGGCTTTACATCTGGTGTCTCATGGTGATCCTCTCAACTCCTGGAAAACAGGAGGGCTTCTTATTGATCCCAGAGGGGAAAGGGTTTCAGGGTCACACACTGGCAAGTAAGTGTCCCAAGATTGGCCTTCACCTCCAGGCTTCACGATCCTGAATCTAGAGTCATAACTACCATAGGCCCTGTTGAGTCTCCCAGAGAGGGTGGGATTACAGGCTGTAGTTTGTAAACTGCAGAAGCACTCATGCCCTTATTGGGTGCTCTCAGCCGGTCACCTTGTCTAATGGGGATGTCGACTCAGCTCTAGAGGACTTGGGTTAGGTTGTGTTGGCATCTTTGTCAAAGCTGAGCTCAGTGTCTGGATCACCTCATGTTTCCCATGGAGACAGATAATTAGGACGCGAAGTCTAGCACTCCTCCCTTTACCCCTGTCTCTCTGTGTTTATCCTCCCCACCCTCTTATGTCTGTAGCCACTTTTAATTATCTTGTCCATATTGTATAAGTATCTTTCCTACAACATCCCAGACAAGTGCTGGCTTATTCACTTTTTGTTTGGAGACTTATGAGGAGGGAGAACTAACCTCCTAAAGTTAGACTCTCTTTTTACATGGGTCCTTGTTTTTAGGAAGTTTTTTCTGTTGCGTTAGACTAAATGAGTTTCTTGGTGTTGCTTTGCCCTGGTTCTTTCTGTTTTGTTGGGTCAAGCAGAGCCAGTTGCCTCTTCTGTATACCACAGCCCATCCCTTGGCAGCCCAAGTATTAGTGTTTTCATTTGCCCCATCTGTCGGTGCTATTTGTCGGTGTTCAGTCAGTTCACTGGGTCTTTGCCCTTGTCGTGGAGAAGGAAGGACTCTGGGGAGTCTTCAGATGCTCTTCCTCCAGATCTTGTCTAGAACTTGGACTGTGCCTTTGCCTCCTAAAAGTGACTTATGTCCTGACAAGAAAAGACAAGTGGATGAAAAAAGGCTTGTTTGGCCTGTGAGATACAATTGGAGAGACAGACTGCCAACTGGGCCCATCAGTTCCTAGAAGTGGGACTGGCTCCAGTCTGACCTGGAAGGAATAGATGGAAGAGGGCAAGTCAGATTGGTTTCTAGAAACTGAATAGATCACAGGTGGCTCCACTCATTTTGATGACATGGTGTTCTATTGGTGTGGTGAGGATAGCTGAAAGGTGGCAGTTGTGGTACCATGGGCACTGGGAGCATCAGCGTCCTGACCGGCCATAAGTGTGGAGTGCTTGCTGTGGGCCCCTGGGTTCTGATATCAACAGGCAGAGCTTATGGGGACAGACAGGAGTATCAATCAGGGAGTTCTCTCGAAGAATGAGGAGCAGAGTCTTGTTGGCGTGGAGGGCAGCTTGGGCATCAGTCACACATTTCCAGGTTAGTAAAAAGTACAGGACAAGGCAGACTTTCAGGCGGCAGTTTTCTTAGGATGCAACCTGAAGGGGATTGTGGGTGTGCTGCCCCTGGGGTTGGATATGAGGAGGGCTGAGACCATTGGGCATTCCTCTGCCTGTGTCTCTGCCTCCTGTGGCAGGAAGTGGGCAGCAGGAGTCGGATGGTGGAGGGTCATTTGTTCCAATTTGTTCTGAAGGATTGTGTGGGCATCAGGAAGTGGATATCAGGAGGTTGTATTGATATGATGGCAGTGACTCTGCCAGCCTCCCTCTCCTTAGAGGCCATAGGCAGCACCAGGAGGGGAGAGGAGAGGAAGGCCATCTTCTTGGGGAGCAGGTAGAGGGGGCTCTAGGCCCCTTGTGGCCTTCCCTCAGAGCATATGCACAGGAAGAAATGGAAGATGTGCTGGACTTAATTCAGCTAAGGTCATAGGTCATTGAATTGGAGTGACAGAAAGAACTTAGGAAAGTCACTTGTGGCCAGAGAAACGTTTGGAGTAGGGTCCACTGGTCATTGAGGTTGTCCAGGTGAGAGGCAGTGGGGCCCATCCAGGGTTGTGGCTGTCCTGGTGGACAGAGATCTCTTAGAGGTGAAAATGATTGGGTGTGAAGTGGGTGAGAGCAGGACCACAAGACAGTACCACAGGTTTAGCCTTGGGGGGCTGGGAAGAGGGTGCTGCCCTTGCCCTAATTAAGAGTTCTGGAAAAGTGGGAGGTTTGGGGGAGAGAGAATGGTGTCTGGTTTGGATGGCAGAACTTGGCTGTTCAGAAGGCAGTTGGTGATGTGTGGCCCTGGTGCCTAGGAGAGAGTTAGAGAGAGGTTAGGGCTTGATCTATTGATCTGCCTAGAAACAGAAATTGGATAATGCTGATGAGGTCACCAAGGGAGGCAATGCTGAGCAAGAAGAGGAGTGAAGGAAGAAGGCAGTAGTGGCTTTGGGGGCAGGAGCGTGGTAGGTATGTATGGCCATCCTTGGACTCAGGAAGTCCTGCCTGTGACCCTTTGTGGCTGTGTGAACCGGGGCAAACCTCTACCTCTGAGGACCCCTGGCAGGGCCCAGACTGTGGAGCTGTGCATGTGGCGTTTACACAGTGGGAGTTTCCACATGGGTTCAAGTAAGTATTTTTCTAGGGAAAACATTTCAAGCTCTTGTTTGAAGGCCAGCCTCCTTTGCATTAGGGTCTCAGAAAAGTCACTTGGACGTTCTTTTGGAGCTCATTGTCGTTCTGTTTGTCCCGTGCGCTCGATGGTAGAATACGTCTGCTCCCAGAGCCAAGTTCTTTGGGCAGTGGGTGATTGGGTAGTGTGAAAGACATTTGAACCGCTCTCATTCCCAGACATCCTTTTCCCAACTTGTCTTCCAGATTCAAGTAAAGAGCTTGAGGAGCTGAGAGCTGCCTTTGCTCGGGCACTGGAGTACTTGAAGCAAGAAGTGGAGGAGCGTAAGACACTTACTGCCATAGCCTTGGGGTGTTTGGGGTTGAAGCTTTTTCTCTTGGAAGTGTTTTGTTTATTTTTTCAATTATTTTCTTGGTAGGTTTCAGTGAAAGTGGAGATCCATCCTGTACTATAATGCAGAATTGGGCAAGAGTGGAGGTATGTTTCTGTGTAAAGCTTTGTCATTTTATTCAGTCTTTTAGCATTTTGGCTTGGTTGGTAGCACATGGAATAATTGAGTAGTTGAATTATATAATGTGATGATGGTCCCTTTTTCTTTTTTAATTTGTAAAAATTGAAATAAGTTTGCGAAAGGCCCTTCATTAGTTAATAGAACTTCATTAGTTAAAAAAGAATCAGTCTTATCGATTTGCATATGAAGTATATAGTGAAAATTGAAAAGCAAATTTCAGTTACTGTTGATAAAATCTTCGAGGTTCTTAGTGTAAAAATACCCCGATTCTCTCTGCTTCTGTAGAATTTGCACAAATGTTGGCATTCCCATTTTGTTGGAGTGTTAGCCCGCTGGCGTGTGTGCTCACTGACGTGTTAATTGCTATCTTGTAGGCACGCCTTTGTAACAATATGCAGAAAGCTCGAGAACTGTGGGATAGCATTATGACAAAAGGAAATGCAAAATATGCCAACATGTGGCTGGAATACTACAACCTGGAAAGGTAATGGAGTGGACCGAGGGTGTCATTGGGCTTATAAAGTATAATGGAGGGCAATTAAAGAGTAGTGCATATGGGAACCTCAGATGATGCTGGGGAGGCCACGGAAGGCCGGAAAGCCTTTTCTGACAAATAGAAGTGTATGGTTGTTATTAGACAAAGTCAGTTAGCTGGCTGACTGATTGTGCCAGGCACTCTGCCAAGTCCTGTGGATACAAAGGAAAAAATCAAACTCACCTGCCACAGCTGTCAGGGAGTTGATATTTTAATGGGGGAGGCAGAACGTGCATAAGACAAGATTGTCCAGAAGGTCATCCTGTGGAGAGGGGAGGCACCTCCTGCCAGTGCTGCTTGAGGGGAAGCTTCAGGGATTCTGAGAGTTGGAGACTGGGAGTGAGAGGGTGCGGGATGGCCAGATCTCGGGGGCAAGGGAAGTTCTAGAGTGTAGTCTTAGCATACTTGGGTTGTGCAGCAGTCCCCAGGGAGGAGCGGAGAGAATGCTCATGGAGCCTTTACCTGGGGGACGTGGGCCTCCTGATGAGAGGACCATAGAGCGGGGACACCGGAGGGTCATTTCTAATAGAGAAGCTGTTGATTTTTTGGCGTGGATATTATTACCCGAGGAAGCTCAGTGTCTATCTCTGGGATTCAATCTTTAAACTGGTGAAGAATAAATATCATTTGCAACTGAGCCTCTCTGGATAGATCAGGGGCAGCGAGGCGTCGCAGCGCTCAGAGCTCCAGGCCTGAAGTCAGGAAAACCTCAGGTCAAATCTAGTCCTAGGCATTTACTAGCTGTGTGATCCTAGTCACCTCATTTGGGTTTGACTCAGTTTCCTCCTTTAAAAGGGGGGTAATAATAGCTCCTACCTCCCAGGGTGGTTGTGAGGATCACATTAGATCATCATCATCACATGGGCCAGCGCTTTCATCATCACCATCCTCCTCAGTAGTCCTTGGTAAAAAGTGACACGCCTGCAGCCTGTCCTGGGGTATGGTCCTGCCCCAATTCTGGTCACCAGTCACTCGAAAGTCACGGAGGCCATCCAGGCTCTCTGCCAGTGACCCCCAGACTTCATGGAGAAGGCACCGTCTTCGGGCACCTTGTGGGGGGCAGACGCAGGCCGCCCGGCTGGATCGTTGGGGTGTCAGCAGCTCCTGGGGAGAGCGTGGCCCCTTTGTGCCTTCCTTGCCTGGGGCAGCAGCTCTTGGTGTTTGTGTTCCAGGGCCCACGGAGACACCCAGCACTGTCGGAAGGCTCTGCATCGGGCCGTGCAGTGTACCAGCGACTACCCGGAGCACGTGTGTGAGGTGCTGCTCACGCTGGAGAGGATCGAAGGTGAGGAGATGGGGCCGCGCTGGAGCTGCTCTGGTCTCTCTACTCTGGCCTGTGTGTCACCAAACCTGCTGCGCTGTGGAACGGCAGATTTCCTTTTTTTTTTTTTTTTGCATTAGTGTGTTCTTGTGTAAGCTCTTTCGAACCTGACTTCAGGAGTGTGAATAATTCTCATGCTTGTCCCCAATTTGAGTCTTCCCTGTGAGGTCAGCAAAGAAACTAAATTATCCCACTTCACAGCTGACCAAGCTGGAGGGAATCTGGGAGGCCGTCTTGGCCACCCCTCATTTTTGTATGAGGAAACTTTGGCTCAGAGGTGTGAACTGACTTAAATTAAGTTTGCCATGCAGGTGGAGACAGCAGCTGTCAGAGGGCTCCTCCCTCCAAGCTAGATCCCCCGAGTTTCTGTTGAGGAGTCATTTTAACTGCTTATGATAGGAAGAATATGTAAGATGAGACACTTTGTTTTACACTCCGGGAAGGTGGCAAGTCATATTCTCACAGAGCTTTGCTTTTTACAAAATGCTATGAAATAGGTAGAGCTAGTAGAACTCTGGTGGGGATGAGGGGGGAATCCCTTTTACAAAGTAAGAAAGGCTGTCACAGGAGCAGTTTTGTTTCAGGTGTAATGGGCAGTCCCAGCTAAGTCCTCTGTTTGACCTTGCTCCCATCTCTGCCTTAGCTGGTCTGGCCTGTGAAAGACAAACTTTCAGTAGGAGGTCGTGGTCTCTACTGCCTAGAAACTTACCAGATTGCCATAGGATCCAGGGGTTAGTCTGTGCCACTGATGGCTGGATGCTGTGACCTCGGGGCAAAGGGCCCTTGACTGTAGGAGAGAGGCTTCTCTTTGTACTAATGGCTCTCTCTCCTGTGTGGCTTGTTTCTAAGATGAGGAAGAAAGAAAACCTTTAAAACTTGTAGTATTACCCATCTTTTGTAGATGTGGAACCAATGTTCTTAGAGATTGTGACTTAGCTATCGTAACTTTATACAGGAAGTGAATTTTTGCCAGTATCTTTAGCTGATTAAATCATTGCGCTCTTTAGGAAGTTTTCTAAAAATGTTGGCAACATAATAAAAAAAAATTTTTTAATGATGTTAAATTCTGAAAATGTGACTTGATTTGAGACATTTTCTGTACTTTGAGTTTGTAGAGCCACCTTTCATATCTTCCAAAAAAAGTTATTTCTCTTTTTATATTAATCTTTGTTTTCAGATTTCCCATTCCTCTTCCTAGTGTGCCATCCTTTTTAAATTTTCTTCTTTTAAAAAAGGCAAAGTCACCTCTCAGACAAAACCTTATTCCTTTTAAGGCTTCTTAACCCCCTCCCTCCAAAAATTTTTTTTAAATAATAAAAGTTTTTAAATTTTTAAAATGAATGCAAAGATAGTTTTTAAAATTTACTCTTAAAGAATCTTGTGTTCCAGATTTTTCTCCATTTCTACCTACCTCTCCCCTCTCCTAGATAGCAAGTAATTTATAGATTAAACATGTGCGATTCTTCTAAACACATTTCCATATTTATCATGTTGCACAAGAAAAATCAGATCAAAAAGGAAAAAAATTGTGACCAAAGAAAAAACTAAGGAAACAGTAACAAACAAGGTGATGATGTTATGCTTTGATTTGCAGCCAGTCCTCTCTGGATGCTGAGGGCTCTCTCAATCGCAAATCTATTGGACTTGGCACGAATTACCTCATTATTGAAAAGTCATCTATTTTTCAGGATAAATTATTGAGACAAAACATACAATTCCGTTCCTTGCAAGAAAAGAATAAATGAATAAAAAACCAGTTCTGTACCACCCATGAACACTGTGATGGTGTTTACTGAATTTTGTACTGGGTCTTTGCAAAGACTCCGTTATACAATAGTAAAGAGGGGTGATCACGGAGTTAGAATCCTTTTTCCCTTGCACATAATTATCAACCAAATTAATTACAATTATCCTTTGTGAATTATTACTAATATATTTACTGCTTGCCTGTCTTGGGCAGCAAAGCCATGTGTTTTGCATTCTGGCACTTCAGGTATTGTTTAGACCAGTTTTTTCCAGTGAGGAAATTTTCATCCACTAGCTATGATTGAAATTAAGACTTGAACTGGCTGAACTCCTTATTTTGTGGCTGAAGATACTTAGGCTTAGATTGATTGAGGCACATAGCTGCAGCTTTTCAGGTAGTAAGTAGAAGGCCCAAGGATTTGACTCATTTCATTTCTCTTCTTTTTTGTGTATAATGGGGAGGTGATTTTTTTAAGGAAACCTTTCCTAGTAATCAGGGGTATCAAAAAGTGGCACTTGGTGTGTGTGTGATAGGCTTTTTCCTCATTGGAGGGTTCTAAGCACAAGCTTGCTTATTGGACTAGTGGATGGATTGGGCTTTTCGGGGGTGGGTTTTGGGTTAGACCAGGGTCTCAATTGCAGATTCTATATGGTTGATTCTCTTAGGGAGGGGAGGTGGAGATTTAATTGCTTCTATTAAATTTTCAGAAATCCCAGGAAATTAAAGCTTGTTTACTACTTTCCTCATTTAGGTACTCTGGAAGATTGGGATTCAGCAGTTCAGAAAACTGAAAATCGATTAGCTCGAGTTAATGAGCAGAGAGTCAAGGTAGTGATATTTTGTGAATTGCTGAGGAACTGATGATAATTGCCTGCAAGATGTTTTACTTGAATGTTCATCAGAAATCTCCGGATAATCTCTTTTGAAATGTACTTCTCAGGGAGGAAAAATTTGTTAATTTTGCTGTTAAAAAAATTGAGGCGACATTCAGATCCTCTGTTAGAGCATTCTTATAGATGTTCTTGGAGATTGAGGTCTGCCTATAAGAAATTCTAAAAATAACCGAGTGTCTTTTTAGTGGGTGATTTTTAGTAGTAACGTTCATGGGGACAGATCTTGCTGCTGCTGCACACAAGGATAGCCTGGAACACCCAAGACAAGCGCTTCAGGTTCTCGTGGGAGTGGGTGGGGGGGCTATTGGCTGTGGGAATAAGCCATCAAAACACTGAAGGCTTAAGGTGTCCTTAAAGTGGGAACTTGAATCTGTGCCAGCAGTTGTGAAGTAGGTTTTATCCACCCCCGCTAATTTCCTTTAGAAAGGAAGTGCTTTAGAAGATAGTGCTGAGAGAGCATGTTGCCCGTTAAATTTGGGTACTTGAGGCTCTGCCCCTTTTTCCCCTCTCCTTAGCTGAAAGCTGAAGCAGCGGTTTGTGTAGCCTCCTACTCACTAGTTTCCATGTTTGCAGGCCGCTGAGAAGGAGGCCGCTCTGGCCCAGCAAGAAGAAGAGAAGACCGAGCAGCGCAAGCGGGCTCGGGCCGAGAAGAGAGCCTTCAAGAAGATGAAAAAAAGCAAGGCGGGGGACAAGCGGAAGGCGGATGAAGACGAGGATGACGAGTGGGGGGATGAAGAAGAAGGTAGCGCCCCTCTCCCTTGGTAGCTCGGGCAGGGGGCTGAGGGAGTGCCTGCGATTTTGGGCATCTCTCAGTGCAGATTTGTCAGAAGGGCGTCCGTTCTTTGCTAATCAGTAAACCATCCATTTCACCAGTGAGTTGGACACATAGCCAGTGTTTGCGTGGCAACATAAAGCAGACCAGGGTGGAGGTTTTGAGAGATGTGGAACAGCTTCAGGCTGCAGGGCGTGCAGACGAGAATGTGGGCCGTGGCTCGGGGTCCTCAAGACCTTCTGTAGTAGGGAAGGGCCGGGCCGGGGCTGGTGGGCTTTACAGCCAGGACCTTCTTCTTTTGGGAATCTGCAGAGCAGCCCAGCAAGCGGCCGAGGGCTGGGAGCAGCCTGCCTCTGGCTGGAGAGGAGGAGTACTCGGGCATGGAGATGGGGCTCTTTGGGAGGAGCGCGTCGACAGAAGTCGATCCCCCTTCCAAACAGAAGGAGAAAGCAGCTGCAATCAAAAAGGAGATGCCCAAAGTGTTTCACGACAGCAATAAAGACAACATCACGGTGTTTGTCAGCAACTTGCCCTACAGCCTGGGAGAACCGGAGGTGAAGCTCAGGCCCCTCTTTGAGGCCTGTGGGGAGGTCACGGAGATTCGTCCCATCTTCAGCAACCGGGGCGACTTCCGGGGTTACTGCTATGTCGAGTTTAAGGAGGAGAAGGCAGCCCTGCAAGCTCTGGGCTTGGACCGAAAGACTGTGGATGGAAGGCCGATGTTTGTCTCGCCTTGTGTGGACAAGAACAAGAATCCAGATTTTAAGGTATATGTCTGGGGAAAGGAGTGGATGGCAGTGTGGTTTAAGGAGAAGGGTTTCTCTTCCCTCTGGAGGCTAGTCTTGGAGTTAGGAAGTTGTCTAGGCAGCTTTGACAGATGAGAAGACCTTGGCTGGGTCTTGGGACTGTGGCTGCTGTGGGACCCCTAGGTTGGGTCATCTGGGGGGGGTGTGAAGACCCATCTCAGTCCCATCTTCTCTTGCTCTGCAGGTGTTCAGATATAGCACAGCCCTGGAAAAGCACAAGTTGTTTATCTCTGGTTTGCCATTCTCCTGCACAAAGGAAGAGCTAGAAGACATCTGCAAAGTTCACGGAAGTGTGAGAGACCTCAGGCTGGTCACCAACCGTGCCGGGAAACCCAAGGTACACGAGGCCTAGGGCGCTCTGTTGGGTGAGGTTGCGAGCCTGGGGTCTATGGGAGTGGCCTTTTCTGTTGCACTCCCCCCGCGGAAGAGGAGTCATGTTTGAAGTTGGGGAGGGGGAGATGAAGGCTTTTCAGAAGGGACTTGACCTTCCCTGGCTTTGTTGCATGTGAAGCCCACCTGCCTTTCAGGCCCTTAATTTAAAAACACTTCAGGTTCTTTGTAATCAGCAAGAGAGGAAGAGCTTTGAACATGTCTCAGATGAATGGGGTTTGAGCTCCAGTTCTGCCATGGTCACGTCACCTTTCTGAGCCTTTGGGCTCTGGGATTTCTCACTTCCCTTTTAGTGCAACTTTCTGTGAATCTGAGAAATTAGGTCTTGCTTGCACCAGGGAATAGAACAGGACAGAAAAACAAAAAGCATGGCCAGCAGTGAGTGATAAGGAAGAAAAAACGGGGGCCTGTGGAGATGTCTTGTGTGCTTAACCTCCAAGTGCTTTTTGTGGAGGATGTTTTCAGTCACAGTCTTTCAGAGTAGCCTTGGGCTTCTGGCTGCCATCAGTTCAGATAAGTCTTGCCATGTTTCTTTGAAATTGTTAGATTTCATTCCATTTCTCCATTGATGGGCACCTTGGTTCTCTCAGTATTAGCCGTGCGGTCCATATTTTGTGCATCTTTTTCTTTGGCTTCGGATCAGGCTCTGAGGATTTGCCCTACTTAGTCACTCTGGGGAGACCAAGAGTACACACAGCGCACTGATGTACAGCCTGCCTGACAGGGGCAGCAGTGCCCTTTGTCTACTTGCCACTTTGATGATGAATGTGAGGTAGAACCTCTGAGTTGTTTTAATGAGCATTTCTCTGTCCTGATGATTTGGAGAATTCTTGGGGCTTTTGGTAACTTGGGTGTGAAAACTGCTCGCTCATATTTTCTGAATCTTTGTCAACTGGGCAGTGGATTTTCTTATATGTTTAAATCAATTTGGTTTGTTTCATGGAAATCAGATCTTTATTGAAGAAACTCACTGCAAAGGTGTTTTCCCCTTGTTAACCATTTCTCTTTCAATTTTGGCTGTCCTGGGGTATTTGTACAAGAATTTTAAATCAAAATTATCCAGTTTATCTTTTGTGATACTCTATGGTATTTTAAAAAATGTTTCCCCCATCTATAGATCTCAATGTTCAATTTTTCTTTGTTTATGATATGTCTAGCCTATGTTTGATAACTGAATCACATACATAGCCATTTGGAGGATGAGAGGTTGGTCTTAGCCTCGTTTCTATCCAGCTGCTGCCCAGGTTTGCCAAAAGTTTTTGTCAGTAGTGAAGACCATACATAGCCCAGTAGCGAGGATCTGGAGTTTATTGAATTAGACCGCAAGTTTCATTTTCTAGTATGTTATTACACAGATCTTTCTCTCTTTCTAATCAGTATCAAGTTATTTTGTAGTAGAGGTTGAGGTCTGGTACTGCATGTTGGGTGCATCCTTTCCTTCCTACTTTTCATGTGACTCTCTAAATGGATTTTATTTTTTTCTAGTCCTACAAAGTAATCCTTTGGTAGTTTTGGTAGTTTGGCGAGGCACTGTGTAAGTAAATTAATTGAGGACGAATTGTCAGTTCTTTTACATTATGATTGTTCTTTCTTTAGGGCCTTGCCTATGTAGAATATGAGAATGAGGCTCAGGCTTCTCAGGCTGTCTTGAAAATGGATGGAATGACAATTAAAGAAAACGTCATTAAAGTGGCCATCAGCAACCCTCCCCAAAGGAAGCTGCCGGACAGGCCTGAGGCAGGGAGAGCGGCTGGGGCCCTGGTGCCGCGGCAGGTGTATGGCGCGTAAGTGCTCATCTTGGACGGGAGCGAAGGGGTCGGTCACTAAGGGCCTGGCTCCCCAGAGGCAGGAATCGGCATGAGCTGTACTAGGCTGGTGTGGGCCGGGTAGTGCAAGATGGGTTGGGAGAAATCTGGGTGGCGGAGCCCTGCTCTGGCTCTCTGCCCTTTAGGCTTTTGTTGAATTCACCTGCTAGAAGTGGGTTCTTTTCCCTTACAAATCTTGTTCTCTCCTTTTGCTCCTTGGTGCACTCCTCATGTATGTAACTTTTAAGACCCTAAAGCTCTTTCTGTCCATTTTGCAAACTATAAAAAGGACTTTTTTAACTTTTAGTCTGTACATAAAACTATTTCCCTTTTTAGGCGGGGTAAGGGGAGGACCCAGCTCTCGCTGTTGCCTCGAGCATTGCAGCGCCCCAATAATCCTGGCCCCAAGACTGAAAACGGGACGCTCCAGAGCCCACCTGGACCCTCTTCAACACCCCCGGAGGCGCCCAAGATGTCGAATGCCGATTTTGCCAAGATGCTCCTGAAAAAGTGAATCGGACTTCATGGGAAATGTCAAAATGCCTTTGAGGAAGCCATTTTGTGTCCTTATTTCTGCTGGCCAGGGGAAGCCCCCATCATCCTCTGTAAATAACTACTTTGTCCTATTAGGTCCCTCACAATACAGGTTGGGGCCATCCCAAGCCAGAGGGTTCTTTTGTTCTGACTGAGACAGAGAAGGCTGGTGTGGGTTTAAATGGCTTTAAATGATCCCTCATATTGAGGGTGGGCAGCATGAGGGAGTGTTCACTTTTTAGGCGGGCACAGGGTGGCGTGGAGCTGAAGCACCGAGCTTGCGGAGCTCCGCTCCTCAGGGCAGCTGCTCGGGCAGCTTTTTGCCATTTACAACATACTCATTTCGCACTCGGCAGAGCAGACCTGCTCATCAGCGTTCTTGGCAAGGATAAAATGGCAGATGCTCGGAATTCACCACAATGGCCTATTTTGGTAGGGGGAGGGGAAGGGAAGTTAGAGAAAAGTGGATTGGGTTGATGTTCTGTTCAAAGTGGTTTCTGTTTTTATATTGTGTATTTGTAAATGACATGTCAAACCCTTATTTTTATGTTTCCTAAGGATGGGAGACTGGAGCTATTTGTTTTGTATTCAGAATTGTGTGTGCTGCCACCGTGGGTTATGTCCACTTTGTTTGCCCAAGGAATTGTACTCCCCCTTGTCGAGACCCTCACAGCTCCTTGGTTTTGTTTATATATGATGTCAGATGCAAACTCACATTCTCCATTTAACTTCACTTATTAAACTGAAGTTATCTTTAAAAGGTCTTTTTCTTCTCTTCAGTCCAACACAGATGGTGCACCTTGCTTTATTTACATCCTGGCCCTGGCCTGGAGAGATGTTCTGGACGTTCAATCCCATTTTCCTCCTGACTTAGGTGATATTTAAAAAAAAAAAGTCTCTTTTAAAAATGATTTTCATTTGGTTCTTTGGCTTTGAGAAAACTTTCTTCCTCCAACTTTGGCTGATCCAAAGTCAGTTCTTCAGTTTACTGCATGAAACTTAGTTCAAAGAACTCTGAAACAGAAGAATATAATCACCCCCTAATTTTTCTTTTTAAAAAATGCAGTTAGGAATTGTGGTACATCTGTGTTTCTGAATTTAATGAGTGGCTGTCATTCAGACATCTGATAAACTGGAACTTAAGATGCATATTATATATAGATACTGAAAATTGGCTTATTTATGAAGCACTTAGCTTTTTGGGAGGAAAGCAGAGGGGTCTTAGCCTCTCCATCTTACAGGTGAAGCCATTTAGGCAGGCGGCAGAGGTTCTGACTAGCCAGAGGTCAGACTGTAACCCCACGGCTGGATGATTCCAGTCTAGTATTTGGTTCACAAGAGTCTGCCTGTTGGGGAAAGGCTGGACTGGAATTGAGGTTCTGGCTTTTTGGGAGCCTTAGTGTTTTCAGATATAAAACGGGGGTACTGTTATGCTTCTGTTTATCATTTTATATCTCAAGTTTCTTGCTTGTCTTACTTTGTTATAAAAATGAAGTGACTATATTTGTTAGATTTTTATTTATTTTTGGGTAGTAGATATGTTTATCTAGGGACTAGGTGGTTAGCAGCAGCTTTTTGTTTTGAGATTCATGTTGAGGGACTTTACTTGTTTGAGGTTGCCTGATTATCTTAAGACATGTTATTTGACCTTGTCTGAAGCACTGACTCATTCACATAGTGATCTGTTTAGGAGGGTTATTGAGCATATGCCCATATTAGAATATAATAGTGTGAGCAAACTTGGCTCAGCCATCCATGTGCCCCAGGTACAACTTCAGATTTCAACATATTTATTCTTCGCTTCCCTGCCCACCCCCATTCCCCCCCAAAAAATTATATAGCGGCATCTTGTGGTAGAAAAAGCAGAGGTGTATTCTTCATAGACTAGGGTGACTGCTGATGATCTCTGGGCCTTTGAAATAAGGGGTTTAACTTATATGTTCAAGCCAACCTACTTATATTCAACCAAACTAGCATCTTTTCACATAATGAAGCTAAGTCAGTGATTTAATAAAATACTTTATTAGAATAAGTAGTTTGTTAGAGTAACATCCTTCACATAGAGCTAAAGTGCAAATTCATTCATTATTACAAAAACAAGTGCTTTTGTCTAGTGGTTCAGCTAGCCTTGGGGTTTGTTCCTAAGAACCAAATCCAGAATTCAATAATTTTATGGCAGTGATCTTTAAAATATGTTAGGGTTGTGAACCTTTGGATTTTGTGTGAGAGCTTTTCTCTTTCCCCAGTGCTAAGCCAGCCTTTGAGAAAGCTTAGTTAAGTAGGCCTCTCTTCCAGCAGCTGTCCATTTGTGATAGCCTATACAACTCCAAAGGCTTGGGGCCGACACTGAAAGATGGAGTCACAGTGACTCCAAGCGGAAGATTCGCCAAATGGATGGATTTCAACAAGCTGAAAGGACCCTGTTATTTATTGGCTGTTAGAGCTGTTCCACTTGTGGCTGACAAAGGCTCTGCTATTATTGCCGGTCCCTCTTAAACGTGGTCTGGGGAGCTAAAACAAAATCTGTCTCCTTCCTTCCAATGGCTTGGAAGGACTTGGCCCAACCTCGAGGGCCCACTGCCTGTGCTGAACAATGAGGTATCTGGAGGAAGGGGGTAATGTCATGATGCAAAGACTGGGGAGAAGATATTGCACAGAAAAGGCAAAGATACTGGCCAAGGTGAGGAAGGTTCCAAACAGATGCCCCAGAGATGTGATCCAGCTGATTACATCGGGATTGATCTCTCATGTCAGCGATCCAGGGGTGTACTCTCAGCACCACATCTGGAAAATCTGTTGGCAGAGACTGTTGAGGAGTGATCTGTCAGGGAAGACATTCTTAAGACTTTGATGGTCCTGGATTCACAGCTTGAGTGAGAGATGATGGAGTGATCTGGTATGCAAACAACTTCTGCTCTAACAAACAGATGTTCCTCTTCCCAAAAAGAGGGGCTGGGAAGGGAGAGGGAACTAGGATGATGGGTGTTAGCTGAATTACAAAATAGCCCACTATAGAAAAACACATGATCCCTGGTACCAACATTGAGAAGAGAAGTAAAGCCAGTTGAGGCAGACAAGGTTCCACTGTTAAAATGGATCCTAATATCTCAGTAGTTTGATTTCTAGGCAGAAGTTGATTCCCAAGTTAGTCTGGGCAGATAACCCTGCACCTTCCAAAAGAAAACTGCTTGTCCTCTGCAAAAATAACTCCTGGAGTTCCTTGCCCTCAAAAGAAAAGAGCTTCCCTTCATCCTGACCTAGAACCCCTAGTTCAACTTGGCAGAATGGTCCCTCGACAGAATGTACAGGGACCTGTAGGACAGAGGCCTACAGTGCAGCTTCCTTGTATACCCTGGAAAAAGCCTCTTAATGTCCAGCCCAGAGTTTGGCTGTTAACATCTTGTGTTTTTTGCCTGCTTTAAAATCCAAAATAAATAATTTGGCATAGTTAGCTTATAAATTATTATAGAGACAAGGCTTAATTTAACTGATTTTCTTAAAAAAAAAAAACAAAAACAACTAAAACAAGAAACATTCTTAGGTCAAGAACATTTAGCTCTCTAAGTCTTTGTGAGAAGATTCGTTTCCCAGTAGGAAAGCTCAAGGCTTCTGTGTGATTCCTGCAAAATAATCTCTGTTGCACTTTTTAAGCCAAATGAGATTTACGTTTTCACAGGAATAGTTTGTTTGCATCCAGAATGGTTGGGATTTGCTTCTGGCAATCCCACGGCATGGTCAGTGGTTGCGATTAGCAGCATGTCTAAGGTGGTCTCAGTGCACTTGGCAATGAAACGGATGAAGGGTCTCACGTCCCCTTCATTGGCAACTTCTAACACATGGTAATACTCGGACCTCTGCTCCTTGCGGATTGTAATGGGGGGGTAGCCTGCCTGCATCAAAATGAGGTTCATCAGCAGCCGGGAGGTCCTGCCGTTGCCATCAATGAAGGGGTGGATGTAGACCAGTTTGTAATGGGCCAGCGCGGCAAATTCCACCGGGTGCAGATTCATGGCGTCCTCCGAGTTCAGCCACTGTATGAACTCTTCCATCTGCTTTTCCACGTCATGAGGATGGGGAGGAATATGATGTCCCACAAACACCTGTGTAGTCCTAAATCTCCCTGCCTCCACGGGATCCACATAACCCAGCACCCGCCGGTGGATCTCCAGCATGTCGCTGATGGTGACGGACCCGATCCTGGAGACCAGAGTGGTGTTGATGTATTTCATGGCCGCGTGCATGCCGATGACTTCGTTCTGTTCCTCCAGGCTCTTCCCAGGCACGGCGTATCGGGTCTCGATTATGTGCCGGATCTCGGAGAGGGTCAGCGTGTTGCCTTCGATAGCCACGGTGTGGTAAATGTGGTGGTAGTAAGACTCCTCCATGACGCGCCGCAGCGCCGAGCTCCCCTTGGGGATGGACATCACCTTTTTCACTTTGCTGTCGATGATGCTGAAGTAGCGCTGGTCAATCTCTTCCACCAGGGGCAACGTCCGGTCCCTGTTGATGAGCGCTTTCTCGTTGTAGGGAGAGATGGTTAGGGCTTTGGTATATAAGTAATCGGCCTGCAGAATGTCTTTCTCCTCTTCAGAAAAGATGCCCAGCTCGTTGAGCGCGTCCACGTAATTGGGGTCCATCTTGAGGGCGTGCAAGAAGAGTCGGTGGGCCTTCTCGCGCTTCCCCTGCCGCTTCATTTCCAGGGCCTGGTTCAGGGCTGCTCGGGCTTCTAGCTTAACGTCTAGAAGACACCAAAAGTCAGGTGGTCAAAGATGGACACAGATATTCTCTGGGAACAATACAGCTTTATGTGGAAAATGGGAGAATCTCTGAGGTTACTTTGTCCAAACTATACCCAAGGGCCCTCTGGTCCCCCTGGAAGACCTCAGTCACAGAGACCATCTTACTTGGTTCCAGCTCTCACCGTTGAGCTCAAGTGGGCCCCTCTGGGACCCGGCAGAAGGACCAGAAGTCAGCTCCTGAGCTCCCCCAAGGCTGCCACCCTCTGCCCTCCTCAAAGCCCCTTTTCTGTGAGCAAGCACCACTAGCGATCTCTGTGTCCCACGTGCACAGCATGCTCGGCGCTGGCTAAGGGGGGGGTGTCTGTAAAATCAGGGCGGCCTCAGCTCCCTCCTTTCTCCCTTGACTTCCCAAACAGCCGCTGGGCTGCTGGGTTCTCTTGCACTGCACTGAGAGCCCCAGATCCTCTTCTAGAACACGCCGTCTCTTACCTGCAGACGCTTTGGGCTTGACCACCAGCAGACTGATCCCTCCTGTGGTGACAGCGAGCCCTGTGCTGGGAGACTTCTGCCCTCCTCCCAGCTTGCTCCTCAGCAAGGAGAGTCCTTTCTGGAGCGTGGAGCACTGCTCCTCCACGGCCCCCAGGGGGAGCAAGACCACCAACAGGGATCCCAGCAGCAGGCCCAGCAGCGCCGCCACCCAGAACCAGCGTCCCCACAGCGACACCCATTTCGGCTCTGCCACCGCCACCACCGTGGCCATCGACATGAAGGTCATCTGGTCTCAGGAGGGCACCCGGCGAGCATGGCCCCCGTCAGCGAGGGAGGGGAGCATCTGCAAGGAGACGGCGAGGCCGGTTAGAAAGCAGAGAAGGGCCCGGCGGCTCGGGCCCCAGCCACCGGGGTGAGGTAGTGACCAGAGGCCCCCTGGGCTCGGTGTAGGAGCAAGGGGCAGCCCCTGGGGAGCCAGCGGAGCCCAAGTGCCCTGAGGGGGGAAGGAGGCAGGGCGGGGAGGCTGATCCTCCCCCTTTCCGTCCCCCTTGCCCAAGGGGCAGCTCGTGGGGCCCCTGGGTAGGGAGCACTGGCCTGCACTCAAAGACCCGAGTTCAAATCCGGCCTCAGACATTATTCTGGCAGCGTGGCCGCAGGCACTTCAGCCCTGCCTGCCTCAGTTTCCTTATCTATAAAATGGGGAAATCACGGCACCAGTTCAATGACAAAATAAGTGTAAAGGACTTGGCACAGCCCAGCCCGCAGTGGCCCTGTCCATGTGCGCTCCTCTTCCCCGCCCCGCCCCCCAACCAAGTGCCAGAGCCAGGGCAGGGCTGAAAGCCTAGAACCAAAACCGCGGGAAAAGCCCCGGTCAGTGCGGGCTCTGCCCCCTGGCGTCTGGCACCGTCACCGCAGGACCCACGAGACCGCCCGGCAGGGGGCGCCTGGAGCCTCAGCCAGGGGTCCCGGGGCGCTGGATGTGGCGCCAGGAGGCGTCTGTCCCGCAGGAGGCCCCGGGAACATGACTGTCACCACAGGGGGAGGGCCTCTGAAACAGCGAACGTCACATCCGGGGGTTCCCTGGAGTACCGAACATTGTATTCAGGAGGCCCCGGAGCACTGAATGTCCCAGCCAAACGCCTTGGGAACCCGCCGCCGCCTCCAGGGGCCAGAGCATCACTGTCACAGCCTAGGGGCCCCGGACGCTGAATGTCCTGTTCGCCGGAGCACTGTTCCCGCTCCCCATCCCCCGGCCCGTCTCTCCGTCCCCGGCCTCGGCTCCGGCTCCTCCCTGGCCTCCGGCTCCCCTCACCTGCGGCTTCCGTCCCCGCTCCGGCTCCGCTTCTAGGGTGTTGCTCACAGGTGCATCTGCCTCTACCGGTTTGGGCCCCGCAGTCCGGTTCTGGTCCCGCCCCACATCCTCGATCCCCGTTCCTGGTTGGCCACCTCCACCTGTCGATCGCTTTCATTTCCGGTTTCACTCTACAGACCCGGCTTTCCCGGGAAAAACTCCGTGTGGCGCTGCTATTGGCTGTTTTCTTAGTCCGTCTTCCGTCAGCGGCAGCCAATAGTCACCGCGGAGGTGGGTTCTCCACTGGGGCTCAAAGACTGTCTTGGGAAAAGGCGGGGCCTAGAAGGGGACGTGGTTTATCCGCCCTCCTATTGGTCAAAGGAGGGTCTGGAAGCATCAGGGGCGGGGCTAAGGCCACAGTTTTCATGTCCCAGACGCTTAGGCGGAGATAATGCTTTGGTCTGACTTGTAGAAGTATAAGTATTCGCCCCTCACCCAACGCCCCTTCTCCGGGCTTCAGAGCCGAGACCCCACCCACCTGCCAATCAATCCATCACTCAATAAGCTGGGATCTATTAAACGCCTACTGTGTGCCCCGCCCTGCCCGAGATCCGGGGAGCCGTGGGGGAGAGAGGAAGGGAAGGAGGCGACGGAGAGAACGTCCGCGCACATTTATTAAACGCCTACTGTGTGCCCCTCCCGGCTCGAGGTCCGGGGAAATGTGGGAGAGAGAGGAAGGGACCAGGAGAGCGTCCGCGCACATTTATTATACGCCTACTGCGTGTCGCCTTTCGCTAAGGTTTTCCCAAGAGAATGTAATCTATCTTATCCTGTCATCTATCATCTATATCTATTCTGTTTATACTACTATCTAGTCTCTATTATATTGTCTATCTACTGTCTATTTTTGTGTCTTATCGATGCACTCATTCATCTTAATAATCTATCCATTCTCTCTCTCTGTATCTACCTACTTATCTATTCTGTCTATCCATCTTATCTTTCTATCCTTCCTCCCTCCCTTCCTTCCTCCCTCCCTTCCTCCTTTCCTTCCTTCCTTCCTTCCTCCCTCCCTCCCTCTCCTTCCTTCCTTCCTTCCTTCCTTCCTTCCTTCCTTCCTTCCTTCCTTCCTTCCTTCCTTCCTTCCTTCCTTCCTTCTTTCCTCCCTTCCTTCCTCCCTTCCTTCCTTCCTTCCTTCCCTCCTTCTTCCTTCTTTCCTCCTTCCTTCCTTCCTTCCTCCTCCCTCCCTTCTCTCCCTCCCTCCCTCCCTTCCTTCCCTCCCTCCCCTTCCTTCCTTCCTTCCCTCCCTCCCTCCCTTCTCCTCCCTCCCTCCCTTCTCTCCCTCCTCCCTCCCTTCTTCCCTCCCTCCTTCCTTCCTTCCCTCCCTCCCTCCCTTCTCTCCTCCCTCCCTTCCTTCCTTCCCTCCCTCCCTCCTTCCCTTCTCTCCCTCCCTCCTTCCTTCCTTCCTTCCTTCCTTCCTTCCTTCCTTCCTTCCTTCCTTCCTTCCTTTTTTTCTCTTTCTCTTGTCTATCTGTTCTGTCAGAGTCTTATCTATTCATCCTATCTATGTTTCTATTTCTACATTACACACTCTATTCACAAGAAAGGCAAGGCAATTTTTTGTGAAGATATTAGGTGTTGAAGGATCGCATATGGAAAATCGTGCTTGTGTACAGCCATGAAGGAAGTGAGATGTTCTAAGAAGCAAAGAAAAAAGACGTAATGCAGTTTTTCCTCCAGTTCATGATCTCACCCCATCTCAACTACTTTCTTCTGAGCAGTCTCCATCTTTAAGGATCCTAGTGAGTCTTTCCCTTCACCCAAGATATTCTTCAACCCTCTGGTAACCATAGATTAAGAATGATCACAATTGGAGGTGACCCCAAAGGCTATGGGATGGATGTGTTACATTAATGGCTAGAGTTCTGGGCTGGGAGTCAGAAGATCTGAATTCACATTTAGACTCAGATCCTTATCTTTGTTGACCTGGGATAAGCAGTCAATAAATGTTTACTAAAGTATTTACCAAGTGTCAAGTTTTATTTTTTTAAACTTATTATTATTTTTACCAAGCACTGGGATACAAATAAATGTAAAAGACAGTCCTGTTCTCAAGAATCTGATAATTTAATGGGTAAGACAATCATCAAAAAACTATGTAGAGACAAAGCATAGAAAGTCTACATTGGAGTTATTAGGACCGAAGAAGTCTAGCAAAGGCTTCTTGCAAAAGTTTGGAGTCTGGCTGAAAGGTCTTTCTTTATTCTCTTATTAGAGAAGATCTATCCCTAGGACGACCGTTCATATTCAGTCGGGTGGTTTCAACTGCACTCTTACACTTTCCTAGTTGTGGGAGATTGGATGGTGTTCTGGACTCAGGTCTTGAGGAAGATTCAAAACTTACTTCACATACTTAGCCAGCTGAGTGACCCTTCACTTTTCTTAACCTCAGTTTCCTCATGTGTTTAATGAGGGGTTTGGGCTAGGCAGCTTCTGAAGACTTCTAGTTCCAAATGCAGGATTCTAGGGTCTTTGCTTACTATAAAATCACTTCTTTTCAGAAACATGTAGAAAGCAAAATTGGTAGGGCAGCTCTTTTTTCTTTTTCTTTTTTTGATAATGGAAATACAAGTTTAATATGATTAATCATTTTGGGAGGGAAGAGAAAATCATGAGAGTTTGTGATCCCTAATCTTATTCACTGAAGGAGAGGGAAATGAGCCAATGATATACTTCTGTCTAGGAGAAGGTGATTTCCCACCCTTTCTCATTATCATAACATGGGAAGATGTGTCTAGGTAGGGTCCAATGGCACTTCAAATATGGATATTTCCTGTTTTTTCCCTTGAGAAGGAAAGAAGACAAACCCAAGAATTATATGAATACAATTACAAAACACTTCTCACACAAATAAAGTCAGAATGAAGTGACTGGAAAATATTAATTGCTCATGGGTAGGCTAAGCTAATATAATAAAAATGAGAATTTGGGCAGCTCTTTTCAAAAAAATTCTATGGACCCATTAAATTAAAATTTAATTATTTTTTATTTTGATTTTGATTAAAATCAAGCATTCACACACAGAAACAGCTTTGGTTGGGGAGGGGGCGCCAAATGAGATAAATGGGAAGCGATATGTTGGGGTAGCCCCTAAGATTAAACCTGGTCCGTGTAAGGCCAGAATTTGGGGTTCTGGGGCATGGATTACATAACCATACAAGGGAAAATGGGATGAGATTTTAAAAAGCTGAGACAACACATGAATGACATTTAGTGGAGGGAGGGATCACTTCCATGTGTGAACTGAGGGATCCTGGAAAGACTTCGAGGAGTTCCCTTGAGAGTAGGGATTGATTTTTGCCTATCTTTGCATTGTCAGCCCTTAGCACAGTGCCTGGTGCATAGTAAGTGCTTAATAAATGCTTATTGGCTTGACCTGTGAACTAGACTTTGAAGGAAGATAGGGATTTCATGGGCATGTCAGGTATATAGGATGGATGGGGGCAACTGCGAGTATAGAGGATGCGATGGGGGCAACGTTGGGACAGAATGTCGAATACGTGAATATCGACCATAGCTAGGTGGGGCCATAGTGCACGAAGCACTAGGCTAGGAGTCAGGCAGATCTGGGTTCAAATCCATCCTTAGATATTAGCTATGTTCACTTAATTCTGTCTCCCTCAGTTTCCTCATCTGTAAAATGAGCTAGAGAAGAAAATGACAAACCATTCTAATATCTTTGCCAAGAAAACCCTAAATGGGATCATGAAGAGTTGGATGGGACTGAAAAAATGGCGGAAAAGGAATTCTTTTTAGAATGTTTTTCCTGATTTACCTTGGTGGTTAAGATAATCATTGAATTAACTTTGAGACTGATCAGTTTTCAGCTCCTTTCTGCTGATTATCTTTGCAAATGTTCTTGAAATAATTCTGCTTTGTGAACCAACAATGCCAATAAAGTACCACTCTGTTATTGAGCTTATCATGACAAAATGTCATGTCTCTTGGCCAGAATTTGTAAGTGTGCTATTGAGTCTCATTCTCAATGCATCTGCCCGTGGCTCTCCTCCAGCTTGTTCTTGGCTTCCTGCTTGGAGTTCAGTGTCCCTTGTTTTATGCAGTAGCTGTGTTTTTGGAAAGTTTTGTGTGAATTCAGAGTTTGTGATTGAATTCTTAATTTCTTCCATGGAAATGCAGCATCCTCTCTGGGGTGTTGCCACAGATCCCCTTCCAACAAATAGTTTGAATATTCAAAGGACAACTAGCTACTCTCAGAGTTGTAAGGGGAAACTTGTTATACTTCTAACACTGTGGCTTTTAAGCCCCCACCAATGTGCTTCCCATTAACCAGCCAGTATTTTTCAGCAAAGGCATTTATTTACCAAGATAATAGGATTAGAACAGTTAGTATAAAATATTACCTCCAAATTTAGGGATGTATCTCCCAGAAATAAATAAAGGTCCAGGGAAAGAATGGGCTCAAAATTAGACTGGAATGGTAACGAGGAACATATACATGAATCGCCACACATTATGGAAACTAACATTAGATTCCTTTCTACCTTCATATAGCGCTCATGTAAATCCCCTCGGGTCTAACTCTTTGCTGGATGGGTCTAGAACTAGCTGTGCTCCAAAGGCCACTGATTTCATGAAGTAAGGAACTTTTAAATACTAGCTTGGTTTTTGTTCAAACCAAGGTCCTTTTACCCCATTTTTTAGGAAACATTTTTACAAATAAATTGAAATTTATATAAATTTATTTCAAATTTATTCTCCCGATAAATGGTAAGGAAAGGAGGAAAATTTTAGGGATGTTTTTTTTTCATTTATCCCAACTTAAAAAATTCTTTTTATTTCCTCCCTACCATTCCACTCTACAATTTGAGCCCATTCTTCCCATGGAAACCTGTTTCTGAAGATGGGTTTTTATTTAGGGTTTTTTATATTTAATATTTTATTGTATTTTCTTTAAATGATTATAATTAGGGCTACACTGATTTTTGGAATTAGTGGAGGTTTTTTAGAAGTTTCAGATCCTAAATTTAAAATATTATCCTTAATATAAATTTTCAAAATATTGGGAAAAATGGAGATTCCTGAATAACCCGGTGAAGAAGTAAATAACAAATTTAGGATTTATATAAAACTTCCAAACGTTTTATTCCAGGTTAAAGTTCAGAAAAAAAAAGGTTTATTTACCCAAAGAAAAAAATTAACCCTTTAAGTTGTTGGTAAGAAAACCCAGAGATTACTTTTCATTATTAATTGATATTTTGATAGGCCTTTGTATTAAATTATTGGTGAAGGTGCCATTCTTTCTATTACATGGTCCTCCTTTTTTAGCCTTTCTAGCATGGAGGTAATTCTGGGTTTTACAAAGCTATACTATCAAGCACAAGATCAGGTAGGTTTAGCTATGTAGGAAGAGCTCTGAGCCGGGCTGGTGATGGGTTATATTTGCTATATTTGCCTGCTGTCTATAGACTGGCTTGGCGACTTTAAAAAAGGGGATCATGGGACACTAATATGCTGCTGGTGGGAATGTGGACAGGTCCAACCGCTTTGGAGAGGGATCTATAATTATGCCCAGAGAGTTAGAAAACAGTGTAAATCCTTTGACCCAGAAACGCCACTATTAGATCTGCTTCCCAAGGTGATCAGGGGAAAAGGAGAATGCATATGCTTGAAAATATTTATAGGAGCAAAGAATTGGAAATTGAGTGGATACCTGTTAATTAAGGAATGGCCGAACAAGTTGTGGTAAATGATTGTGATGGAATCTATTGTGCCGTAAGAAATGATGAGCTGGTTGAATTTTGGAAAAAACATGGAAAGACTTATATTAAATAATGAAGAGTGAATGAGAAGAATCAAGAGAATAGTGTATATAGTAATAATGATATTGTCTGAAGAAAACAGTAAGATTTAAATATTACTTATAGGAAGAGCTACTCCAAAAGATTAAAAATGGAAGGGTGATGGTTTGTTTTTTTGGGTGGAGAGAGAAGACAGAAAAAAGAAGAGGAAAAGAGAAATGGGAGAGACAGAAGAGAGAAGAGGGAGACACACAGAGAAGAAGAGACAGAGGGAACAAGAGAGAGAAAAAGAGAGAAATGAGAGAGAAGAGAGACAGAAGAGGGGATAAAGAGAAGGAAAGAAATGAGAGAGAAGAAGAGACAGAGGGAGGGAATACAGAGAGAAGAGACAGAGGGAGACACAGAGAGAAAGAGAGAGAAATGAGAGAGACAGAGACAGAGGGAGACACAGAGACAGAGAGACAGAGACAGAGGGAGACACAGAGAGAAAGAAAGAGAGAGAAATGAGAGAGACAGAGAGACAGAGACAGAGGGAGAACAAGACAGAGAAAGAGAGAAAAGAGAGACAGAGACAAGACGAGGAACAGAGACAGAGAGACAGAGACAGAGGGAGACACAGAGACAGAGAGAAAGAGAGAGAAATGAGAGAGACAGAGACAGAGAGAGACACACAGACAGAGTTAGAGACAGAGAAAGAGAGCGAGAGAGAGGATAGATAGAGACAAAGACAGACAGAGAAAGAGCGAGATAGAGAGATACAGATAGAGAAAGAGAGACAGAGAGAAAGACAAAGAGACAGAGACACAGAGAGAAAGAAAGAGGGAGAGAGACAGAGACAGAGCGAGAGGGGGAAGGAGGAGGGGAGAGGAGAGAGAGGAGGGAAAGAGATGAGGTGAGATCTGGTGGCCGTCTCTAGTGCAGTGTGGGGAGGGAGCACTTGCAAACAGTTAGCAACAAAAAAGCATCGTCCTGAAGGGCCGCTAGGGGGCGCCATCACCCCCCCCCCCCCCCCCCCCCCCCCCCCCCCCCCCGCACTCGGGAAGACTTCCCTGAGTTAGTCTGGCGAGACTTGCTGGCTGGGCGACCCTCCGTTCCCATCTGTGAGATGAGCGGGAGAAGGGAATGGCAAATCTCTCCCGTATCTTTGCCAAGAAAACCCCGAGTGGGTGACACAGAGTCCGCCTGGAAACTGCTGAGCAGCAGGGGCCGGAGGAACAGTTGCGGGCCGCAGCCACTAGATGGCGGCCTTCACCCGCTTTCGCTCCCTGCACCTCCCTGCCCCCGGCCGCAGATGGCTCACCCTCCTCCCCGACTTCCGGCTGCATCCTCAGGCCAGGAGGTGGAAGAGAAGCTCTGGGAACAACCAGAAGATTCCGCTTCTGCCCCCGGTCCCTGGCGCGGCGGGAGCGCCCCCTGGGGTCTTGCAGGGGGATTTCCCAGTTTCCTCTGACGCTGCCCCGAAACGTGCCCCCAGCGCGGGCGGGGGCGCCCTTAAGGAGCGTCCCTCCCCTCCCTTAAAGAACAGCCCGACTAAAGGGAGTCCTTCCCCTCCTCTCGGGCCCTGGGGGGAAGCGCAGGGAGCAGCCCGCCCGACGCGGCCATCTTAGCCACGCGGGACGGCGCGCAGAGCATGACGGGACGCTCGCAGCGATCCCGGCCCTCGGGCCGAAAGCCCCGCTCTTTCCCTTCCCGGAGCGGCAAAGCGGGCACCAGGGCGGTTTGAACTCGCGTCTTAGGGCGGGCGCACGCGCGCCGCCCTTTCAGGGGTCAGGGAGCAAGAAGAGACGGAGAAAGCTGTAGCTTGCGCCCTTATGTAAAAACTGGTCTTCCGCGTTCTTCCCATTCTTCCCTCCCCACTGGGCCTTTGTGTTGCCCCTGCCGGGAGCCTTTCCCCCGCCCTCCCCTGGATGGAATAGCTTCCCCGGGTTCCCGCACCCCCCAAATTAATTTCGCATATTTACTGTTCGCACCTCCCCTGTAGGTGTGAGCACTTTGAGGGCAGTTTTCCTTTTTTGTCTTTTATCCCCATTGCCCGGTGCAGTCTCTATAAGCTTAAGAAACGCCGGTTGCCTTACGAGGTCTGTGTCCCGACGGAACCATCCAAAAGGGCAAAGGATCTCCGGGAACGCAAGTGTTTATAGCCAGCTCTTTTTGTGGCGGGAAAGAGCTAGAAACCGAGGCCCCTGGATCGGGAATAACCGAGTACTTGTGCTATAGGAGTGGGATGGGATACTCTTGTTCAGTGAGAAATGAGGAGCGGGAAGATTTCCGAAAATCCTGGGGAGATTTACATGAACTGATGCAAAGTGAAGTGAGCGGAACCAGGAGAACATCGCACAGTGGTCCGACTGAATGACTTAGCTCTTCTCAGCGAAACAATGATTCAAGGCAGATTTCCGAAAATCCTGGCAAGATTTATATGAACTGATGCAAAGTGAAGTGAGCGGAACCAGGAGAACATTGCACAGTGATCCAACTGTGAATGACTTAGCTCTTCTCAGCGATACAATGATTCAAGGCAGATTTCCGAAAATCCTGGGGAGATTTACATGAACTGATGCAAAGTGAAGTGAGCGGAACCAGGAGAACATCGCCCAGTGATCCGACTGAATGACTTAGCTCTTCTCAGCGAAACAATGATTCAAGGCAGATTTCCGAAAATCCTGGCAAGATTTATATGAACTGATGCAAAGTGAAGTGAGCGGAACCAGGAGAACATTGCACAGTGATCCGACTGAATGACTTAGCTCTTCTCAGCGATACAATGATTCAAGGCAGATTTCCGAAAATCCTGGGGAGATTTACATGAACTGATGCAAAGTGAAGTGAGCGGAACCAGGAGAACATCGCCCAGTGATCCGACTGAATGACTTAGCTCTTCTCAGCGAAACAATGATTCAAGGCAGATTTCTGAAAATCCTGGGAAGATTTACATGAACTGATGCAAAGTGAAGTGAGCGGAACCAGGAGAACATCGCACAGTGGTCCGACTGAATGACTTAGCTCTTCTCAGCGATACAATGATTCAAGGCAGATTTCTGAAAATCCTGGCAAGATTTATATGAACTGATGCAAAGTGAAGTGAGCGGAACCAGGAGAACATCGCCCAGTGATCCGACTGAATGACTTAGCTCTTCTCAGCGATACAATGATTCAAGGCAGATTTCTGAAAATCCTGGGAAGATTTACGTGAACTGATGCAAAGTGAAGTGAGCGGAACCAGGAGAACATCGCACAGTGATCCGACTGTGAATGATTTAGCTCTGCTCAGCCATACAATGATTCAAGACAATTCCAAAAGACTATTCAAGGACAATGCCATCCACATCTAGGAAAAGAACTAGGGCGTCTGAATGCAGAGCAAAGCATACAATTTTCACTGTAATTTTGAGCTTTTGTTCCTTCTGTTTCTTCCTTCACAGCATGAGTGATATGGAAATGTTTTCCATGATTGCATATATATAAAATCCATATCAAATTGCTGATCATCTGGGGAGAGAAGAGGGGAGGAAGGGAGAAAATTTGGAACTCAAAATTTATATTATAAAAAATGAATGGCAAAAATTGTCTTTACATGTAATTGGAAAAATAAAATAGTATTAAAATACACAAATAAATCAATTAAAAAAAGAAATTCTGGGGCAGCTAGATGGTGCGGTGGATAGAGCACCAGCTCTGGAGTCAGGAGGACCTGAGTTCAAATGTGGTCTTAGAGACTTAATACTTCCTAGCTGTGGGACCCTGGGCAAGTCACCTAACCCCAATTGCCTTAGCAAAAAAATAAAAAAAAAAAATAAAAAAAGAACTTCTGATAGCTTGGTAATTAGCAATGTGACCATGGACATGTTGCTTTAACCCTGGTTTTCTCATGTGAATAAGGAAGATAAGAACACCGATGTTACCCTCACCACAGGGCTGATATGAGGCTCATTGAAATGGGATGTATGATACCTTTAATGCAAAACAAAAAAAGGAATTTTGTGGAAGAGCAGAAAGAGAGCTGACCCTAGAATCCAGTGATCCAAGTTCAAATCTCAAATGGGTTGTTTATTAGCTGTTACTTTGGATGAGTATTTTTAATTTTCCTGGGCCTCAGTTTCCCCTTCTGTAAAATGAAGAGCTTGGCCTGGATGGCCTCTCACTTCCTCTCCAGCTCTAAAATATATGTTCTTGTGACCTGAGCTCTAATCCCAGCTCTGATCCAGATGACCACCTGTGTGACCTCAGGCTAATTTCTTGGAAGAGATGCCATCATGGATCATAGAATCAAAGAGATCAGTGGCGCTTTTTGTGGCTCATTCACTACACTTGTCACTCCATTTGGGGTTTTCTTGGCAGAGGTACTGAAGCAGTTTGCCATTTCCTTCTCCAGCTCATTTTACAGTTGAGGAAACTGAGGCAAACGGGGTTAAGTGACTTATCCAGGGTCATACAGGTAGTAAGCCAGATTTGAACTCTTGGCTCTAGGCCTAGCATTATAGTGTCCACCTAGCCAGAGGCCCTCTAGTTAAACTCCCTCATTTTACAAATGAGCAAACTGAGGTACAAATTGGGAAGGGATTTATTCAAACTCACATAAGTAATCAGCACCAGAAGGAAGAAAAGCAACATTGGACAGCACTTCCCTCTTACCTCTGCTTTTATTCCCTAGTTAACCTGTGACGGAGATCAGCAGCCATCATCATTAGTTTTTATATATGGCTTTAAGGTTTGCAAAGTGCTTTACAAAGGTTATTTCATTTTATCCTCATAACGACCCCGGGAGAAAGGTGCTACTATTATCATTCCTCTTTCATATGGGGAAACTGAGGCAGACAGAGATTAAGAAGCTTTTCCAAGGTCTCACAACTGCTGGCTGAGTCAGTATTTGACTTTTGGGCTTTCCTGATTCCAGGATTTTACCATAGATTGGATATAGATTCAAGCCTCTACTCAGAACCAAGAAAGAAAAAAGTTAATCATCTCCAAGGGGGCACATAATGCTTTTTTCTTTAAAATTATTATTTTTGGGTCCACTATTTTTTCTTCCTCCCACCACCAAGTTCCCTCACCACAAGGAGGAAAAAATCCCTTCTAACCAACACGCCTAATCAAGTACAACAAATTCTTCCCTTGGTCGTGGCTCATTCTGTATCGCGGGTCTATCACTCCTCAGGAAGGGCTGTCCTTCCTCATCTTGGCTGGTTGGGACTTTAAAAAAATCAGCCACACGGCAATCAGAATCAGTTGTGGAGGAGAGGCTTGGCTGGGGCCCCCAATCTTGGTTAAAATTAAAAATGAGAAGATTGAGTTCTGTGGGTGTCTCACAGGGGGGAAGATTTACTTTTCCCAAACATTCTCTTTCCTCCCCATCTGCTCTCTCATTACAACATCCCTTTGAGGTAGTTCTAAAGCTCGTTTCTGATCCAGTGTTTAGAACTGTGCCTGGTACATAGTAGGCATTCAATAAATGTTTATTGATTGATCATGTCACACCCTCACTCAATAAACTCTTATGGATCCCTATTGCTTGGAGCACTAAATATAGAAATCTTTGTTTTATTGTTGATAAACCCTTTGTGTGTGTGTGTGTGTGTGTGTGGCAATTGGGGTTTAAGTGACTTGCTTAGGGTCACACAGCTAATAAGTGTTAAGTGTCTGAAGCTGGATTTGAATGCAGGGGTTCCTCAGGGCTGATGCTCTATCCATTGCGCCCTTTACCTGCTCCTATCATTAATTCTTCTTAAGCTGGTTCCACTTTTCCTTTTTATTGTACAGCAACTTTTCCCTCGTGCTACAATCCAGCCAAGCTGGTTTTCTTCTTGTTTCATCTCTAATCTCCCACCTCCACACCTTTGCACGGCCAGTGTCCTGTGCTAGTAATGAGCTCTTCCATCACTTCTCTTTTTGGAACCCCTAGTTTCCTTCTAAATTACCTCAAATTGTGCCTTTTCTATGGAATCTTTCCTGAGTGGCCCTTCCTCCCAGTTGCTGCAACATGTTACTCTCACAAATTATATTTAAACAAACATATGCAAATTATCCATATCTATCTGTATTGCCTCCTTTTCTGGACTACAAGTTTCCTGGGGGCATGCATGATAGCATTTTTGTATTCTTTGTCTCTCTGTCTCTGTCTCTGTCACTGTGATTCTCTCTGTGTGTCTCCCTTCTCTTTCTCTGACTCTATCTCTTTCTTTTTCTATCTCTCCCTCCCTCCCTGCTTCTCTGTCTCTATCTCTGTCTCTCTCTTGCTCTCTCACTCTCTCTCTCTCTTTCTTCTCTCTCTGTCTCTGTCCCTGTGTCTCTTTCTGTCTCTCTCTCTGTGTCTCTCTTCTCTCTCTCTCTCTCTCTTGCTCTCTCCTCTTTCTCTCTCTTTCTTCTCTCTCTGTCTCTCTGTCTCTGTCCCTGTGTCTCTTTCTGTCTCTCTCTCTGTGTCTCTCTTCTCTCTCTCTCTCTCTCTCTCTCTCTCTCTCTCCCTCCCTCTCCCTTTCTCCCCTTCCATCCTTCCTCCCTCCCCCTTCTCTGTCTCTCTCTGTCTCCGTCTTTGTCTCTGTCTCTCTCTCCTCCTCCCTCATTCTCTCTCACTCTCTCTGTCTCTCTATTTCCCTCGTTTCTGTTTCTGTCTCTCTGTCTTTCTGTCTCTTTCACTGTCTCTGTCTCTCTTTCTCTCACTCCCTCTCTTTTAAACTCAGAGGATGCTGGTTTCTGAAATCTTTCCTCTGGGACTTTGTCCAGCATTAGACTTTCTGAGAACCAGACCCACTTTTATCATCTGGGATGAGTCTGCCCGCCCTGGGTGAGGGGATGCAGCAGCCTGAATTGTGGGAGCCTGGGGCCAAGGGCCTGCAGAATTGATCTCGTGTTGGCGTGTCCAGCCCGGCCATCATCTGGCTTCCCAGACAGATCTGTGGAGCTGCTGGCTTTAGAAGGGGTTTCCTGTCTTTGTGGGGGGCGGGGTTACCTCTGCCTACCTTATCATTGACTGCCTGGTCTTCCCAGCTATATGGCTGATCTGATTGGCCATGTCATTGATCTGATTGGCCATGTCATTGATCTGATTGGCCATGTCATTGATCTGATTGGTCATGGCATTGATCTGGGATGGTTGCTAGGATGACCAAATAAAGGGGATTCAGAAATCCAGAGAATCATGGGGCTGATGGGAAATATATATCTTCAAGGGTAACTGGCTCATTTTATAGAAGAGGCCCCTAGAGCCTAGAGAGGGATCCCAGGAATACAGAATTGAGAGCCAGCAGGAACAGAGCTGGGAGGAAGGAGGGGCCCGGAGACACAGAATATCTGGGCTGAGAGGGGTCCTAGAGCAGTCCTAGAGAGGGGTTTTTGAAGAGGGGATGTCAAGTGGGAGGGTCTTAGAACAGGCAATGTCAGATCTGGGAGGGTCTTAGAATAGTCAATGTCAGGTGGGAGAGTCTTAGAACAGGGGATGTCAGGTGGGAGGGGCCTTAGAGATTATTTTATAGATTAAATAACTGAGAATTAGAGTGATTTAGGAAATTATAGGACTCATGGGGCCAGAGTCAATAGGCCCCAGACCCGGAATGGGGTTAATTTCCAGGTCTCTGATTTTTGTTCAAGTCAATTTGACCCAATTTACCTTTATTAGATTCTTCCTTAGTTCCCTACTATATGTCCCCTGTGGGACACAAAGCCAGACACCAAGCGATCCCTGTTGACTGGAGGGACCATCAGGATCAATAGATGGGAAATGAGAAGCAACATGTCCTAAGGGCCTCCTGAGTACCTCAGGTACCAGGTGTGTTTACAAAATTAAAAATGGAAATGAGTGGGTGCCCTGAAGGAGCTTACAATGATGGCAATCCACCAGTTAATCAGCATGCAATTATTAAGTGCCTACTGTATGCCAAGCCCAGTGCTAGCTACATAATATAAAGATTTAAAGAACAATAATGAGACAGGCCCTCTGAGAACACTGGGCTGCCAGATCCTTCCTCCCCCAGGTGTAGTCCTTGTTTTCTCTCAGCTTAGCTTCATCCCTCAGCTCTAGTCCAGGAGGAAGACCTGATCTCCTTGGCCATGGCCAAGCCTTGGGCCACTGGGCTCTGCATCCCCTTTCCTCTAGAGAGCTCCCTTTGGACCAGCCCTTCTTTAGCCTCATCTCCCATCTCCTGTTATCCATCCCACACTGATGTTTCCAAACACGCCCAGGTCTCCTTCACCCTTAAGAAATCCTCACTGAACCTCTGGCAACGTCCTCTCTTTCAGGGCCTTCCTTTCTCAACTCCTTGCTTCTGATGGCACCTCTTGCCTGCATGTGCTCTCTCCCAGGTTACCAAAAGAGAAGTCACTTACCTTGTTTAGAGCCCAAATTCACCCCCAGCAGCCTGCAGTGGGGATTCTGTGCCTGTGATTTCCCTCTGTTCTCTGCTTCAGTTTTATATTTCCACCATCCCCTGGACATCACAGACTCAAATGTTGAAAACAGAGCTCGTTATTGTCTCCCTAGGTCTGACTCCCTGCAAACTTCCATCGGGTCTAGGACATCCTCCTCCTTTCACTCTTGTTCTTTATTATCGACTCTTTCCCCTTCCCCATTCCCCATATCCAGTCCCTTGCTAAGTCCTGTCCATTCTTCCTCTTGAGCCTTCCCCCCTCTCCTCCACAGTCATTCAGCTGTAGAAGCCTCTTGCCTGCATTATTGCAACAACCACCCATTCTCTATTCCCAACTTCCCTTTTTTTAATCCATCCTCTGCTTAGCTGCCAGAATCATGTTCCTAGAATGGCCAGGGGCAGCTAGGTGGCGCAGTGGGTAGAGCACCGGCCCTGAAGTCAGGAGGACCTGAGTTCAAATGTGGCCTCAGACACTTAACACTTCCTAGCTGTGTGACCCTGGGCAAGTCACTTAGCCCCAATTGTCTCAGCAAAAAAGAAAAAAAAATTCAGTGGCCCCCTCTAACCTACAGCAAAATGTAAACTCTGGCATTCAAAGCTTCTTGACAGAAACTATCTAGACTGATTTCACATGAGAAAGTACTCAGTGGCTTGAATACTGGACTGGAATCAGAAAGATCTGAATTCAAACCCACTCTCAGAGGATTATTAAGTGCCTACTTCCTCTCTGTGTGACTTCAGCCTCAGTTTCCTGAATTGTAAAATGAGAATAATCACAGCACTTCCCTTCCAAGGTGGCCGGGAGCATCAAATGAGATAGTAATTGTAAACTTACTTAATAAAGCTTAATAAATGCTTTCCTTCTTCCCTTTCTCCATGGCCGTGTCCATTCCTGGAACGCTTTCTCTGTCTCTCTTCTCACAATCCTTCTAGCTTTCTTCAAGGCTCAGCCCTTCCAGGAAGCCTTGCTTGGTCCCCCAGTGAGTCCTCTTTGTCTCTCCTTCTTGAACTTGTTTTATGTTGATTTTCCACCCATTTACTTGGTTATGTACATGTTGCTTGGATGAATTGAGACAGGGATTGATTCTTTTTTGGCTTTGGAATCCTTAATGCCGGGCACAAAATAGATGTCTGAAGGTGTCTGGAGCAATGAATAGAGCCCTGAACTTGATTCAGAAAGTGTCAAAGGCTGCTTTTGACACTTACTCAATTTATGACTTGATTGATCTGTTCCTCAGTTTCCTATCCTGTCAAATCAGGGGCAGGGTTGGAATTGATGAGCTTCAAAGCCTGGACATCAGTCTAAGATCCTCTAAATTTCCATAAGAAGCTTGGATGCTAAGGTGATAGTAGGGGATGGTGAAAAACAGAGAGCAAAAGAAGTTAATTTAACATGGGAGAGAGTGCTAACTACTGGGGTGATGAGGAGATGTTTTCTAGAAATAATCATATCTGCATTCTCTGTGCCTCAAAGGAAAGACATGTGGAAATGAGGAATCATGTATAATAGTGTGCACCAGGCATGGGGGACAGCTTATGGCAGTGCTTGGAGGCTGGAGATGACATCCAGTTTCCAATTTGGCTAGGGATATGTCAGATAAGATTGGGGAGTGACTTTGATATTACCTGATACCACTGGCCCAGAAAGCCATGATTTACACACTTTCTTCCCACTTTTTCCTAAGAGCTCTCTCATCTGCTGAAAAAAGGGGTTCGATATGGTAACCTTGGGCTAGGGTACTTCCCCAGTGGCCATTCTGGCTGTGTCTGGTCCACACCTGGGAGTCAGGAGGCTCAGATTCTGTCCTGGGGCCATAGAGGCTGCTGGGAATGGAAAGAAGGTGGGTGGAGATAGTGATCAGAGTTGAAGCCAGATTTTAAAATGCATTTATAGCCTCAAAAATGTGTTAGTCGAATTGCTCTGTCGCCATGGTAACCAAGAGGAGTGGAAAAGAACATGAGTATTGGGTAGCAATGGAGAACAGAGCTCTCCATAACCATCCCTTTATTTAAATGGGCAAAATCCCCAAGTGGCTTTGGACAGACATCAGAGGCTGGGTCTCACGTACTCGGGAAATGCTTTAAACACAACCCAAGCTCAAAGCCAATAAAAATTGACATTTATAAAGAACTTGAATGCTTACGAGTCAGTTAAGAAGAATTTATTAGCATCCACTTTGCTAATGGGGGAGGGAGTACAAAAAGAAGCAAAACACAATCCTGCCCTCAAGGAGCTTCCAGTCTAAACAAGCTAAAGAGGGTGTTAATTGGCGATAATGGAAGAGGAAAGGAAGGCATTATTAGCCTGAAGAAGAACAACACACATCATCTTGTTTGACCAAAACAAGATATCATGAGCTTTTTTTTTATTTTCACAAATGAGGAAACTGAGGCAGAAAAAAACAAAACACAATCCTGCCCTCAAGGAGCTTCCAGTCTAAACAAGCTAAAGAGGGTGTTAATTGGCGATAATGGAAGAGGAAAGGAAGGCATTATTAGCCTGAAGAAGAACAACACACATCATCTTGTTTGACCAAAACAAGATATCATGAGCTTTTTTTTTATTTTCACAAATGAGGAAACTGAGGCAGAAAAAAACAAAACACAATCCTGCCCTCAAGGAGCTTCCAGTCTAAACAAGCTAAAGAGGGTGTTAATTGGCGATAATGGAAGAGGAAAGGAAGGCATTATTAGCCTGAAGAAGAACAACCCATATCATCTTGTTTGACCAAAACAAGATATCATGAGCTTTTTTTTTATTTTCACAAATGAGGAAACTGAGGCAGAAAAAAACAAAACATAATCCTGCCTTCAAGGAGCTTCCAATCTAAACAAGCTAAAGATAGGGTTAATTGGGACAGAGGGAAGGCATTATTAGCACCAAGAACAACACACATCATCTTGTTTGACCAAAACAAGACATAATGAGCTTTTATTTTTATTTTTACAAATGAGGAAACTGAGGTAGAAAGAAGCAAAACACAATCCTGCCCTCAAGGAGCTTCTGGTCTAAATAAACTAAAGATGGGGTTAATTTGGCGATAATAGATAGAGAAGGAAGGCATTATTAGCATGAAGAAGAACATCACACATCATTTTGTTTGACCAAAACAAGACATAATGAGCTTTTTAAAAAATTTTTTTACAAATGAAGAACCTAAGGCAGACAGCAGTTAAGTAACTTTCTCACTATCACACAGTAAATGCTTGCCAAAGGCTTTAGACTGAGATCTTTCTGGTTCTCCACAGCTATACCCATTCTACCACACTGCCTCCCATTCAGAGAGGTTTTAGGGACTTTGGGCAGCTTTGCGAGGCGCTCTTACTCCTAGAGAAATAATCTTGGTAGTGAAACCACTAGGGATTCTGCTCTCTCTTCAGCTGTCTTTCTCTTTCTGGGCTTTTTCCAAAAGTCTCTGTTCCTTCCTCATTAGAGTTTTGCAAGCATGGAGGTGATGAATGTATCTGCCTGATAAAAATCTAACAAAATAAGATCCCCAAAATCCTTATTTCCCAACAACAACAAGGTCAGATGTTTCTTGGGGGGAGGCAGGGACAGGAGTCCCATATTTACACAACCTTTATACCTCATTTAAATCTCAAAGTAACTCTGGGACATGGATAGTAGAAAAATTATTAGCTCTGTTTTTTTATTGTTGTTTAGTCATTTAAGTTGTGTCTGACTCTTCATGACCCCATTTAGGGTTTTCTTGGCAGAGATATGGCCATTTTCTTATTTAGCTCACTTTACAGTTGAGGAAACTGAGGTAAACAAGGTTAAGTGACTTGTCCAGGGTCATATAAATTAGGAAACAAAGGCACTGAGAAGTGATTTTACAGAATGCTGGATTTGGAACCAAAAAGAAACAGAAATTTACTGGAATGGAGGATGGGAGTGAACATTTCTATAGAATCTACTATGTGCCAGTCACTGTATAAATATTATTCTCATTTGAACCTTGTAATCAAATGTTATTATCCCCATTTTACAGCTGAAGAAACTGAGGTAGGATAAGTGATTGAGACAGGACTTAAATTATCCTGACTTACTTCTTTTAGCTTGAACCTCCTTTTCATTCTGGTGTGGTTTCCCCACTGTTAACCACCAGTGACTAATGTTCCTGTTCAATTTAACCAATCAATGTCAATTAGGTTTTATAAAGGGGAGGTAGATGGCATTGGAGGGAAACTCATTTTAGTGAGTTCAAATATGACCTCAGACACTTACCAGCTGTGTGACTTTAGGCAAATCATTATCCTGCTTGCCTCAGTTTCCTTATTTGTAAAGTGAGCTACCCCAGTATCTTTACCAAGAAAACCCCAAATGATCATAAAGAGTGACACAACAGAACAATAACAAACTTTTATAAGGAAATGTTGACTTAAATAGAAGTACAAACATTTCTCCCCAATACTTTAGAGACATATTTTCCCCATCCCACTTTATTTTGGGGGGCTACTGGATACAGTCTCTACAAATAATGGATCCCACTTCATATCTAGAATTAGCATTGATGTCCAACAAGTTCCTTGTCTCTGCTCTTGTGGGCTAAATCCCAGAAGGATTCTTCTCCATCTTGAGGGCAGAGATGTAAAATCCAGCATGGAAGATGACTCTTGGTTTTGATGACTCCATTTGCTAAACTTCTGGCTCACACAAAATCGTTGCCTCCTTCACCTAAAGGGAAAGAACAGATCCTAAGGCAAAGAACTGGGCTCTGTAATCACTGAGCCACAGACGGGGAGAAGGAAGCCTTATCTTTCACCCAGTGCCATCTGCCAGGAAGTAATCAGCCACAGAGATGAAGTAAAAACCCAGACAGGGGAGGAAGCCGAGTGTGTTTTGAATGCTTAGCCACAGCCAATTAAAGGGCTTCTGTTTGCCATGTGCTTATCAGAGCAGAACCAGTTATAGAACATCTAGGTACACCCCAAAGTTTCTCAAAGGCCCTTCCATTGCATGTTATCACAAATCTCCTGCAAGCAGGCTCCCTACTCCTCCACATGGCAAACTGAGTCCGTAGCACTTTGGACGTGCTCCTAAGAACTGGGCTCAGGGGCCAGACACGTGCTACAATTGCTATGCTCTCTTGGAAAGAACAGGAATCTCTCTCTAAGACCAGCAGGATACTGGGTCTGAGCCTGCCATGAACGCATCTATCACTGGATTCCACACAAGATTCCAAGTTCTCCTTTCTCAAACTTCTCTCTGCCCAGGAAGCAATGTCTTTGAATTGCCTATTTAGACTGTCCCTTCTGCCTCTGCTCCAAGTTGTTCATAGATTAATAAATCAACATTTGTTCTTTTTGTTGTTGAGTCATTTCAATCATGTCTGATTCTTTGTCACCCTTTTGGGATTTTCTTGACAAAAATACCACAGTGATTTGCTATTTTTTTCTCCAGCCTCAGTTTCCTCATATGTAAGATGATATTGTTGAGGCGGGGAAGGAATAGATGGAGGAGAGCTCCGTTTTAAAATTCTTACTGTGACAATCCCAGGGACATTCCTAGTGTCTCTCTCAAGCCTTAGATAATTTCTTTGCCCTTTCATATGCAAATGGACATCCACTCAAGCTTTTTATATCAAGCAAATTTCATCACTTAAAGTCTGAAAGGGGCATATCTTTTCATCTCTTGTTATCTTAGCCTTATATCTGGCAAATAGGGCCCCTGAAAATACGCTATAATTTCATCAACTAGAATCACGTGACTTGCCCAGAATTACACAAATATTGTATGTCTGTGGCAGGATTAAAACCCTTTCCTCTGAAATCCATCCATCACATCACTTGGCTATAATAATAACATTCATATGTTATTTATATGTTATAATTCGATTATATGACTTACTAAATGCTAGGTACTGTGTGTTTTACAATTATTATTTTATCTGATCCATACAACAATAAATTTCAAAGCAGGAAGAGATCTTAGAAAATTAAATATCAAAACTGTCAGGTACACAGAAAATAGAATCCTAGAACTAGAAGAAATGTATAGGTGAATGCAGCCAATTCCCTTTTCCTTTAGGGGAGGAAACTAAAGACTAGAGAGTAGGGAAGGGATTTGCTTAATGTTGAATAATAACATTACATTAATGATTGAGCTATAGTAGTTTTCCAATGCACCTACAGACGTTCA
This sequence comes from Sarcophilus harrisii, assembly GCF_902635505.1. Lineage (NCBI taxonomy): Eukaryota > Metazoa > Chordata > Mammalia > Dasyuromorphia > Dasyuridae > Sarcophilus > Sarcophilus harrisii. The sequence continues at coordinate 699,877,156 of NC_045426.1, read as the reverse complement.
GATTCCTCATTTTACATATGAAGAAAATGAGTGTCAAAGAGGAGAAATGATTTGCCAATGTGACTGAGTTAATGGAGTAATCAAGCTCAGGGTTTCATTAGAGACCAAGTTATCATAGTCCGTCCTATCATTAAGAACATTGAAGTAAGAAATAAGGAAATCGTTTCTTGTATTAGATTTCATTAGTAAATAACAAATATGATCTCAACACTTAAACCAGGGAGGGACAAAACAGAGAAAGAACTCTAAATCAATATCACTAATGGATATTGTATAAAAATTTTAAATAAAATTTAAAAGGAGATTATGGCAATATATTCAGAAAATAATTCACCATGACCAAGTTGGATTCATTGTAGGATATGAGAATGCTTCAATATTTGGGAAATATTAGTGTAATTAATTGTATGAAAATAAAGATTAAATTAGCCTTTCAAAAGGATGTACAAAAAAGTACTTGACAGAGCATGGCACTCGTTTGTGTTAAAAATCTATTTAAAAGCATAAACATAGAAAATCCTTTATTTAAAATGATTGAAAGCATTTGTTTTAAACCAAAAGTTGTCATTGTTCATGCAGTACATACTCTGGATCTTACTCTCCCAGCCCCCACTTGAACTGACTAGTTGGGTTCCTGGAGTTCAGTTACTACATTCCCTCAATGTTTTATGGATAGCCTGAAGGAATTGGGGCTGGCTTTCTAATGCTATACAGTTCATGAACTCCTCCAGCATGTTTCTTCTTCATAATTATCATACCAATTAACCAGACTTAATTAGCTATTAGGAATGGATATTTACTGCAGTAGCATAGTCGGTATAAAGCATTCCCACAAAAAATCTGTGGCACATAAAATGTCTGCGACATTTGATTGATGTGTAAAACTAGTATAAAGATCCCTTATATTGCCTTCCTCATAGGGTTATCATAAACCTTTAAGTACTATAGAAATGTGAGTTATTAAGAAAGTATTTAGATAGGTAAGGGTGGTAGAGTGTGATTGAGTAAATCAAATCACTATACTCCATTTTAGGGAAATGATACATCAATGAGGTGAAGATATGTCTCAATCCATCAAAGCTTTTAAGGGAGAAAAAGTCCTTGATAAATGGGAATTATGTTTCATAGAAGTATTTTTATACTGGCTGAGGAAAGTTTGCCACACTAGAGGATGTCTATAAAATATTAAGTAAATTCAGGTTTAGAATGATTTGGAATTTTATGAGTGCATGGAGGCAGGGAAAAGAGAGAAGAAAGAGTCAAAGCAGAGACAGAGACAAAAGAGACAAAGAGAGACAGAGGACAGAGAGAGCTAAAGAGAAAGAGACAGAGACAGAGAGAGACAGAGAGGGGCAGAGGACTAAGAGACAGATAGGAAGAGAAACACAGACAGTGAAATAGAAAGACAGAGACAGAGATAGAGAAAAACAAAAAGGACACACACAGAAGTAGAGTGAGAGGAAGAGAGAGAGGGAGAATGAAGAGACAAAAAGAGAGAAAAGGAGAGAAGAGAAAGGGAAAAAGAATTGAGAAGGGGAAAGAGAGGAAGAAGAGAGAGAGAAAGAGAGAGGAGAGAGGGAGAAGAAGAGAGACACAGAGACAGAGACAGAAAGAGATAAAGAGGCAGAGACACAGAGACAGAGAGACAGAAATAGAAAGAGACAGATACACACAGAGAGAAAGACACACAGAGAGACAGGGATAGAAAGTGAGACAGAGAGAGACAGAGACACACAGAGAGACAGAAACACAGAGATAGAGAGACAGAAACAGAAGACACAGAAACAGAGACAGACAGAGACACACACACACACAGAGACAGAAACACAGAAACAGAGACAGAGTCAGAGAGACAGAGACACACAGAGAGACAGAAACACAGAGATAGAGAGACAGAAACAGAAGACAGAAACAGAGACAGAGTCAGAGAGAGACAGAGATAGAGACAGAGACAGAGAGAGACAAAGATAGGCAGAGAGACAGAGACAGAGAGAGACAGAGACACACACAGAGAAACAGAGATAGAGAGACAGAAACAGAAGACACAGAAACAGAGACAGAGTCAGAGAGAGACAGAGATAGAGACAGAGACAGAGCGAAACAAAAAGGAAGAGTGAGAACAAGAGAAAGAGGGAGAGAGGCAGAGAGGGAGAGAGGATGTATATACATGCTTGGCAGAGGAAGTGGTCTCCTCAAGTAGGTCTCATGCACACTTGAGAATAATCCTGATCAGTGTAATGACCACCGTGAGGCTAACTTATGGAGAGTCTGAAAGCTACATTGTTGCCCACAAGCCCCCAAAGGACAGTCCACCCTAAGGGTGTCAGAGGTTCGTGGCTGGGGGAGAGGAAGCACCTGGCTGGGAACACTTGCCTGCTTTGGGATCTGTAGCCTGTTAGAGTCCATGAGATCTAGAATCCTTTGAAATAATGGAGTATGATTGTAGTAGATGGGCTAGCCTTTTTTTTTTTTCTGAGAGGAACTGCCCTCCCTCACTAACCTTAGTTTGTCTACAACTTCTAACTCCCCAAGTTTTCCCAGGTGGGTGAAAATAAGGAGAATCTCCAGGATCCCAGAGAGTCATCCTCTATTACCCCGCCCCTCCACGCTGGCACAGAGACCTTCGATATTTAACTTTCCCCCCTGTCCAGCTGGGAAAGGGTGCCACGTCTCTGAGCAGGTTTCTGTAGTCATCAGGTGGAAGGAGCAGAGGGAATTGGCTAGAGTTGGGAGCTGGAGTTTTATGGTTCCATGTTGGGAAGGAACCATGGGCTGGCTGAGAGGTTGAAAGATAAAGCCCACTTACCTCATCCCTCACTTTTTCCATAGTGAAGTAGAGGCAGCAAAGACCTAGAAGTCTGGGGACTGTAAATCTGTAAATCTGATTACCAGGTGTCAGAATGGGGAGAGGACATGGCAGGTGGATACTTTGGATGCAGCAGAGAAGCAGGAGGATGATTTATCCATAGGGAAAGGCAGAAGAAGATCCCTGCTGTCTCCCATGTGGGTGCATACAGCTCTCACAATTACAATATTATCCAGTCAACAACTTTTCTTTCTTTCTTTCTTTTTTTTTTTTTAATTTGCTGAGGCAGTTGGGATTAAGTAAGTGACTTTCCCAGGGTCACACAGCCAGGAAGTGTTAAGTGTCTAAGATTAGATTTGAACTCGGGTCCTCCTGACTTCAGGGCTAGTGCTCTACCCACTGCACCACTTAGCTGCTCCAAAGTCAAACAATTTTGAAAGACTTGAGAATAATCCTGATTGGTGTGATGACCAGCCATTGTTCCAGAGGACCTATGATGATTCAACAGCTACCCACCTCTTACAAGAGACAGGACAGACTTAGGGTCCAGAATGAGACAGGCTTCTTGGACATGGATGATGTAATTCTTTATTTTACTTACTTATGTATACGTGTGGCAAGGGATTTTTTTTATTTTTTATTTTTTAAAATGGTGGAGAGGTGAGTCAGAGAGAAAATAAGTTTCTGTTAATTAAAAAAAATTAAATATAATTAAAAAGAGAGATTGTTTAATTCAAGAGACTCATTCTGTAGAAGATGAAGTTTAAGTCCGAGAGCTCTGACTTGTTCACGATCACACAGTAAGCAGCAGAGTAAGGATCTGAAATTTCCAGTCTCTTAGTTATAAGTATATTCCTCTTCTGAAACCAGAAATGCAAAATAGGGAAACTCTATAATGTGTTTTCATTCAAAATCATCAATTCTTAGCTTTTATACTCTATCTCATAGGGTTGTTGTGAGAAAAATGCTATGAACTTTAATCGGCTATAGAAATAGGAATTATTATTATGATTTATGCTCACATGAACTCTTTAACCTGACTATTCTCCATCAATTTTTTTTTTATCATTTTTATTGATCCCTAAATTTCTTGATTTTTCTTCTTTCTATTCCTTCAAACTTCCATGGGCTCCACTAAATGTGATCCTTAGCTCTCTCTTCTGTAAAATGAAAACCCTGACCTAGATCTCTGAGGTCCTTTTAATCTGTGACCTCCTTGGTTCTAAGATCCCCCCCTTTTTTTTTTTGCTGAGGCAATTACCCAGGGTCACACAACTAGGAACTGTTCACCTAGGTGCCCCCACTAAGATCCCTTTGGTATTCTGAGACCAGCTCTCTTCAGCTCTAACTGATTCCTGAGATTTGATGATTACATTTTTCAGTTTGAGCATTTTCACTTAGAAATTAGCAAACCGTACAAATCAGGGCTTGATTAATTATTTTGTTGATTGTCTAGACTTAAAAAGGTGTTAATAATGTAGATTTCATTTAAAAATCTTTGTTTACATTTCTCTCTCCCATCTCTAGAGCTTAAGCTAAACATCTACCAGAACTGTTTCCCCTTCCCCTTCCAACCCCATTATTGTCCTATAGATATAGGAATGATTAGAAAAGAATAAAGTATTCATTGGAGGCCTGGCTAATAATAATAATAATAATCATACTTAGAGATTTGCAATATGTTTATATTAATTTTCTCATTTAAGCCTCCTTATACCCTGACTTCCAGTTCTGACATCTCCTGTTCTAAGCCCCCTTCCAGCTCTGACATCCTCTATTCTAAGAGCCCTCCCAGCTCTGACATTCCCTGTTCTAAGGCTCCTTCCAGCCCTGACATCCCTGTTCTAAGCTCCCTCCCAGCTCTGACATTCCCTGTTCTAAGACCCCTTTCAGGCCTGAAATTCTTTATTCTAAGGTTTCTCTGTTCTGACATTCTGTGTTCTAAGAGTTCCTTCTAGCTCCCATTCAAAAAGCTTAAAAAAGCGACCTGGCAGTGGCCAGATCATTTCTTGGCTTGGAAAGGTTTCAGATCATGGCCACAGGTAAAACTTCCGATCCTCCTTCTTCCCTAGGAAATGGCAGCTCCGCAGAGATTGGGAGCAGCTCATTAGCACATTCCTGAAAGTCCTCAGAGCTATTCTTTCTTTCCTTCTGCAGCTGTGATTTATCTTTCCAGGAATCAATCCATCAGTCAATCAACACATTTTACTTGGGTCCAAATATGTTACTAGCATGGTGGGAGAAATAGACTGATTGTAAGATGGTTAAAGATTTAAGACTCTTGAGCCTAAATCCTAAATCCAGCCTTGATCACTTACTTATTGATTGATCCTATGCAAGCCACTCAACTTCTATCTGCTTCAACTTTTCCAACTGTAAAATGGACTTAATAGCACAATTTCTAAGAGCTAAAATTAAGTAATATTTGTAAGGACTCAGCACAGTGCCTAGCACTGTGTACTTAATAAATGCTTGTTCTCTTGCCTTCCCTTCAAGGAGCTTAATATAAGACTTAGGACTGGAAGACTTTAGGTCTTAGGTTATGTAGGATTTAGGGCTGGATGGGACCTTTGGCGGAAGATCTCCAATGTGAGAGATCTTGCTAGTGCCCCAGATAATCCATTTCAGTTTCTGATCACACTAGCCTTGGTTTTGTGTTCTACAAAGTGAGCTAAAGAAGGAAATGGCAATGGCAAACCAAGAAAACTTCAAATGACTTTAAAAATGGTTATAATCTTCCCTCCTACTCCCAAAGGAGACTTTTCTCCAGTCGAAAACCTCCTATCTCATAAGTTTCAGGGCCTGGAGCTTTAGGTTTGGATGCTGGAGAAGGAATTGATGTCTCTTGCTCTTCCCCACCATTTAGTAGCATGTGCTTTCTAAATGGAAGCTTGTGTGTTAAGTTTGTCAGCATCCCAGAAACACAGAAGGCAGCCTGGAGTCTGGAGAACCTGAGTTCACATTTGATCTCAGACATTTCCTAGTTGTATGCTTTTTTTAACCTCTGTTTCCCTCAGTTTCCTTCTCTGTAATAGCGCCCATATCCCAGGATTGTTGTAAAGATCAAATGAGAGAATACACTTCAATGACAATACTATATGATGATGAATTCTGATGGACGTGGCTCTCTTCAACAATGAAAGAATCCAGATCAGTTCCAATTGTTCAGTAATGAACAGATCCAGCTACACTTAGAGAGAGAACTATGGGAAATGAGTGTGGACCACAACATAGCATTCTCACTCTTTTTGTTGTTTGCTTGCACTTTTGTTTTTCTTCTCAGGTTATTTTTATCTTTTTTCTAAATCTGATTTTTCTTGTGCAACAAGATAACTGCACAAATATGTGTATATATATATTTTATATATATATATATATATAGTATTTAACATATACTTTAACATATTTAACATGTATGGGACCATCTGCCATCTAGGGGAGAGGGTGGGGGGAAGGAGGGAAAAAGTTGGAACAGAAGGCTTTGTAAGGGTCAGTGCTGAAAAAGTACCCACGCATGTTTTGTCAATAAAAAGCTATAATAATAATAATAATAATAAAGATCAGATGAGAGAATGTGCAAAGTGCTTATTCTGTTGTCTATGACATGGCAGGTACTGTATCTGACTATACTTGTGCATTTATGTTATCATTATTATAATGGTCCCGAGATTCAGGGTCACAGCTTTTCCTGGTACTTCTGGGAATTGTGGATCTCACTTCAGGACTTTGCCCACTGTCTGTGCCAAAGAGAGCCATAGTGTTTGTGAGAAGCAGCATCTTGCTACAGCTGCCTCAGAACTCCGGCTATGGCAGAATCGTAGCAGCTCCAAAGAAATGGGAGACGTGCAGATTCAGAGATGCCTTCACTCCCGAGCACCCCCATGGACTATTGTTGCCCAATCTGAGCCCCCGCAGGTCCGAGCCCCACTGTGGGACGCCGCACCTGGACCCAACACAGGGACTTGGGACCAACTTGGGACCAGCGTTTTGGTCCCTTCCAGGAGGAAGCACAATCACCAACAAGGATCAATTACTGTGAGCCGGTGGTAGGCCGGATACTTTCAGGGTTTTTAGGGCAGGAGCGGGACAAATTGTGGCCACCATATCCAAATTTGGGCTCTGTTGGTTGAAAGGGTAAAGAAGGCAGGAAGGAAGCTTGGGATGGACACACCACCCCATAGCTTCCTTAATAAGTATTGGACGTGTTCTCATGGCCTAGGATAAGGGGTATCTGACATTTCTAAAAGAGGGGTTCCCACCAGCTGCCCTTACAGATGGCATTATCTATATCATCTCATTGGGGTTTGGGGAAGGGATTTCACAACAGCAGCCGATAAAGCTTCCTTTCCCAGCACTGCCTCTCCTCCCCCTCCCCAAAGGTGTATTTTTTTTCATGACCTAAATTTCTGTTTTAACTCTTACCTCTCCTGAATCCATCTCTAGACTTGAAAGTACAGGTTCATCAAAAGCATGAATCTTCTGGATACTTATGGGCACATGGTTGCCCTCATTAGGATGAATGACTGGAAAAAATTTGTCATATACCAGGCACTGTACTAAGCTATACAATTAAAAAGTCCCTGTCCTCAAGGAACTCATGTTCTATTAAAATTATTTATTTTAAATTTTTAATAGCATTTTGTTTTCCCAAATACATTCAAAGATAGTTTCAACATTCCAAATTGTTCTCCAGAACTATTGGATATGTTCACAGTTCCACCAATAATGTATTAGTGTCCCAGTTTTTCCATATTCCCCTCCAACATTTATCGTTATCTTTTCCTGTCATCTTTTTTTTCCCCCTGAGGCAATTGGGACTAAGTGACTTGCCCAGGATCACACAGCCAGGAAGTATTAAGTGTCTGAGACCAGATTTGAACTCAGGTCCTGCTGACTTCAAGACTGGTGCTCTATCCATTGCGCCACCTAGTTGCCTTTCAACATTCACTTTTGCAAAACTTTGCATTCCCAATTTTTTTCTCTCTCTCCCATCTTCCTCCCTCCCCCAGAAAGCAAGCAATCTTATATAGATTAAACTTGTGCAACTCTTCAAAATGTATCTCCAGATTTGCCACACTGCACAAGAAAAGTCAGATCAAAAGAGAAAAAAAAGCCCACGAGCTTATATTCTAAATGGGAAAGGCAGCAGGTATGACAGGAAAGGTGACCAGGGAAAAGAATTTTGTTCTAGATGGGTCAAAAAGGGGGAGGGCAAGTTGATGGGGAGAAGGGCTAGATGGATGACTGGATGGAGTGTAGAGATGAATCATGGTCTGGTGTCTAGGGTCAGCCAGTAGCCAGAGAGGTCGAAGTTTGCGCTCAGTAACCCCTGAAGGCCACAGCTGATCATGTCTTACTTTGTATTCCTAGCACTTTAGTGCCCATCACACAATAAGCACTTAATAAATACTTATTGATGGATGTCCAGTAGGTCATATTTTGAGGGTATTTGATTAAATGGATTAACACGTAAATAGAGGTAGAATGGAAATATCTCTATTATATTGATCCTCAAACCAATCTGGGACACGTCATCTAAACGACGAGTTCTTAAACTTTTGGGGACCCCTTTGATAACCTAGCGAAGCCTGTGGACCCCTTTCTCAGAGTATTGCTCTTAAGTAATTGAAGGGAAGGCTAAATTCAGTTAGTGAAAAATCAAGATGGATTTCTTTCCCCTTATGGAAGGGTTCTTTGAAACTGGTATTGACGTCTCCTCTAGTCACTCGATGGCTTGTCAATATCTCTCTTAAAACATGGTGCTCAGAACCATCCATGATACTGTGGTCTGGCTAAGGCCAAAACGATGGATGTTACTGTTTCTCCATTTCAGATGATGACAAAGGATGATGGAAAGTGATCTGGGATCTGAATTTGAAATACTATTGAGTCAGAGCAAAGTGGGACAAAAACCTCCAAGGCATTTCTGATCCCTGATCTGAAAATGGGGGCAAATCTCTATTTTTCTGATGTTTCACATTTTTATTTAAAGTTTTGAGTCCTAAATTCTATTTCCCCCCTCCCTTCTCCTTTCCCCTCTCTCTGAGAGGGTAAGCAGTCAGATATAGGACATCCATGTGCGATCCTGTAAAACATTTCCATATTAGTCATTTTGCACAAGTAAGACTTGCATAAAAGAAAGTGAAAAATAGCAGTCGCTATTCAACAATTCAGTTCTTTCTCTGGAGGTGGATAGTGTGCTTCATCATTAGTCCTTTGGGATTGTCCTGGATCATTGTATTGCTGAGAATAGCTAAATCATTCACAATTCTTTTTTAAAAATGTATTTCTCTATTAATATACATTGCCTTATGAATCATGTTGGGAAGGAAAAAGAGCAAAAGGGAAAAAACCATGGGAGAGAAAAGAAAGAAAAAATAAAAAAGAAGAGACTATAGCCTGTGTTGATTTAATGCAGTTTCCTTAGTTTTTTTTTTTTTTTTTTTTGGATACAGATGGCCTTTTCTGTCCAAAGTCTACTGGAATTGCTTTGGATCACTGAACCACTGAGAAGAACCAAATCTTCATCACTGATCATTGCATATTGTGATACATTGGACAATGTACTTCTGATTCTGCTTATTTTCCTCGGCATCAGCTGATGTAAGTCTTTCCAGGCTTTCCTGAAATCAGCCTGCTGATTATTTCTTATACAACAATAATATTCCATAATCTTCATACACCTAATTCAGTCATTCCCCAGCTGATGGGCATCCACTCATTTCCAGTTCCTCGACACTACAATAAGGGCCGCCGCAAATATTTTTGTACATGTGGGGGCCTTTCCCTGTTTGTTATGATCTCTTTGAGATTCAGGCCCAGTAAATACATCTACTGGGTCAAAGGGTATGCCCAGTTTGATGGCCCTTTGGGCACAGTTCCAAACTGCTCTCCAGAATGGTTGGATCCGTTCACAACTCCACCAACAATGTATCAGTGTCCCAGTTTTTCCATATCCCCTCCAACATTTATCATTTTCTTTTCCTGTCATTTTAGCCAATCTGAGACATCCTCTCATTTTACCAGCAAGAAAAAGGGATCCAGGGAAGTAATGTGGTTTGTATAGGGAGGGAATGTTCCAGGTCCTAAAAATCAGAAAATCTTGAGTTCAAATCCAACTCTTACTAGCTGTGTGATTTTCAGCAAGTCACTTAGTCCTCTTTGTCTTGGTTTCCTCAGTTGTAGAAACTGTACTTGCCTTGCAGGGTTGCTGTGAGAATCAAATGAAATAATAATTGTAAATGACTTAGCCGAGTGCCAGGCACATAGTAGGTGCTGTATAAATGTCAGTTATTACTTATTATAATTATATTATTTATATATTATATTTATTTGTTATTATTTTACTACCCAAGTTTACACAGGCACAAAGCTTCAGAAGCAGGTTTGAACTCTTGGTGGGAATGATCCAAGTGGGGAAGGCACGAGATATAAATGGACGTATAGCCCAGTGAACCTCAGACTCCTCACAGCTTACCGAGGACCCGTCATTCTGTCCAAATCCATACTCCGGCTTAAGTGACTCCTGCCCAGTGGGGTCGTCCCTGAGATCCCGTTTGGAGCCCACCCTGAGGGAGAGCAGTCACATGAGTCCCTTCCACCAGATGGCCAGTGGAGCTGGACCCCAACAATTGAAGAGCAGCTGTTGCATCCAGAGGAAGACTTCATGGGTAAATGATGTATTTCTGGTAAGTAATGGTTGTTCCTGTCATTAGCTGTTATTTATTATCTCTGTAGACATCTAGCAAGGAGGCGGCAGGCGTTTGGGCGCATCTCCCTCCCCATATGTCCTCCATAAATGGCGGCCACTTTGTGACTTCCCAGAATATAAAACCCCCAATAAACGGACTCTCTCAGAGCCAGGCTTTGTGGTGCTGTTGCCCTTGTTTAGTTATTACATTAAATCTCCTGTGATTACAGAGCTGGCAGCTGGCAAAGATTTGCATATGGCATGAAATTAAGTTAGTTCATTTGAATGTCTGAGCTGCGCAAAGCTAAAATTTGTTGGAGAAGGACCTTGTTCTTCCTTATCTTTGTTTGCTCATATGTTTTCCGCGCTGTTTTCTGTCCATCGGGTCTCTTTGGGGGAGGGGGCTCCCAGGGGACTGTCCTGCTGAGCCTTCAGATCATTCCCCCACGAGATCCTGGCTTTAGTGCAGCTTAGCCTGGGAGGCAGCCTCCCATTCTGGGCCTCTTTTTGGCAGAGAAAACAATTGTAAAGAACTTAGCGGAATGTCTGACACATTGTCCTTTATCGTTATTATTATCATTATCGTTCTTTTTATGGCTGTGAATTAGGGAGTTAGGAGAGAACTGAGTTCAAATTCTCCCTTAGTCACTTAAGTACCTAAATGGCTACAGTGGGCAAGTCACTGTTCCGCTCTCTGCCTCAGTTTCCTCATCTGCAAAATGGGATAATAATATCTGATTTGTTTCCTTCACAGAATTGTATCAGTCAAGATCACATTTTGCAAATTTTAGAAAGCCATTTTTCCTTCTTATCATTTCCTGGACCTGCTGTTTCACTAGCATGAGAAACTCCCAGTATGGAAACCTCCCTTCACTGCTTCACTAGGCGTCTATAACTTAGGATCTCAGATAAAGTTCACTGGTGACTAGCTTGGATCCACATAGCCAGTCTATGTCAGGTCCTAGAACTCAGGGCTTTTTGCCTTCAAGGCTGGTCTTCTATCTGTATATTTTATACTGTCTATAATATTACAGTTGTTATTATTATCATTACTTCTTGACTCTTTAGCCTAACGATTGCTAGAATTGGAAATCTGAGTTTGGAAATCTCAGAGAATGGGATGTCTCTCAAGTGTTAGATTTGAAAGAACACAGAGTTTGGAGATTTAGATGGTGTTGCTTAGTGTGTGACCTTAGTCAAAAACTTATTCCCGGGTCCCAACAAATCCATCTTTAATATGGGTTTTTTTTTACTAGATCCTCCAAGGTATTTTCTATTTTGAAATCCTATGGTGATATATTAAAAATCAACTAAATCAACATATAATAAGCACCGACTGTATACCAGGCACTGTGTTAAGTGATTGGGATACAAAACGAGGCAAAAGACAATTCTTGTTCTCAAGGAGCTTACAATCTAGTGGCAGAGACAAAAAGCAAACATATATACAAAATGCACCATAGACAGGATAAATAAAAAATAGGGGAAAGACAATGGAATTAAGGGGGTTCAGGGAAATCTTCCTGTAGAAGGAAGCCGGGAAGGTCAGTAATCAGAAGGAAAGCAGTTCAGGAACGGTGGGATAATTAGAGAAAATGGCCCCAGCTGAAAGATTGTCTTCCATGTTGGTAGAACAGCCAGCAGGCTGTTTTGCTCGCTTGATTTCCTCTTTATAATAGGTATTGTATTTTTTGCCTTCTCAGTGGGTGGGAAGAGGCAGAGAGAAAGAGAGAGATAGAAATTAAAAAAAAAAAAAGACTGAAAGATTCTCACATCCATCTGCTCTTTGGTCAGGTTCAGCTTGGGTGAACACAAGATATTTTTGGAAACCCTTGCTTAGCCTCGGGGGCTCAAACAACTGCCAGACTGAGGGTTGTTTGGCAACTCTGTGCCTTTTTTTCCTCACTCATGAAATGGAGGTGATAATAAATGGAGGTGATACTGTCTGTATCCCGGGACTCCTGTGCCCCTTGAGATAATATACAGTAAAGTGCATAGAAATTCTATAAATGTAAGGAAACCGTATTTTAATTTTGTCGCTATGATGAATATTTTTGCTTTCATTAAAGTGCATTTTTTTAGCATGTTCTTCTGTCTTTAAAACCCACATTTTGTTTCCATTAAATAAGATCTTTAGGATTATCTTTGTACCTTTCAAAATTACAGAACCTCATCCAAAGGGTTATTTCTAGATTCTGAATATGAGATGATGGATCATATCAAATTTCCTTAAAAAAGGGAAAGAGATAGGTAATAATAATAATAATAATAATTCTAACAATCAACACCGTTGTCTAATGATTTAATTGTTGTATATATTTCTGATCTTCCTTGTCCTGTGCCTCGATGATGATGCCAAAAGCGGCCATTTATAGTTTCCAAAGTGTCTCAGAGTTTTTCCTCTCTCTTAGTTCATTCCCTAGACCTGTGACAGATTTTCCTCATACCCTTCAATGAATTACTGCTATTTTCCTCTCCTTTTAGGTTGGGAAGATGAATGACTAATTAGGAGATGGGAGTAGTTCAGGAGACGTATGTGGGTGCTGGGAACGAATGCCGAGAGCATTTAAACCTTTTTTCAATTTCCTGTCATTGTCTTGTTATTCTGTTTCATGAAATGTCTTTGCTCGGGATGAATGGTCCTTTGGTTTAGTTTGGTAAAGGAAACATGGATGGGGGCTCGTGAACCATGAATCTGAATATAAAAATACCTTAATAATACCATGACTCCAGACTGAATGGGGGTACATGGAGGCTCCTAGGTTTATTAAGTACAAACTTTTCTCTTTTAAAATTTCTCTCTCTCTCTCTCTCTCTCTCTCTCTCTCTCTCTTGCTCTCGCTCTGTCTCTCTGTGTGTGTGTCTCTCTCTCTCTCACACACACACATCTCTCTGTTTGTCTGTTTCTTGCCTCTCCCTCTCCTTGTCTACCAAATGAGAAGAGTGCTCAGGATTTAGGCAGAGGGAGGACCTCTGAATCTGAAGCTTGGCTCTTCCTCTTAGCAGCTGGGTGACCCTGGTGACTCATTTGACCTCTCTGGCCAAGCAAGGTTGATTTGGAAACTCCTCTCCACCATTAAATCTAGAATTCTATGATAGATGTCTTAGTTCTCTTCCCAGTTCTAAAATTCTAAAAGCTTCAGAAGGGAAAAGGGATGATCTCTGTGATGCTGTGTCTGGGATTTAGCTCGTGTCCATGGGCAGCTGCTGATCTAACTTTTCCTTTCTCTCTGTTTCTCTCCTCTCTCTCTCTCTCCTCTCTCTCTCCTCTCTCTTTTCTTTCTCTCTCTCTCTTCTCTCTCTGTCTCTTTCTCTCTCTCTGTCTCTCTCTCTTCTCTGTCTGTCTCTCTCGTCTCTAGGGAACTCCACAGACGTCGGCTTCTTGCTCATTAGCACATTCATGACAACATTTACAGGCATGGAAAGGCTTCTCTGGAACCTTTTCTCGCAGAGCTTCCTCTGACAGCTGGAGCTGGCTCACATGGACACAGTCGCCTCCTCTGACAGCGCTCTGGGTTTGGAGCAGTTCTCCTTGGGGTGGGAGGATGGGCAGCAAGATTCTCATATTTATAACTTGCTAACCAGGCTGGGAGGCGCCGAGCGTCGGCTCTGGACAAGCCCCCACAACCCACATTAGTCCTCCCGTGAAAGAGGGAAGGAACCGGATCAGGCTTGTCCTCCCCAGGCAGGGAAAGCAGCCATAAAACCAATGGGGTAAACAAGTCCTCCTGGAACGGCCCGATATGATGTTCTTGGAGGAGGCAGGGAGAAACTGAGCCAGAGAGAACAGCAGGCATCCCAGCCTCTGAGGTGGAAATGAATTTCCCTCGTGTCCTAGCTTAGAGGCAAAGATGTAAATAAAACAGGAGCATTGATCTGGAGCTGGGAAATTCAGATTTACCTCTGTCACCAATTGGACGTGACTTAGAACCTGTTACTTCTTTCTGAGACTCGGTTTCCTTATCTGTAAAGATCTGTAGCTCTAAAGTTCCTTTTGATCTTTGACATCCTCTTTTATAAGCTCTGATATTCCCTGTTCTAAAGCCCTTCCCAGCTCTGACACTCCCTGTTCTAAGGTTCCTTCTGTCTCTGACATTCACTGTTCTAAAGCCCTTCCCAGCCCTGACCTTCCCTGCTCTAAGGTTCCTTCTGTCTCTGACATTCTCTGTTCTAAAGCCCTTCCCACTCCTGACATTCCCTGTTCTAAGGTCCCTCCCAGCCCTGACATTCTCTGTTCTAAGGTCCCTTCTTCTCTGACATTTTCTCTCCTAAAGACTGAAACAAAGACCAGAGAAAACAGGGGAGCTTTTTCATCCTTCTCTGAATCTGGCTCTCGTGCTCTGCCCAGATCTGCCTTGCCCACTGTCTGAGCGCTATCTATCATTTGTATGACTTTTCAATATCTTCCTTGCATTTGCACCCCACTCCTTTCAGTGAGATCTCATTCGGGGGTTACTAGACTGGTAGACAGAGACATGGTTCCCCTGGATTTTAGCAAAGCATTTGAGTAAGTCTCTTGTGCAGTTCTGAGAGTGGGAAAGATGGACCGGATTTTTGGGTAGTTTGAGGGGCTTGCTTGAATGGTCAGAGCCGCCGAATAGTCATGGATGATTCGTTGGCAGATGGACAGGAGGTCTCTGGTGGAGTCCCCGGGGATCCGTCCCCATTTCTGCACTAACATTTTTATCTAAGACTTGATAATCAAAATATGAATGAACAGAAAATGTCTGGGTTTTTGCTTGTTGAATTATTTAGGTTTTTTTTTTTTTTGCCTTGTTAAAAGACTAAATGTTTTGTGTAAGCTTCAACCTTTGTTTTGTGTTGTTTTTGTTGCATTTATGGAACTTATAATTTAATACCCCCCATCCCAATAATGCCATGTGTCCCTCAAGTTAAGATATTTAGCTGACTTGTTCGATGTTAGGGTCAGAATCTAAAAAGATCCTGACAGGCTAGAAGGTTGAGTTTTGGCCTTGTAAGGTTAAATTTAATCAGAATAAACATAAAATCTTATGCTTAGATTATGAGAACATTGTAGTTAGTGGTTCACCCAAAAAAGCTCTGGGAGTGTTAGTAGACCACAAGCTCAAAATAGGTCAACTGTGCAAATATAGTTTTGGTTACACCGATAGTCAAAATATCTAGGACAAGGGAAGGGATTGCCCTGCAGTGTTCTGGGCTGGCCAGGCCCCAGAGGATTGGGTTCAGAAGCTTTGGGGTGAGAACTGGGAGGGTCTGAGAACAGGGAACGTCAGTGTCAGAGCTGGAGGGGGCTTTAGAACAGGGAATGGCCCTTTGGAACACAAAATAGAGCCAAAAGATGTCTTGGAACATAGAAAATGGGAAGCCATTTCTGGAATATGGAGGGAAAATAGTCTTAGAACATACAACATGGAGCTGGAAGGGGCTCGACCCTATCCTGGAGCACCATTTTATAGATGAGGAAACAAGAGAAAAGGATCAGAGAGGGGGAATAGCTTCCTAAGATATGCAAGCAGGTAATAATAGGGAGGGATGCAAGTCTCTTGAGTCCTGGTCTCCTTCTACCAGAGGAGGATGCTTTTGGGGGGCCCTAAACTTTTATCCAAGTGAAAAATGGCTCCTGGCCCCGCCTTGTCTCTCCCTCCCCCCTCCTTTTGGATCTATGAGTAGGAGAAAGCAACCAGCGATTATTATGTTTCCCTGTGGAGCAGATCCATAATTCCTCCACGTCAAGGGGCTTGTGCATGGAAAGCTGGTTCCTGATGGATAAGCGATCAATGAGAGGTGGGGTGATGTATAGGCTGGCGGCAGGGCCCACACTCGGCTCCTCATAAATCAGACCCCGGGGGCCGACCTCCCAGGCTGGTGTCCGGACTTGGCTTTTTGACTCCGGCTTCCTCTGTGCGGCTGCTGAGCCTGGGATCCTCGAGAGATTGCTTGGGTTTATTTGTTCCTTCTTAAAGTACCAAGGATCTTTGGGCCCGCTCTGTCAGGACCAGTCAGGCTAGATCTCCTCCCAAAGTTCTACAGGGTACAGTGATTTTTCTCTAATGCCATTGGTTCAATCCCCCCCATTTTTCTTCCCTCCCCCATGTGTGTACCCCAATTATAAATTTATCTGTATGACAATCACTGGACAAACCATTTAATTGGAAACTGTGCAATACTGGCAAGTCCTCTACCTTCCGTCTGCCTCAGTTTCCCAAGAAAATGGGGATTAAATTAGCGCCTACCTCCAGGTTGGGATTCTGTGAGGATGGAATGAGAGCACAATGGAAAAGCACATGGGACGGTCCCAGCACACAGTAGGATGGCACAGGACGCCTTATAAAAGTAAAGGGAATGAATTGTCCTGTGACAGTCAGAGGGGGAAGTTGTGGCCGGCCAGAGACCTCCTCAGAGGCTGACCCCACCCCTAGGGAAGGCCATCCTGGGAGAATCCCCCCAAATGGTCATAGGGCTTATTTGTGTCCAACCTGTGGCAGAGCATTCCCAGCTCAATCAGCCGCAGTCGGACACATGGACACAGGGAGGTCGTTTCGCTGCTCTGAGAATGAAGGACAACAACCACCTCCTTCCTCTCCCTTGTCATCGAGTCTTTAGGCCACAGGGGTCACGTCACCTTCCTAATGCTCTGATCTCCTGAGTCTGGATTTTCCCACTTGAGGGAGGACGCACATCCCGACTAAAGATCTCAGGCCCTTCAGCTGCCTCACGTAGAGCTTGAACTCGGGCCTCTGTACTAAACGCTTGGGCTGAGTCCCGGAGGGAGTTAGAGGTTCCTGAAGGAAGGGGGAGAACTTATACACAAAAGAACAGAGCTGGGAAATAGGGCAGAGGAGAGTGGGAAGGGATGGGAATGCTGAGGAATCCGTCTGGAGACATCGGCTCGTGGAATCAGCATTCGAGGACCAAATACTAAACAGAGGAGTGTTTCTGTTCTCCTAGAGGGGTAGAAGGCTAAGGTTTCTGGAGGGCGAGGGTCTGATGGAGCTGGATCAGTGCTTTAGGAGTCTTTTGCAGCTGTGTGAAAGGGACAGGGAGCCACTGAATGGGATGTGTAGGGGACCTCACCGACAGACCACTAGGCCAACCTCTATAGGAAAGGTGTCCCCTCTCTAAATGGGGAACAATAGGTCTTCCAGCCTGGGTCTGAAATCTCCAAGGTCAAGGTCTGAAAGCTGGGGGAGAATCCTCCAAAGGACTTCCCATCCCAGGCTGAGCCTGGCTTCTTCCTCCTTCCTTCTGTCTCTGTCTTTTGTCTTCTTTGTCTACTCCCTTCCTCTCTTTTTCCTCTTCCTCCTTCACCCCTCCCTTTCCCTTTCCTTCTTCCTCTCTCTCTCTCTTTTCCATTCTTCCTCCCTTTCTCATCTTTCCTTCTCCCTCCCTTTTCCTTCTTCCCCTCTTTCCCCTCTCCCCCTGCTTTTCCATCTCCCTCTCTCCTTTCCCTTCTCCCTTTCTCTCTGTCTCTGTGTCTGTCTCTGTCTGTGTCTCTCCTCTTTCCTTCCTTCCTTCCTTCCTTCCTTCCTTCCTTCCTTCCTTCCTTCCTTCCTTCCTTCCTTCTTTCCTTCCCCCTCTCCCTTCCTCCCTCCCTCTCTATCTCTCTGTCTTTCTTCCCTCTGTCTCTCCCCCAGCTGCCCTTTATGCCCCAGACCGTGAATCTCTCTCTCCTGCTTCCCATCGCTTTCACCCAGCTGAGCTTTCCTTCACTGGTGCTTTCACGATCCCCACTCTCATCCTCCCTTTGCCATCTTGACAGTATTTACAGCCCAGAGGCAGTTGTGAGTCTCCAGGGTCCTCTCTGGGTTTTTCCAACCTCCATCAAGTTGGCTTCTCCAGTCCTTCTTCCGGGGGCCTTATTTATCAGACTCACCAGCGGCTGCTAGCGTCCCAATGGGAGCCATCTCTGTTGCCTATGACAAGGCTTTAGTGGAGCCTGCATAAATGGTGTCAGGAGATCTGGTTTCAAATCCCGGCTCTAATGACCACTAGCTGTGTGATCATGGATAATTCACTTAACTGAGGCACAGTGGATAGAAACCTAAACCTAGAGTCAGGAAGACCTGAATTCAAATCCCACCTCAGCTATTACAATCTGTGTGACAATGGAAAAGTCACTAGTAACTTGTCTGCTTTTGTTTTCTCAAGCATAAAATGGGATCATAACAGACCTACTTTGTAGAGGTGTTACAAAGACCCAATGAGATCATATTTGTAAAGAACCTAGCACACAGTAGGTAGTACATAAATGCTTATTTCTTTCCCCTTGTAGCTATAGATAACCTAATTGAAACTGAGGCATGGAATGAGAAAGGCATAGAACCTCTCTCTACTGAACACACATGAGACCTTCCAAGGGTTAGAGTGAAGCGACTTGTTTCTCACTGTCTTTCCCCTCACTCCAAAATGGTTAAGGTAGATGAGGGGATTTTTTGTGACATTTTCCCCATTTTTTTATTTTAAAATTTCATTTCTATCTTCTTTATATATCATCTTGACTTCCATTTTCTCCATCCAGAGTAAAAAAATAAACATGAGAAAAAAGTATTTAATTCTCTCTCTCTTGTAATAAAAAAGAGGAAGACTCATTAATGTAAATTAACCAACATAAAACAAGCCCCAAAGTCTATGCAATGTTCTACACCCATGGATTCTCATGTCTGCAAACAAGCAAAGGAGGAAGATTTTCCTATCTTGTCTTCAGGGATGAATTAGGTGGGTTTTGTCCTTTCCATTTACCTTGTGCTAGTCGCTGTGTCCATTGTTTTCTTGATTCTACCTACTTGATTTTGTATCAGTTCATATAAGTTTTCTCAAACTTTTCTGTATGTTTATTACAGTTGAATTTTTAGTTGGGATCTAGAATTCAAGGATCATTGGATCATAGATGTTGAGCTAGAAGGAAATTTAGGAGATCATCTGATTCAACTGTTTGTTTGATTTTACAAATGAAGAAACTGAGGTCCATAGAAACTTGCTCAAGGTACCCAGGTAATACATTGTGATTTAAAGTTCATTTCTTTTTACCTCACTTTATAGGCTTATCATTATACTCAAAGGCAAATTGGGATGATGCCTTCTTTAATTCAGAGGTAAAGAGCTTTAACAAGGCCTGTAGCTAGTTTAGGTGTGTGTATGTGTGTTTGTGTGTGTGTGTGTGTGTGTGTGTGTGTGTGTGAGAGAGAGAGAGAGAGAGAGAGAGAGAGAGAGAGAGAGAGAGAAAAGAGAGAGACAGAGACAGAAAGAGAGAGAGACAGAAAGAAAGTGAGAGAAAAAGATAGAGACAGACAGACAAATAAACAGCAGATCTTAGGACATGAAATCTTAGAGGGGGAGACCCTAGATTTCTTTGAGGTTCTCTGTGAGGAAAAGAGTGGGAGGAGATTTGGGCTAGTTCATAGACAAGGTCACATGGGGTACAACTATGAGGTGAACAGCTAATCTCCCTTTTTAAACTAATTATTATTATCATTTTTTATTATAACTTTTTTTACGGACAGAACATATGCGTGGGTAATTTTTCAACACTGTCCCTTGCAATCACTTCTGTTCCAACTTTTCCCTTCCTTCCTTCCACCCCCTCCCCTAGATGGCAGGCAGTCTCATACATGGTAAACATTAATTATTTTTAGGAAGTAAGGAACTTGACTGTTGCTATCTGCTAAAGTTACATGTTGTACCTGCCTTCAACATTTTAGCGCCCTAGGACAAAGTCCCAATCACCTCGCCCTGGTTATATCTCCTCAGAAGCCATATCTCCCATCTCTCGTGTTCACGAGCTCTCAAGAGGGAGGTATTTCTCTGCCTAGCTTTCATAAGGAGTTCTTTCTAATGACTTCATTCCTTTCCCATTCTAATTGTTCCCTAGGCCACAACAAAGCTTGTCACCGGAGCGGCAATACTGTGTGGTTATAGAAATCCTTTCAAAATGATGTGTAAAACAGGGCCATTCTTAAGTAATTTATGTAAAGAGCAAGCAATTTCTTGTACGTTTTTATTAGGGAGGTAGAGTTTTATGTACTGTAAAATTTGATGTATTATTATAAATTCTGCTCTGATCTCAAGCCCTCTGTGGAAGCCTGAGGTTTCTTTCTTCACTGTAGATAAAACATTTGTAGGTATTGGGGTAGTGATGGTGGTTAAGATTTCCTACTGGGTCTTTTTGCTAATTCAACAAAGGGATACACATTTAAAATTTTTAAAAAATATATTGATTTTTTTTGTTTTAACATCACTTTTTTCTGACTATAACCTTGCTATTTCACCTACATAATGAACGATCCATTGTGGGAGAAGAATAAAACGAAAAGAAAGAAAACAAACAGCTAGTATATTGAATCAACATATCCATCAAATATAGCAGTATATAAACTATTTCATCCCCATAACCCTCCACTTCCACAAAGAAAGGCATAAGGAAGCAGTCATTTTTCTTTTTTTTGTTTTTTTTATTTAATAGCCTTTTATTTACAGGTTATATGCATGGGTAACTTTACAGCATTAACAATTGCCAAACCTCTTGTTCCAATTTTTTACCTCTTACCCCCCCCACCCCCTCCGCCAGATGGCAGGATGACCAGTAGATGTTAAATACATTAAAATATAAATTAGATACATAATAAGTATACGTGACCAAAACGTTATTTTGCTGTACAAAAAGAATCAGACTTTGAAATATTGTACAATTAGCTTGTGAAGGAAATCAAAAATGCAGGTGGGCATAAATAGAGGGATTGGGAATTCAATGTAATGGTTTTTAGTCATCTCCCAGAGTTATTTTTCTGGGCATAGCTAGTTCAGTTCATTACTGCTCCATTGGAAATGATTTGGTTGATCTCGTTGCTGAGGATGGCCTGATCCATCAGAACTGGTCATCATCTAGTATTGTTGTTGAAGTATATAATGATCTCCTGGTCCTGCTCATTTCACTCAGCATCAGTTCGTGTCAGTCTCTCCAGGCCTTTCTGAAATTATCCTGTTGGTCATTTCTTACAGAACAGTAATATTCCGTAGTATTCATATACCACAATTTATTCAGCCATTCTCCAACTGATGGACATCCATTCAGTTTCCAGTTTTTAGCCACTACAAAAAGGGCTGCCACAAACATTCGTGCACATACAGGTCCCTTTCCCTTCTTTATGATCTCTTTGGGATATAATCCCAGTAGTAACACTGCTGGATCAAAGGGTATGCACAGTTTGATAACTTTTTGAGCATAGTTCCACACTACTCTCCAAAATGGTTGGATTCGTTCACAACTCCACCAACAATGCATCAATGTCCCAGTTTTCTCGCATCCCCTCCAACATTCATCATTATTTTTTCCTGTCATCTTAGCCAATCTGACAGGTGTGTAGCAGTATCTCAGAGTTGTCTTAATTTGCATTTCTCTGATTAATAATGACTTGGAGCATCTTTTCATATGACTAGAAATAGTTTCGATTTCTTCATCTGAGAATTGTCTGTTCATATCCTTTGACCATTTTTCAATTGGAGAATGGCTTGATTTTTTATAAATTAGAGTTAATTCTCTATATATTTTGGAAATGAGGCCTTTATCAGAACCTTTGACTGTAAAAATATTTTCCCAGTTTATTGCTTCCCTTCTAATCTTGTCTGCATTAGTTTTGTTTGTACAAAAACTTTTCAGTTTGGTATAATCGAAACTTTCTATTTTGTGATCAGTAATGATCTCTAGTTCGAAGCAGTCATTTTTCAAGATCAGAATCCCAGTTCATGTTTTCTCTCTCCCACTCTCTCCAAGAATATATGACTGAAGATGATTTTGTTTTGCTAAAATTCACTTTGGTCCAGGGTTCCCAGCAGTTTCCTAATATCTTAATATCAATGAGCACAGAGTCTGGAGGCTTGGTTCTTGGGTCGCCCGTAGTGTAACTCCATAATCTTGGGACATTGTTTTCTTCTTCAAGACCTCACATCTTCCCAGGTGCAGATGGAAGAGATTTGGAAACTGAGAACTTGTCCTTGAGCAGCTGTGTTCCTCAGTTGTCTAATCTGTAAATTGAGAGTGGAGGGAGGTTGATTTCTGGCTATTCATCTCGCCCTATCTCCCAATAAATGCCATTTTGTTGGTGATTCTGTGGTTCATTTAGGTCAGTACCTTTTTCCGGGCTCTGTGGCCTGGGGAAACATCCCCGGGCAAATAGGGAGGAAGTTGGCTTAGCAAACATTGATATTTAGGAGTGAGGGCTGGGGGGCATTTATTGAATATCCAGAAAGAAGATGGGGAGCTTTTAATTCCCAGGGTTTCAACTCAGCACCCTTTCCGTAGCCAGCCAATGACTATTGTGAGGCCCCAGAGGATGCTGGGATTGAAGCCATCCAAGGGGGTTCTGGACTAAAGAAAGTCTTCTCTGACCAATGATGGAGGAGTGAGAATGAGCTGGGCCCTTTCCCAGATGCTGCCCCAGCTTCTAAATAAGACCTTGATCATAAGATTCACAAGTTTCATTCAGCGTGGGTTTGCTTCAGAACCTACTGATTCCAATTCCTTCAATTCAATCAGTTAGTTGGCAGTGAGCCCCACACGGTGGGAATTGTATCGCTGAAGGCACATCTACGGTTCATAGGCTGCAGAGTGGGGAAGCTCTTTGGAGATTCTGGAGCTCAGGAGTTGTAGCTTTTCTTGGTGTATCTGGGAAACCTTGAGCAGCCTGCTGAGTGAAGCCTGGGGACCCCTTGTCAGTATAATGCTTTTAAATGCACAAAATCAAATATGCAGGATTAAAATTTTATTGAAATAATTATCAAAATGTAAGAAAACCTCAAGTTCATGAATCCCAAGGTCTAGAGCTAACTCTTCATCTAGTGGTCTATCTATCCATCTTTCTATATCTCTTTCTTCCTATTCTATTTATCTATCCATCCATCTCTCTCTGTCTTTCTCTCTCCCTATACTATCTACCAATCCTGTTTATCTATCTACCCATCTATCTATCCTGTTTATTTATCTTCTACCATCTACCTATCCATCTATCTAATCTGTCTTTCTTTCTACCTATCCTATCCATCCATCTTTCTATATATCTATCTCTTTCTTCCTATCCTGTTTATCTGTCTTTCTATATATCCATCTTTCTCCCTATTCTCTCTCTGTCTCTCTGTTTGTCTCTGTGTCTCTGTCTCTGTGTCTCTGTCTCTGTCTCTGTCTCAATGTCTCTGTCTCTCTTTCTCACCAAAAAAGTATGTCTTGTTCTACAATCTGGCTCTGCCACCTCTGTCAGAAAGTGGCTGTCATGTTTCACTCCTGCTCTTCCTTGTTGGTCATTGCATTGATTAATGACCCCCAGTCTCTGCAATGTTGCTGCTCTTGTACACGTTGTTCTCCCGGATCTGCTCACTTGGCTCTGCACCTCTGTCCACTGACACACTACCAGTTCATGCAAATTTTCCCAGATTTTTTGAAACTAATTTTTGTCATTTTTAATAGCCTGATAGTATTCCATTATGTCCATATACCATGTTTTATTCAGTCATGTCAGAATTGGAAAAGACCTTAGAACAGAGAGGTTCTAGAGGGTACTAAATAGAACAGAGAACACAGAACGTTAAAGGTGAAACAGTTTTGAGAACATAGAACATGGAATCTTATGCTTTCTAATCTGACATTCTAGGTTTAAAATCTCTCTCAGATTTTATTATAATCTAAGTCTCTTGCCTTTTCTGTGAGTTGGTCTACCATGATCCTGCCATGTTCTAAGCTGTTCCCAGCTCTGATTTTCCCTGTGTTGTAAGACCCCTCCCAGCCTTGACATCCCCTGTTGGAAGACCCCTCCCACCTCTGATCTTCTCTATATAACCGTCCCTGCTAATGCTAATATTGTATGAATCTAAAATCTAAGCCTGTAGAGGGAGGGAATATATTTCTCCTCCCTGATTAGAGGGTGACTCTGCAAACTGTATTTAGAACTTCATTTCAATAATAAAATCAGGGAAACATATCAAACAAACACAAGTTTTTCATAATGCTAATAACAATAATTTAAAAGAAATCCTTCAATTAATTAGTTTTAAGTACTACTGCAATTTTCCTTCTTTTGTGTACAGCCCTGCTAGGAGACAGAGTGTTTGATAGAAGGATTTGAGAGAAAGGGGGGATTGTTTCTGCAGAAAGTGCCCAAGCAATTACAGAGGAAGAAGACTTAATGATCTTTGGTTTCCCCTTTTGAGATTCTGGATCCCCCTACCCTAAATTTTGCTCTAATTCCAGCTCGGAATCTTGAAGATGAAAGGGACAGAGGCCAGAATATTCCAATTGTCATGCAGGCCACAAATATAGTCCCATTACCTAAATTAATCAACAGTGTTTCAGGACTGCTTTTCCACCATCACTTCCAATTGCTTTTTTCTTTTTTTTATACCTTGTTTCCTTGTGTACTTTTAGAAAAAAACCCTCTTAATCTCCCTATTGTTAATTTGCTGTCATTGTCCTTGGTTGCTATATTTATTCACCTGTCTAGAATATCTGTCATCGGGGATGTTTGAAGAGCAAATAATTTATCCAAGACTGTTTTCCTTTCTAAGGATGCATTCAAAATCTCTTTAAAAAGCAATTGGACACTCATCCTTTTTCACTAATGACCAGAATTGCCGAGTCTATCATTTTGGGTTGTGTTCCTTCCTTTGCTCTTTGGGAACCATTTTGTGGTTTCTAGAGGGTACAAAATAGTCTTCATATTTTCTTTCCTTTATTTTTGGAGATATTTCTTCTGGTTGCTTGAAAAATTTGTTGGAGATGTGAAATCTAATCACTATGTGTCATGGTTTGCAGCATGCTTGTTTTTCCCCTGGAGACAATCTGTTAATTCTTTCAATTGGCATTTTGGTTTTTTGTGTTCAGAAGTTCTGGGCAGTTTTCTTGTCTTATTTCTTATGTTTTGGTGTTGTAGTTTTGACATGTTCTTTTAGGAGACTTCTAATCCTTATTTATTATATTATATATTTATTATTATATTTTGTATATAATTTGTATATATTTAAATATGTAGATTTGTATATAATATATATATAATATATGACACAATATACAATAATATAAATATTATATTCTATTCAATGTGTAATATATGTTATTATAATCCTTATCACTCTACATCCTATGTCTGAGATCAATATGCTTTGCTTTTATGGAAAACGCAAGTTCTAAGCCTCCAGAGCCAGTCCCCTTTTTAAAAAATTAAACTGTTTTTTGAATAAGTATTTATTTTATTTTCCTCCTATTTCTTAGTAGGAAATAAAAGAAAAACAAAACCCTTGTCAGAAATAGGTATAATTAAGCAAAACAAATTCTTATATTGTTCTGCTTTCTGCAAGAAGTCTTTCTTGATTCCCTTTAACTTCCCTCTGCTGATTATTTCCAATTTATTAGACTGTGAGCAGGGATTGTTTTTTGCTCTCCCCCCTTTAGGATCCTCACATATGCATACAGTGCTTGGCACGTAGGAGGTGCTTAATAAATGCTTGTTGACTAGTCATGTCCAAAATTGTCTATCTCATTTGCATATTGAGTCATTCACCTCTGTTAGGAGGTGCGTAGGAGTTTTCTTTAGTCCTCTGGAATTAAGATTGGTCATTGTGCTGATCTGTTTTGCTGCTCTTTGTTTCTTTGTTTCTCTCTTTGTTTCTTTCTTTCTCTCTCTTTTTCTTTCTCTCTCTCTTTCTTTTTTTTATATCTTTCTCTCTTTCTTTTTTCTTTCTTTGTCTTTCTTTCTTTTTTCTTTCTCTCTCTTTTTCTTTCTTTCTTTCTCTCTCTCTTGCTTTCTCGCTTTCTCTCTCTTTCTTTTTTTCTCTGAGGCAATTGGGGTTAAATGACTTGCCCTCCCTCCCTCCATCAGTTCATACATGTGTTTCAAGATTTTCTGAAAGCATCCTTTTTTGCCATTTTTCTTGGTATAGTAGTATTCTCTGTGGTCACCCTGGTTGGTAAGAGGAATTATAATGAACTGTAGAAATGTATGCTATCATTTTTGACCAATTTTGGGGAGTGAGGACCGAATTGGCAGTTCTACACAAATCTCAATTCTTTTAGTCCCCAAAATGGTGTTAATTAACTGCAAAATCCAATTTTCCTTCTCCTTCATTGCTCCTTTACTGATAAAGGGAGAAGGTCCTTTCTTTTTTTAATTGAGTCTCTAGCACCCAGGATTCACTGATGGGGAGAGAAGATCATTTTTCTTTCTGGTTGGGTCTCTGGAACCCAGAATTCACTAATAAAGGGACAGGGCCCTTTTTATTTTTGTTTGGGTCTCCAGGACCTAGTATTCATTGCCAGCGAGGTGAGATTAGATCAAGAGGGAAAGACTAATTGTCTTAAGTTTTGGAAAAGAAAGAAAATAGATGCAATTGCTTTATCCAATATGGCAAAGAAGGCAAACGCTGCCATGGATTGAGTAGGCTTTATCTTCCTTCTAAAGGTCATAAACAGATGTGAGTTCTCCTAAGTGGAAGCATTGGGAAGAAGATCAGTAAAGCTCATGGCACTAGGCAGACAAGCCAAGTGGATGAAGTTATTAATGGTTGGGAAGATTTCTTTAAATATAACTCAAAATTGAAGGGAAAAATCCATTTCTCTCAGCCACAGATGGAGGATGTTTGTGGACTAGCCAGGGCAACTTGTCAGATATCGAGGAGAGGTTCATTAGAACCTCATGTAATATCTCCTCTCTCAGGTGTTTATTAGGAGCCAGTACTCCAGAGGTTGTATTTGATGGGACTTGAAAGCAACATTCAGATTAATCTCCATCAGTTAGTCTGCCTTTTTTCCATCCCCAAATGCTATCAGAAACGTCATCAAATCATTGTTTAAACACTTAAAAATAATAGTAGCTCACAATTATATAACCCTTTATATATGTTGTCTCATTTGGTCCCCATGATAATCCTGTGAGATAGATGCTGTTGTTATTCCCATTTATAGAAGCCTGAGAGAGGTTCAAATGGATTGGCCAACAACTAATTAGGGTTTAAGGTAGGATTTGAAGGATTTGAACTCGGGTCTCCCTGAGTCCAGTTCTCTATCCATCCATTGAGCATCTACCTGTTAATGCTCCTCACTTTAGGATAAGTTCCTAGCTTGATACATCAGGGATGGAGAAAGATGGGAACAAGAAGAATGAGGGACCCGAGCTTCCCTTTCCGAAGACCTCATCAATTAGAATCCTAGCATGGAAAATGACAGCTGGCCTCTAGGCAAGTGTCAAGGAAATAGTCTCTGATTTGATTATATTACCTGGCTCTCCCCAAAGAGGTGGGAAAATAGACCTGAATCCCTGGGGCTTTGTGCCTACTCTCTCTCTCCTTGCCTTGCATAAGTCACAGCTGAATCACAAGATGAGTTTTTAGTTCGGCTGCGTCGAGAATGGGTGAGCTGAGGAAAATCGTATTCGATGGAGAATTGCGTTGAGAGACAAAGAAGGGAGAAATGCATTTTAGCAATGTATGTTCTCATTAGAATGACTTTGCAGCTTTAAAAGAGGAGGAAGTGGGAGCCTGAGACAAAAGGTAGATGCTGGCTGCTTTGGAGCTCCTTCTACAAAGGGATTGGGAAGCACAGCATTGGGTTTGAATCAGTTTACTAGCTTGCCCCATATCGATCATCAATTAATTTAAAAGACTTGTCTTCCCTCCTTCCCTCCTTCCCTCTCTCCCTCCTTTCCTTCCTTCCTCCCTCCCTCCTTTCCTTCCTTCCTTCCTTCCTTCCTTCCTTCCTTCCTTCCTTCCTTCCTTCCTTCCTTCCTTCCTTCCTTCCTTCCTCCTTCTCCTCCTCCTCCTCCTCCTTCTCTCTCTTTTTCTTTCTTTTTCTCTTTCTCTCTCTCTTTCTTTCTCTCTCTGAGGCAATTGGGGTTAAGTGACTTGCCTGGGGTCACATAGCTAGGAAATATTAAGTGTCTGAGGCCAGAACTCAGGTCCTCCTGACTCCAGAGCTGGTGCTCTATCCACTGCACCACCTAGCTGCCTTGTATGCTCCTCTTTCTTACCTCTACAAAACTCACAGAGATGAGAAATGGAGCATTGTGTACAAGAACATGTTGGTAAATATTTAACAATAAGGTTCCCTGATGTCCCATGACACACATTTAAGTTTAATTTGTATAATTAATACTTTCTTAATTCTAGATAATCAGTAGAACCGTAAAATCAAGCTTTAGTTTGTACTGCTTCTCAAGAAGTAAATACTCACTGAAAATTTAACAATGGGCTCTCTCTCTGGGATTCCAGCTGGCTCCTGAACATCCCTGATTGTATGTGGGAAACAGCAAATAGAGCAGCATGGCTGGACTACAGAGTATGTGGAGGGGAGTAAAATATGAGAAGACTGGAAAGTTTGGAAGGGCTGTAATTGTTCAATAGAAGAGTCTTCCATCTGATCCCAAGGGTCATAGGGAGTTACTGGAGTTTATTGAGTAGAGTGGATGACAAAATCAGGCTTAGTCTTTAGGAGAATAATTTTGGCAGCTGAGTGGAGGACCCTCTGAAGTGGGGTTTGAGGCAAGAAGATATTAGGAGGCTGTGGTGAATGTAGGGATCTACACCTTTTAAGTTTTGGCAAATTTGGAGGATATAAGGAATGAATTCAAAGACAATGAGATATAAGGGCACAGTGGCTAAAACACAGTGGATGCTTAGTAAATGTTTATTGATTGAACAGTCAATGTTCCATCAGTGCACCCTTGTACCATGTAGAATGTGAGACTTTTTCAGATGTAAGGGGATCCTTTGTAAACCATATAAAGGGAAACTAGGCAACTAGGATGGAGTGCCTGGCTGGAGTCAGGGGAAACTGAGTTCAAATTCAGCCTCAGACTAGCTTAATGATCCTGGGAAAGTCATTTACCTCTGTTTGTCTCGTTTTCCTGTGAAATGAACTAGTGAAGGAAGTGGTAAATTACTCCACTATCTTTGCCAAGAAAAACCCAAATGGGGTCATAAAGTGTTGGACACGACTGAAAAATTACTGAGCAATAGTGACTACAAAATCACGTAAAACTTTGAGTGAGCTCATTTATACCTTGGAAGGATATAAATATTTATTTCCTTTATGAAAAGACCAGCAGACAATGAACACTTTGCCCCCCCACCCCTATCATAGAATGTCTCAGTATCTTTCTTTTCAATTATTTTGCATAGAACACCAAAAGAACAAAAAAACTGGGAAGTCTTAGACCTCAGAGTTGTCTGATTTTTTTGGGGGCAAATGGCCACATGTTATTTATGGCCTAGCCTCTAGTGATTAAAATTTGGGAAATGTCCCATAAGTTAGGTGAGGTCTCTCTCCAAGAGGATCCAGTCCTGAATAAGAAAGTATTGTTTAAAGCAGAACTAGAGTGGTTCCTGCCAGTCCTATCACCTTATGGGCAGGCTTATAATCTCTGGGTTTTATTTTTTTTCTCGTGGCAGTGCACTAAGATAGAGATAAGGGGAATTCACTTGCTCATATTCACTCTGCTGACTTACTCAGCAGAGACACTCTGCCTGCCACAGGAACAAAGTCCAAACTCATCTAATCCTTTATAAGAAATCCTTGATAAGAAATCAGTGAAAAAACCCAAGGGGATCAAGGCTCTGTGATCCCCTAGTTGTGAGTTGCTTTGGTCCCTTCTGTTTCTCACATGTGTTGTTATAATTACCATTGTATTTTGTGTCCGCTTTCCCCACAGACAACGGGAGAGGGCAGCCCCGGTTTTGGAAGGGATGTGCTGTGCCATTTGAGCAAATATCTTTGTTAAGAATTAATCAAGTCACTATGCTCAAAAAGTTATCAAATTGTGCACACTCTTTGACGCAGCAGTGTTTCTACTGGGCTTATATCCCAAAGAGATCTTAAAGGAGGGAAAGGGACCTGTATGTGCCAAAATGCTTGTGGCAGCCCTTTTTGTAGTGGCTAGAAACTGGAACCTGAATGGATGCCCATCAGTTGGAGAATGGCTGAATAAATTGTGGTATATGAATGTTATGGAATATTATTATTCTGTAAGAAACCATCAGCAGGATGATTTCAGAGAAATCTGGAGAGACTTAGATGAGCAGAACCAGGAGATCATTATACACAGCAACAACAAGATTATACCACGATCAATTCTGATGTTTGGGGCTCTCTTCAACATGGAGATGATTCAAACCAATTCCAGTTGTTTAATAATGAAGAGAGCCATCTGCACCCAGAGAGAGGACTGTGGGAACTGAGTGTGGATCACAACATAGCATCTTCACTCTTTCTGTTGTTGTTTGCTTGTATTTTATTTTCTTTCTCAGGTTTTTTTCCTTCTCTGTCTGATTTTCTTGTGCAGCAAGATAACTGTATAAATATGTATACATATATTGGATTTAACATGTATAGGACTACCTACCATCTGGGGGGGGGGAGGGAAGGAGGGGAAAATTTGGGACAGAAAGTTTTGCAAGGATCAATGTTGAAAAATTACCCGTGCAAATGTTCTGTAAATAAAAAAGCTTTAATTAAAAAAAGGAGAAAGAAAAAAAAATCAAGTCATAGAAATCTTGTTTTGTATGACTGCATATATATAATCTATATGAAATTGCTTACTCAATGAAGGAAGAAAGGGAAAGAAGTTGGAACTAAATTAAAAAAATGAAGATTAAAAATGGTTTTTATATGTAATTAGAACAAAATGTAAAAGAGTTAATTAAGTCTACTGGTTGATTATTAAAAGGAAATACATTGGCGGGGTTTCCTGAGATATTACATTTATAGTGCAGGATTATATAGTTACCTGTAGGTTCTTGCATATGGACACCTTTTAAGGGACTGACCTTTGAGTTCAAGTTCAAGTTGGGAGAATATGACAGACTATAAAATAAACCAAGCCAGCAGTGATCAAGGGTGGGCAGCAAAGAGGTGGGTACTATAGTCATTTATTAAGGGTTGGGGGATGGAGAGAAAAGAGTCACAAGAGTAATCTCTTTCCTGGTCTTCCTGTGAGTACCTTGTACTACTGTGAAAGAGCAATGAATTTAGAAGTAGGGCACTTGAATTCAATTTTTGCCTCCTCTACTAGTCATATGACATCAAGTATATCACTTAACCTTTCTGTGCCTCAGTTTCCTCCTGTGTAAAATAAGTTGACACTGAGATTCCTTCTAGCTCAAAATCTATGATCTGCTGAAGTCAAGTTTGGCAAATGTGATCCATTGGCCAAATGTGTCTGTCAGTTTAATACAGCCAACAATGGTTTTAAAATTTAAAAATAAAGTTTTGTTATATTTACGATAAAAAAGCCAATTTTAGATCCCAGCAGTACAAAAAGCAGGAAGCGGGTGCTTTTGGTCCCAGGAACATACATTACCAACCCCTTCTCTAAAGGCACAAATGACACGCTCATCAAATTTGCAGATGACAAAATTGTTGGTGGAATATCTAACATACTGAATTAGAGTAAGTTAAGGGTTAAGAAGTACCTTGACAATATAGGACATGGGGCCAAATCTAATAAAATGAAATTTAATAGGGACAAACAAAAGCGTGGTGTACCTGGCAGATAACTGGTCTCAAAATCTGGAAGACTGGCATTCAAGGCCCATCTTTGACTCATATTGTTTGTGTCATTCTGGGTAAATCACTCATTAGGGTTAGGGTTACTCTAAGGGCACCAGAAGACTTAAAGATTATATCTCATAGCAAAGGTGCCAACTTTGAATCGGTAGAGAGAGTTTCCTTTCCTACACCAAATAAATCATAAATCCAGTCAAAGTAAAGTTTTATTACTTAGGTTCAAAAAATCAATGTCACACATACAAGGTGAGAGAAGTTCATATGGAAAATATCTGAGGGCTATAGTGGATTCTAAGTTGAAAATGACTTAATTGTGTATTATTCCAATATCTCACTTGATCAGTGATCTTATTTATGTGTTATTCCCTCCAATGATGTAGATTGAAACAGAGTTATTCCTGACTATCCTATCCTGACTTTTGGATGGAACATCCAATGGAACATCAGTGGTACATCCTTCATTGTTGACATGTAGCTGGTCCATCTTTTTTTTTTCTTTTAAAAACATACATTTCTGGGGCAGCCGGGTGGCGTAGTGGATAGAACACCAACCCTGAAATCAGGAGCACCTGAGTTCAAATCTGGACTTGGACACTTAATCTGGCTTGTGTGACCCTGGACAAGTCACTTAACCCCAATTGCCTCAGCAAAAACAAAACAAAAAATGTACATTTCTTTGATGACTTTCCTTATATTGTTTTTCTTTCTTCATTCTTTTTTGTTCAGTGACACTTCATCCCCACCCACCACATGCTCTCCATAGCTGATGCTTGTTCAACAATTCCTTGGAGACCACGGTGACTCATAGTCATACAACAACACTTTCTGAATATAGTAATATAAAATTGGGTCTTTGTTTCAGAGAGAATCTTGAGGTTATTTAAAAAAAATAATTTCCCAAAAGGCAATCTAGTCTACTCTTTTAGTTAAAAAAATAATCTTAGGCTGCATGGAAAGGCATAATGTCCAGGGCTGGAGAGGTAATAGTCTTGTTTCATTCTGCCTCAGGCAAACCATACCAGGAGCATTGTTTCATTTCTCAATGACACATCTAGGAGGAATGTGGAGAGTTCAGAAGAAGGTAACTCAGTGGGTCTTGATCTCATGCCATGATCAGTTAAAGGAACTGGGTGTATTTAGAACAGAGGGGGTCCATGATAATTGTCTTCAAGTATTTGAAGGGTTGTCTTTTAGAAGGATTAGCTTTTTGTAGATTGGATCCAGAGGAAGATACAAATCCGGAGATTAACTTTGATGTAATGTAATGCTATCTGAGAATCAGGGCTCTCTAGAAATGGAATGGACTCTCTTGAGAAGTAGTGGGAGGTCTTTAATGGGTGCCATTTGTTGCGTATTTCATTTAGCGCATGCATTGGATGAGATGGTCTTTGGGTTCTCTTTTAACTTCATTCTGCAGCCCCATTTATAGATGAGAGACTGAGCTTTGGAAGGGTAAAGTATAACTTGTTCAAGGTCACGTAACTTAGTCCTTTATATTCATAGAATGTGCTCTTTACCTACCCCGTCTTTTAGAGGTCAAAGAAATTTCCACATCCCAATAATTATCCACTGTTCAGAGATTAATAACATAATTTCAAAGAATGATGCTTTTTAGACTGTTCCATCTCCTAAAATCTAAGGAAATTAAAAGGACTAATAACTGAAATGATCTTAGACTAATTTTCTATAAAGAGGAAAATTAGTTGCTGTAATAATCATGAATATTAATGGGGAACCAGTGTCTCTCAATTAAAATAATGCTCTATGACACTTGTGGGCGTTATGGAATCTATCGCTGGCAATGGCCAAATGGAAGAAGGTCATCTCCAAGCCCAGATTTCCCAGACTCAGATGCAGAAGTGGTTTAACTTTAGCATATTTAACATGACTGGGACTACCTGCCATCTAGGGGAGGGTGCGGAGGGAAGGAAAGGAAAAGTTAAACAGAAGTTTTTGCAAGGTCAATGTTGGAAAATTACCCATGCATATGTTTTGTCAATAAAAAGCTATAAAAAAAGAATAAGTGGATTAACCATACCATTGTCTTTTCCTTTGGTTCTTAGGACTTCTTTGAGCATCTTTCTCAATCCTTGGAGAATTCAGTTTAGTTTTAAAACCCGAGGATCATGTATTGTTAACGACCAGGCATTGATGGTGGGAGACTAGAGAATATTCTATGGAAAATGGGTCCATTTTAATTGTTTGCATTAATGAACATAGACTTATAGGATGTCAGAGCTGAAAGAGACCTTGGAATATCAGAGCTGGAAAGGAGCTTAGAACAGAGTGTGTCAGGACTCTTAGAATATAGAATATTAAGAGCGGAAGGCACGGAAGAACATTGAATGTCAGAGTTAGAAGGACCTAGAACATGGAATTGTAGAATTAGAATCTAGTATGTTGGGGTGTCAGAGCTGGTATAACATGTTGCATATAGAACAAAAACAAATCATAGCTAAGAAGGTCCTAGAACATAGAATATAGAAACTTTAGGATATCAAATGTCCTTGGAGGAGGCTTAGAATATATGTCAGAGCTGGTCAGAGCTGCTTTAGAATATAGCATTCTGGGGCTTTTAGAACATAGAACATCAGAAATGGAAGAGACTTTAGAACATAGGATATAGGATGGCAGAGCTAGGAGAGACCTTAGAGTCTGCTATATCAGAGCTGGAAGGGAACTTAGAATGTAGAAGCGGACTGAAAAACAAAATGTCGGAGATGAAAGGGATCGTAAAACAGAGTGTCAGAGCTTTAAGCAACATCAGAGGCCATGTAATCATTTGTCCCTTCCTATTAATGTGATGCTAAGGATAAAAGGGAAAGAAATTTGTTACTGAAGTAAAAGTGGGAGGACTTCTGAAATTTATTTTGTAAAATCCCCTCTATTTTTAAAAGAAGTTAAATGACTAGACCAAGGTCACAAGTAGTGAGTGTCTGAGGCTGGATTTGAACTCAGGTCCTTCTGATTCCAGGGCTGGTACTCTATCCACTGCACCACCCTACTGCCTTTCCTTTATTCTTTTGCAAATTACAAACTGATCTAAAAAGGTTAGATTTGCCTCAAAGAATATGGGCACTGGTAGTGGGGGGATTTGAACTTGGATCTCCTGATTATAAAACCACTTTAGCTTTTAGTCTCATTTCTACCTTACATTAAAAAAAGAAACTGGACTAGTCTATTAGGGGAAGAAATAAGCATTTATTAAGCACCTATTATGTGCTGAGCACATATCTTAATTGATTCTCACAAGAACTTTTGAACATAGCCCTATTATGATCTCCATTTTTCAGTCAAGGAAACTGAGGCAGCATCGGTTAAATGACTTGCCCAGAGTCATGCAGCTAGCAACTGTCTGAGCCTGGATTTGAACTCTGCTCTTTCCGACACCAAATCCACTGTCTCATTCAATTCTAAAGTTCCGCGAACATTGTTTTTCCATTTGTTTCCCCCTTCCAACTCTTCCCCATATTTATAATTTGCCCCTGGAAGCAATGAAGGCCAGTACAAGTTCTGATGCTCTCCGTGGTCCTGAAACCTTTTTTTTTTTCCTGAGTTAGGTATTCTCCTCACCTTCCAGCCCTGAGGTTTGCCCAAGCTGTCTTTAATTGAATGAGATAAGAAACCTGTGCTTTAATCCTACCAGAAGTTACCAGTGCACAGGTTTCCATGACAGCAGAGATGGGGCCTGAAAGCAGTGGTTCTTACTCAAGGAAACATAGAAAATGTCACTTCTTAAAAGAAAAAAAAATCCTGTTTGGGGAAATCCACCTTCACCTCCTCCTCCCCTTTAATTCCCCAGAACTCTCTGGGCCAGTGATGGTGAACCTGGCTGTCCACATCTGGCCTTTCTGGGTCAGGGCTGAGATAGTGGGGGCTTATGGATCTGCCATCACTGACCTGAAATTTATTGGTCCTCTGTGCTCATCATGGGAACCATTAAGCCAGTCTGGGAGAAGGAGATAATGCCTCCGAGTGATATCCCTTTCAGGGAAAGCCTTCACATTTCTAGTCTCTTCCTGACATGATGTAGCTGGGAACCCACAAGCTACAGTAGAAAGAAGGATGAATTCAAAGACAGAAGATAGAGGTTATAATTTTATCTCTGACTGCTGTCCACATATGTGACTGAGGGCGAGCATTTAATCTTAGAACTTAGAACCTTAACACTGGGGCAGTCTAGAACCCATGAATAAGAGATAACCGAACCCAGAGCCTTCATTTTAATCAAGAAAAAAATCCAACTAATTAAAGAACTTTCCCTAATTTACACAATGAGTTGTGAGGCATAGTGTTATGGTGGCTAGAGAGAAAGCCTCTGAGCCATGAAGAGCAGGGTTCAAGTCTGACATCTGATATATAGGCTGTGTGATCTTGGGCAAATCAGCATCCTGATTTTTAAAGGTAGAGTGCCTTAGTCATGGATTTAGAAGAGAAGGGATCTCAGAGATCATCTCCAATCTACCATCCCATTTTATAGATGAAGAAACTGAGATCTAGAGAGATTAAGAGATTTGTCTGGGATGGGGTCAGGGATCATACAAGTACTAAGTGTATGAGGCAAGATTTTAACCTGGATCTTCCTGGCTTCAAGTTATTCACTATACCACAAATCATGTTGGTTCCTAGCGTTCTCAACAATTATTTAATGATAGAAGGGAGACATAAACTCAGATCTTTTGGGCTCCAAACCCAAGGGGTTTATATTATATCAAGCTGCTTTCTAGCCCAGAAAATAATAATACTCTCTTCTTGGACTTCCTTTGACTTTGGCCTTGGGTCCAAAAATTAACTCACAAAAGGAAGCATGATGAATTGAAAGGAGTGTTGAATTGAGTTAGAGAATCTGAGTTCAAACCCCAGCTTTATGTGACTTTGGGGGAGATGAGATAACATAACTTCTCTGGGACTCAATTTCCTCATCTGTTAAACGAAGTAGATCTGATTATGTCTTTTAAGATCTTAATCTATAATCCTATGATCCCTAAGCTTCTTCTGTAAAATAAAGGGGTTGGACTAGGACGTTCCAGGCAGCCCTAGAAATCTCCTGTCAAAAGCCCCTCGTTGGAATGACTTGGGAAGCATACTTCACTTAATTTTGCAAACCTGTCTTTGAGAACCTTTGAAAATTGACGGCACTTCCCTCATAGCCCTCTGGAGAGGCTGCTAAACTCTTGTCAAGGTTGTCATACAGTGGCAACAGACCATATAGGCTGTGATATAGCAGGCTCCATTCTTCCCAACCCACCCCAAGGCTCAGCCCCACTACATTTTATTGCTATGTTTGACAATGGTTATAAAACGAAACTAACCTGAAGCCCAGATCTCTAGGGGCCTTTACTGTCATCCCAAATCGTGCTGATTGACGGAATTGTCAGGGTCTGGCGGCAGATCCGTGAAAGTACAACCTGGTTTCCATTGAGCACCTAAGGGACCTCCAGTGGTTTTGGCTTGGTTGTTTCTTTGCCAAGAAGGAGGAAAGTCCAGCAGCACCAGAGGCAGGGAGGATTGTTGTTGTCGTCGTCCAGTCCCGTCTGACTCTGTGTGATCCTATTTGGGGTTTTCTTGGCAAAGATACCGGAGTGGTTTGCCATTTCCTTCTCCAGCTCAGGGGAAACTGAGGCAAACAGAGTGAAATGATTTGCCCAGGTCACATAGCTAATAAGTGTCTGAGAATGGATTTGAACTCATGAAGATGAGTCTTACCGACTCCAGGAGGGGCACTCTATGCACTCCCTGACCTCCCAACTGCCCAATGAAGAGCCAAACATCTAAGCCAAGGAAACCTGAGGAAAGCCAAGGAAACCTAAATGTAAAGGTTCCCATATTCATCTGTATAGAATTGTCTAATTAATTATAGGCATTTTAATTGTATTATTGATATTAAAATGTTAATGGATTTGAGCTTTAATGCTTTCTTAATTGTGATATTGTGTGAAAATGTGTGCGGGAAACCCTGTTCTAGATCAATGGATCATTGATCTTGAAATGGAAAGACATATAACTTCCTCATTTCACTGATGAGCCAACCCAGACTAGCATGCCCTTTCACCCAGGCCATTTTCTGACTATATCCTGTGTATATTTTCTAATTCGTGCTATGGAAATTGTAATCAATTCAGAACCCATCTGGATTCTTGACTGCTCATACAGATTGATTGAGATGAAAGTTATCAACTCTATTCCTTTTGATGAGGTGGAGGATCATCTGGGCTTGCCACTGTTCTGTCTCTATGAAGCTTTGGTGTTCTCCTGGACCTCCTGGGGTAACTCCTGGTCCTTGATATCAGCCTCACTTAGGACTTTCAGGTCTTTCCATTTATTCCACGGCTGAACTTAATGTGTTGTTTCCTTCAATTAGAGCTCCTTGAGAACAGGAATAAGCTTGTTTTTTCTATTTGTCTAGTCAGTGCTTGGCACACAGTAAGTGCTTAATAAATGCCTTTTTTTTTGTTCATCATCTGTCTTTTCATTTATCCACCTACCCATCTATTTATCCATTCTTCATTGCTATTTGAAAGAACCTATCAACTGATTTTTCTATGGTTCTCTTTACCATCATGACTCCCCGGACCAAAACATCCTTTCTTGGCCATCATTCTTTTAAGTGAGTTGTTTCTTTTGATCAGAACGAAATCTCCCTGATTGCAAGGATGGTCTTGCTATTGTATTGAATCATACAATGTTTGGCACATAATATTTTAATTCATTTTTTTTTCATTTTGAGAGTATAGAGACTCCTAGAGATAAAAGATCGGATAAGCAATATAAATAAAGGAAATGAGATTTAAATATTTTGTATCTTTATTGCCTAGCATCATATCTGGAACATATTGTTGTGGTTGAGTAGTTTCAGTTGTACACCAGTCTTCATGATCCCATTTGGGATTTTTGTGGTAAAGATACAGGAATGGTTTGTCATTTTCTTCTCAAACTCATTTTACAGATGAAAAAATTGAGGCAAAAAGAGTTAAATGACTTGCCCAGGGTCACATCACTAGTAAGTATCTGAGGCCCAGTTTGAACTCAAGAAGATGAATCTTATTGTTTCCAAACCTGAATCGTTTAAAAAATTTTATTTTTAATAGTATTTTCCCAAATACTTTTTTGTATTATAAAACTTAGTGTTCTAAATTTTTCTCTCTGTCTTTTATTTCTCCATCCCCAAGAGAGCAAGCAATCCAGTATAGATTCAACATGTGCAATCCATTAAAATATTTCCATATTTTCTATGTTGTGCAAGAAAAACCAGACCAAAACAGGAGAAAATATAAGAAAAAAAAATAAACATACAAAAGAAAAAGGTGAAAATACTATTCTTCAATCTATGTTCAATCTCCAAAGCTCTCTTTGTGGATGTGAATGGCTCTTTCCATCATGAGTCTACTGGAATTGCCTTGAATCACAGAATTGTTGAGAACATCACAGTTGATCATCACATAATCTTCTTGTTACTTTATTCAATGTTATCCTGCTTCTGCTCACTTCACTCAGTTCTTGTAGGTCTTGCCAGGATTTTCTGAAATCAACCTGCTCATCATTTCTTACATAACAATAATATTCCATTTACCTTCATATGTCATAACTTATTCATCCATTCACTTTTATATAATATAACTTATTCAGCCATTCCCTAATTGATGAGCATCTCCTCAGTTTCCAGTTCCTTGCCACTACAAAAAGGGCTGCTGCAAACATTTTTGCACATGTGGGTCTTTTCCCCTTTTTTATGATCTCTTTGGGATATAGATCCAGTGGAGACACTGCTGGGTCAAAGGCTGTGCACAGTGTTATGATCCTTTAGGCACAGTTCCAAATTGCTCTCCAGAATGGTTGGATCGTTTTATAACTCCACCAACAATGCATTAGTGTTCCAGCTTTTCCCCAACCCCGCCAACATTTCTCATTCTTTTGTCATCTTAGTTAATCTGAGAGCCAAACCAGGTCTTAAAAAATGCTTGTTGAGTTGAACTGGACTTCCTCCGATTTTGGATCTGGTTTACTCTCAAGTGCACCATGGGATGACTTCTATTTTCTGGAACTCAGTTTCCCCCTTTGTCAAGTGGAGATCTTAGAATCTTAAAATTAGAAGGGGGGAAATTGTAGTGATCTAGTGTGGCTTTTAGCCAAACAAGTAATATTCCTGTGATCTACTTCCCCAAATGACAAGTCAGCCTTGACTTGCGGATCTCAAATGAGGGGAAACTCACAAGCTCTCAAGGAAGAACAGTCCACTTGTGAACACATCAGATGGCTGATGTCAAACTTCAACTGGCTTATTTGCAAGTGCTAGAAGTTGAATCCTTCCACAGGATAGCATTTCCAGTCTGATTATCATGTCCTTAAAATCAGGGGTTCTTAACCTAGAGTCTATACACTTAAAAAGTAATAATTTAATTAAAAATTTGATAAATTTTAATGTCTAGTTTCCTTTAAAAAACAGTCATGGGAAACGACATTCAGAAAAGGGACGTATTTTGTTGGATGCTGCCTGTGGAGGCATTGATAGAACCAGAGACAGTTCCTACTCCTGCACCCAGGACACCATTTCTCATTCCCATTCCTGCCTTCCCTTTTGAGCTGTTCAGGGTGAGGAAGGGGAGAGGCTGCTGAGAGAAGGAACATGAAGACCAAGCCACGGGAACGTAACGTGTCTCACTCTTATTAGATCACAGTGGTCAGAGTCAGGTGTTTCCGAGGCAGCGTGTGGGCAGCAATCGGATTTCATCATATTTCCCAGTGGTCACAGACCACACCTGTTGTAAGGATTTCCTTTTAGAGCGGTGGCCGTGAATCATTTTGATTTCAAAGCATTCAGTAGGTAGAAGAGCTTTGTGGCTAGGGAAGGGGCAGGAAACATAGTTGAAAAAGTCCCATGTTGATTCAGAAGATACAGGCCCAAGAGCAGGAAATGGACAGAGCTCTGGGTGTGGAGGTGGAAGACACGAGTTCAAATTCAACTCTGCCACATACTGACTAAGTGATCTTGGGGAATTTACCT
This sequence comes from Sarcophilus harrisii, assembly GCF_902635505.1. NCBI lineage: Eukaryota > Metazoa > Chordata > Mammalia > Dasyuromorphia > Dasyuridae > Sarcophilus > Sarcophilus harrisii. The sequence continues at coordinate 699,836,145 of NC_045426.1, read as the reverse complement.
CTCCTTTCCAGGATCCTTTTCCCCCCTCATCTCTAAAATGAGATTATTGGATTAGAATAAGGTTTCTTTTTTCTTTTTGTTTTCTTTTTGATCATGGACTTCTTTGGCAGTCTGGTGACCCCTTCTCAGAATGAGATTTGTTGCTTACCTTCATAATCAAAAGAAATGTTGCAAAATGACTCTCTCTCTCTGTATCTCTGTGTTTGTCCCTCTCTCTCTCTCTCTGTCTTTCTGTCTCTGTCTCTGTCTCTGTCTCTCTCTCTCTCTCTCTAATTCTCCAATATAATTCCTGAAATTGATCCCCAGAGCTCATTTACCACATTAAGATGAGACCTCAGACATCTTCCAAAAGTATTTTAAAACCCAGGATCTCTTCTAGCTCCAGGATTAGACTAGTGTTCAGAGCTGGAAGTGACCATTCTGAGCATTATTCTACATCTTTCTTCCTCTTAATGTAGAGGATGAATCGTGTCCCATGGAACACTTATGTGTATAGAAACTCCTTCCTGGGAAAAAGGAATGGGGTGACTGGAAGGGTAGAGTCTTCAGTTATTTAGGAGGTTTTATTTTTATTTTTTGCTGAAGCAATTGGGGTTAAGTGACTTGCTCTTGGTCATACAGCCATGAAGTGTTAAGTGTCTGAGGCAAGATTTGCACTCAGGTCCTCCTGACTTCAGGGCCGGTGCTTTATCACTGCGCCTCCCAGCTGCCCCAGTCTTCAGTTATCTAGGGAGCATCTCTCCAAAGCCTCTAGACATTACATCCTGGCTTGTGACAGTTAATTAAGAACTCAGAATAAAGTCTTCCTCCTCCTGCCTACCTGTTTCTCAGCAATGGCTCAGAGGGCAGGCTAAGAGGGAGGCTGGGGCTGGCTCCTGGAGCTTTAAGGAGCTGCCATATTCCTTCTCTCCTAGTGCGATTCCGCCTTTGAAGCCCTCACACCGCAGGAGTCTCAGTGTCTGTGTATGGGGAACATGTCTTAAAGCCCAGTATAAACGCCAGCTCTCACATCGAGAATGGATCTCAGAAATCACCGAGCCGAGCTCTCTTTTTACAAATATGGAAAATTATCCCCAGAGAGAGGTCATGATTTATCCAAGGTGACATAGTCACTGAGCAGCGGAGCCTGCGATAGAACCCAGATATATCTCACAGGGGCACACTCACACACGTGCATGTGCACACATTCACATCATTTCCTCACACACACACTCTCTCTCTCCCCTCACACTTAGTTAGTGACCTTCCCCTGTGAACCTCAGGGTCAAATACTTGCAGGGCTTGGGTGGGTGAGTGAAGGACCTTTTTCACTCCCATGCAGATGCGATGGTGAACAGGTTTAGCGACAGAAATCTATCATCTGGAACCTCTTTCTTGATGTTTTATGGCCACAAATCTCTCCTGCCCATCTGCCTGCCTTGTATCTCACAAGGCAGCACCCAGCAATCTCCCAGACCATCCTAGTCGTGGCTGACAAGGTTTCAGCCTTAGTGGATTTTGTTCTTTCTTCTGGGACCACAGTCAAGACCCTCTCTCCATTGCTCAGTCCCACATTACTAGTCTGACAAATGCTGCGTGTGTATGTTTGTGTGTGTGAGTATGTGTGTGTATGTGAGTGTATGTGTAAGAGTGAGTGTGTGAGAGTGTGTGTTTGTGTGTGTGTAAGAGTGAGTGTGTGTGCTTGTTTGTGTGTGTGTAAGAGTGAGTGTGTGAGAGTGTGTGTGCTTGTTTGTGTGTGTGTAAGAGTGAGTGTGTGTATGTTTGTCTATGTGAGTGTGTTTGTGTGTGTGTAAGAGTGAGTGTGTGAGTGTTTGTGTGTGTGTATGTGTGTGTATGTGTGAGAGTGTGTGTTTGTGTGTAAGAGTGAGTGTGTGTGTGCTTATTTGTGTGTGTGTGTAAGAGTGAGTGTGTGTGAGGGTTTGTGTGTGTGTATGTATGTGTATGTATGAGTGTGTGAGTGTGTGTGTGTGTGTGTGTGTGTGTGTGCGTGTGCACTTGGGGGAAGCCCATGGGGCAGGACCCACAGTGGGATTATCTGCATGAACTAGAATCACAGCAGTCATCTCCTCCAATTGCACCTGAATGAGATCTCCTAAAATGAAAATCAAGCCTGAATGAAAATCTCCCACAAAAATATTAAACACGTGATGATCCAGCCTCTGCTTAAAGGTGTCCCCCAACACTGAGGAGAGCCCACCCCCTCTAGAGGCAGCCCAGTATTACAGAATGGCTCTAATTATGAGGGCACTTTCCCTTACTCTGAGCCAAGAGCTACTTCTCTACAACATCCTGCCTCCTCAGAATTGGAAGGGACCCGAGGAGCAGTGGGGGCACAGTCAGTAGAGCCTGGACTCAGCGTCAGGGACTCATAGATTCAAATCTCACCTCAGACATGTCCAAGTTAAATCAGTTATTTCATTTCTCTAAAGCTCAATTTCCCCTTCCTTAAAATGGGAAAGTTGGACTTGACTTCCAGAGTTTCTCCCAGAGTTCCCTGGGTCCATAGTTAAAGCCTTATTCTTTGACCTCAAAGGGCATTCAGTTTTCTGAAGGTGACTCCTTTCTACAATGTCACTGACACGAGTTCTTCCATCTTTTGCCTGAAGTCTTCAGAGAGGGGAACCTACCGTCTCCTGAAGCAGCCCGGCACACTGTTGGACAGCGTCCATTGTCACAGCCTTTCAAAAGATGGACCCAGCAGGAGACAGCTGGGAGACTATGGAATTCTGTTTGAAAGGAACTCTGCCTCTTCAATCATTTGAAAAAGATTAATAAAACAAGGCCCTTCAGGCTCTTATTAATTAACAAATTAACTCATCAACATGGCCCTGAAATGACTGGAGGTAAGCAGCCATTTTCATAGAAACAATATGCCGGCTTAGCTTGGCTCAGGAGAATCAATTTTTCTGAAAACACGAGGCTAAAAGCCTCTGAATCCACTTCTATAATGTCTCTAATTTCTTCTTTTTTTAATTTTATGAAACTTGACAGTTTACAAAGCACTTTCCTCAAAATGGCTCTGGGCTCATAGGATGTTAGATATAAATTTGGGGCCATCTAGTTCATCCTCCTCAATTAACAGTTGAGGAAACTGAGGTTTGGGGATACTACAGGGTTTTTGACCAAGGTTGAGGTAGGTTGTGTAGTTATATCCAACCCTTTTTATAGATGAGAAAATTGAGAATCGCTTTATAGATGAAGGGCAAAATGGGAAGTAAGTTGCCCAAGCATTTCGATGGTGGATCTGACACGCAAAGTCAAGTCTTCTGATGTTCTTATTTCTATTACAATGCACTGCCTCAGTATTTCATTGCTAAAACCGGAGTAAAGGATCACAGCATTTACATATATTCAGAGAAGCCTTAGGGGTTTTCTTGTGAAATCTCTTTATTTGACGTACTGGGAAAATGAGGAGGAGAAAGGGGACATAAGTGGTTCAAAGGGTCAGAGGTAATGAGTGACAAAACTGAGGCTTACATGTGGGTTCTTGGGTTCCACATCCAGTGTCTTTTCAATAAAAGCCCGGTGTCTCTTCAAGGTAAGGTAAGGTAAGTTATTCTTGGTAGCTGACAGTCAAAGCAGACAACAGCCTGGAGCCTGGAGCATGATTTCATTTTACTGGCATCTCTGAGAGCTCAGGGGAAGTGGTTAGTGACGGTGATGACTGACAATTTGGGAATGCTCTCCAGGTCCAAAGCACTTTCATATATGGAATTGCATCTGAGCCTTGTAACAGCTATTCGAGACAGGGAGTAGCCCCTTAACACCCATTGCCTTTTGTGCATTTAAAAAAAGTTTTATTAATGCTCTTTGGTTTTGATATTAATAAGAAAGAATTTTGAGAACTTTGAGGTTTGCAAAGCACTTTACAAGTGTTATTTTTATTAAAATTTTTTTTTTTTGCTAAGGCAATTGGGATTAAGTGACTTGCCCAGGGTCACACAGCTAGGACGTGTTAAGTGTCTGAGGCTAGATTTGAACTCAGGTCCTCCTGACTTTAGGGCTGGTGTTCTATCCACTGCGCCACCCAGCTGCCCCTACAAATGTTATTAATTTGATCTTCACAACAGCCTTAGGAGATGAGTGCTATTGTGGTTTATCTCTTCCACATTGCGACTTTCCCCATTGAGGCTGATATCATGGGTTGGCATAAGGAATTAAATGGGGATTTGGGGGGAGTTTTGTGGAAGCTGCAGAAGACATATGAAGATGAGCAGATGACACAGAATAAGTTTAGAAACTCAGAAATTCACAAAATATATGTATAGTATTGTATAATATAAAAATACTTTATCTTTCTATGAAATAATTCAACGAAGGGAGGACCAACAAATTTTACATGATTTTCTGGATCCACGACCCTAATCCCTGCAATGTGGAAGGTATGACTATATAATTCCCATTTTACAGATGAGGGAACTAAGACAGAAGTTGTGACTTACTCAGGGTCACACAGCTAGTAAATATTTGAGGCTAGATTTGAACTCATCTTCCTGACTCCAGGTCTAGTGCTCTATCCACTATCTATGCTGTTTTTACTTCGGAATGAAATCATTTTTAATATCCTTCCCCCAACCCCCATCCCTTGATGAGTCTCCAAATATAGAAACGTAACATAGAGGAATCAACAATTATGCACATTCTAAATCCCAAATTTCCTCACTTTCCAATGCCAAAAGGGAAGTGACTTTATTCATCTCTTCAATGAGACCAAGATGGATCACTACAAGTACACAGATTCATTTGATTGACATCTAATTTGTGCTATTATAATTATAGATGTATAGATGCTTTAAGGTTTCCAAAATGCTTTACACATATTATTTCATTTGATTTTCTCAAAAATCCTTTGAGGTAGGTGTTATTATTATTCCCATTTTACAGATGAAGAAACTGAGACAAACAGAAGTGAACTACCCCACCCAGGGTTACACAACTAAAAAAGTATCTGAACCAAGATTTGAATGTAACTCTTTTAAAGATCTAATAATCTATCCACTTGCATTTGAGGAAATTGAAGGCCTTTTCCAAGGTCACATGTAGTTAGTGATAGTGGTAGGACTAGAATCCAAATCCCAAGACAGTGCTTCCCCTCCCCTCCCAGTAACAAATGAGACATGTTTGGGGTGATTTTCCTCCAATCCTCAGCCCCAGATCTCACTCCATTGTAGAGTACATCCCTGGGGAGGCAGCAGTGTCGGGAAGAGCTTTCCCCTTAGCGTCTTTTTTTCTTGAACTTCTTTGGGGTATCTGCTCAGCCTTGACATGTATTGTGGGACAGAAGACTACGCAAATTGTGGAACGTCCACTGTTCTGACCAAGCCTTCAGCGTGAGCCCTCTGCTGTCAGGGCTGCCTTCCTCTAGACCCTAGTCTAGACCCTTCTGGATTCACAGGAGCCCACAGCTTCTCATGGGCTCAGGCCCCCATCTCTAGGCTGATAGCTGGATAGCTGATAATTTAATCTGTTGCTTGGATTTTAGTAGATACATCCCTGGACTTGGAGGTCAAAGACTTGGATCACGTTAAGGCCACTTTTTGGCTTGGTGGCCATTTTCTTTAGTGCAACCCTACTTTATTCCTATGTGAAAAGGGGATAAAAAACTTCACTTTGTGGTGAATAGAGCAATGGGGCAACCAAAAAGACTATAGGATAAAGATAGAGAATGGACTTGTGGTCTCATTGGTTTAGGGAACTCCAGGGTGAGGAAATTTCCTTTACTAAACTAGCGCCTCATCCTCTCCTCTGAAGCCATCTGGGTCTGGTGCCAGATATAGATCAAGATGACTGGAGATGGCCTACAAAGCTTGATTTCGAGCAGTGTTGCTAATGGTAGATTTTTAATGCTCATTTCTGGATCATCTCTAAAGTTTCTTTTAGTTCTAGATCTATAATTCTATGATGATACGGCTGATGGGAAAATGATCTGTTAAAGCACAAAGTGCTATAGGTTATTGTTAAACGGTGTAGCTCATGTGTTACCTCTTTCTGTTAACATATTTATAATTTTATAGGACCCTCATGGATGATGATACCTTGACAATAGCAGTGATGCTACTGGTAGGATTTGAGGCAAAATACTTGGCTGATGGGAGTGAGATTTCAGGTCAGCAAGGGCTTTTATAACTGTGCGTTCTGACCTTCAAGAGATAGCCCTGATTGAATGTTTTAGGGAAGGAACTGGATGTGAAGGGATGGACGGATTGATCAGAACAGACCTCTGTCTATTACTTATTCCCTGTGCCTGACATCTGCCCAGCAAAGCAGCAGAGAGATGTGAGTTGTAAAACTCCATCGCTTTACTCCAGGGTTATTAATCTGTCACTTCTCCTTCAAGATGGTTTCAAAAGAGTTTCCAAATCCTGGCCATCTAGTACCTCTTGACCATTGTTAATGGGATGGGGATTTCCATAGCACAGTTCCTTGGTGGTTCGATGGTTTTTGTAAGCAGTGACATACTTTGGATCAAGAAATAGAATTTCTTACTCTTCAAGGAGGAAGCAATAAGATTTGGGTTCTAATTTTGACACTTAGCTAGCTTTGGGCAAACCATTTAATTCCTTCTTCTTTATAAAATGGGGATAATTTTTCCGACCAATCCTCATCACACAGAGGTTGTGATGATGATCCAGTGCAGGGGTCTTCAAACTACGGCCCGGGGCCAGATGCGGCAGCTGAGGACAATTATCCCCTCACCCAGGGCTATGAAGTTTATTTAAAGGCCCACAAAACAAAGTTTTTGTTTTGACTATAGTCCGGTCCTCCAACAGTCTGAGGGACAGTGAACTGGCCCCCTATTTAAAAAGTTTGAGGACCCCTGCGTAGAGTTTTTGACTCAGTGAGTGTTGTGGTAGAACTATTTGTTAAGAAGGATAACTTGGCAGCAGTATAGGGGATGGGTTGAAAGGAGGATATATTTTAGGTGGGGGACTCAGTTTGGAGGCTATTGTATTAGTAAAGGTAAAAGGTTATGGGGTTTGAATTGGGGTGTTGGTCATGGGAATGGAGAGAAAGGGACAGATGGGAGAGGTTTTGTAGAAATAGAAATGGGTACAGGTAAGGAGTGAGTAAGACTGAGGAGCTGAAGGTGACTCAAGTCCTGAGTAATAAGTGTTGGAAAGATGGTGGAACTCTCAACAGAAGTAGGGAAGTTTGGAGGCACAGGGCAAGGTATAGTGAGAAAGATTAAGCTGAAGAATAATTAGGGTGGAGCCACGAGGGTTTCACTCCAGGGCACTGAGATATGGTGGCTCTTATAGTATAGAAACAAGTGAGTTTATTACCTACTATGTTCTGTATCTGGACTTATTATTTCATCAGGAAAGGTTACTTAATGATTGTTGAATGACTGGAAAATCAGGTAAGGAAACTCGCTCTCCCAGTCTTACAGAGTTACCTGGGATGATTTAGAGAGGTTACATGACTTGTCTAGGTTGGACATGTGTCGAAGGTTTAACTTGACTAGTTTTCTGATTCTGTAGATTAGGAGATCAAAGGATAATTCTCTATGCATCGTCATGCTTTCTCACCTTATCTAATTAGTGAGATTAGTTAGAATAGGAAGCTCCCTGGTGGTCCCTCTTTTTCCCAAGGAACCAAGATGCTTTTTCTTTCCGAAATCCATATATTATCCTTGCATTGTGAGAATATTTTCTTTAGTGTTATTGTTTCTTCATCTCTTCTAGACTGTCCTTCTGTTCTATGTTTTAGCATTCCCAAGCTATTGTTCTCTTTCTGGTTGCTTTAGTGAGGTTTGACATCGCCAATTCAAGTTTTTCTATTCTGTTCATATTTTTGTCATATTTTGACATAAATTCTGCTCTAAAAATTCTCATTTCTCTTTTAAAGCACTCAGAAGCAGTGTGGTTCCATGTCCTCCTCAAATTCCATGGGGTTCCCTGTCTCATCAAATATTGGATCATTTTCCTGTATTTTTCAGTTTTTATTCACGAATACATGGATTTGTTTGCTAGACATGGTGGCCATATTTTTTTCTGTTGTTAGTGTTTTCCTGTTGATTTATCTGTCATGTTCAAGGTCTACAAAGGTTCTTCTTTCTGAAATCTTTGATTCTTTCATTTTGCTTATCACTCACTTCCTGACTCTCTCCCTTCTGAGAGTTGTTTTTGAATTCTCAGAGCAGTTCAACCTCCTCCCATATGGATAAATTCACTGTTCATCAGCTTAGGGCTTTGTCACAAATGGCTTTTATAGAAGTGGTTCCAGTGGATCCTGTGTCCTTTTCTTCAGTTGTAATGGAGTGCTTGGAAACTGACCCCTCATTGCACTTGCATGGTGTCCTGTCCCGGTGACTGTTATACTCCCTTGGTTCCTTGGTTCTTTAGCCTGGCACTGATAGCTCAGAGCTTTGCCACGTTGGTGCCATGAAGTTGTCTGCCCCGAGCACCAATTCTTCTGCTTCTATGGGACTCTAAACCAGCAGTTCAGAGCTTTACACCATGGGTGCTATGGGGCTGCAACTTCCAATAGGTTTTCTCAAAGGCCTGTGGCCATGCTGATTATCCATTGTCACTGGGTAAAATTCTGTATGCTGGAGTTGGTATCTTTATAGCACCGGACTGGTTGTGTGTGAAGTGTGTGGATAGATGTTGGGTCTGGTAGTGTAGCCTAGCTGCTAGGAATGTGAGCGAGGTGCTGAGAGAGTTCAAGTACAGTGAGCATCAGTTCGTGGGTTTTATTTTTTTAACCTTCTTTTGAAATCTGGTTGTCCTTGACCGTAGAAACAGCTGAATTAGCTTTATTTACGGGTGCATAATTTCTGTTTTGGAGAGGTTTGAAGAGTGGTGGGGATCAGAGCAAATGCCTAATCTTCCATCTTTTTGCTTGTGTAACTTGAAAGTCCCCGTATCATAAAACATTCAGATCATATAATTCTAGCTAGTGAAAACCTCAGAGGTAATTTAGTCCAAGCCCTTCCTTTTTTAAAAAAATAATTTTAACATTCTTTGTAAAAAGCATTTTGAGATCCAGATCTTTCTCCCTCCCTTCCTCTCTCCCTGAAATGTAAGCAATCTGATATAGGTTATAAATGTGCAATCGTGTAAAGCATTTTCATATTATTCATTTTGTGGAAGCAATTCAAATAAGAGAGAACAGACATACAGAGAGACAGAGAGAGATGGCAGAGAAAGAGATACGAAGAGAGAGAGACAAAGACAGACAGAGAGAGATACAGAGACAGACAGAGGCAGAGAGAGAGAGAGAGAGAGAGAGAGAGAGAGAGAGAGAGAGAGAGAGAGAGAGAGAGAGAGAGAATATGTTTTCATACTCCATCAGTCCTTTCTCTGCAGGTAGAATACATTTTCCATTATGAATTCTTTGGGATTGTCTTGAGTCATTGTTTTGCTGAGAATAGCTAAGTCATTCACAGTTATTCATTAAACAATATTGCTATTACTTTAACTGTTCTCCCAGTTTTGTTCACTTCACTCAGCATCAGTTCATGTAAATTTTTCCAGGTTTTTCTGAAATCATCCTGCTCATCATTTTTATATCATAACAATGTTCCATTATAAGCATTTATAATTGTGTATATATATAATTATATATTTATATATAGATATATATTTTTATAATTGTATATATAATTATAAATGCATAAGTATTATAAGCATTTATCACACCTTGTCCAGTTGTTCCTCAATTGATGGGAGTTCCCTCAGTTTCCAATTCTTAGCCACCACAAAAAGAGCTGCTACAAATACACGTGCAGATAGGTTTATTTTCATTATTATTATTTTTAACCTCTTTGGGATATAGAACTAGTAATGATATTGCTGGCTTAAAGAGTATACACAATTTTATAGCTCTTTGGGTATAGTTCCAAATTACTCTCAAGAATCAATCTCTTCCTTTTACAAATGGAGAAACTGAGGTTCAAAAAGTTAAGTAAAATTTTTTTACTCTCCTTTCATACTAAAGAAGAGGTTTGAAGTTTTCTTTTTTCTTTTATGGGATATTTACGGTACCTTATTGTAAAATTTGGTTGGAATATTTGTGTTATCTGCAACTTTTGCAAAACTCTCCCTAAATTCCCATTTAATTTTTTATGTTGATCTATGCTATATTAAAACTACGATGAGGAAAGTTGTGATGTGGAAGAGTGAATTATATTCAAATTGGAAGGAATCCTAGAGATTACCTAGTTCAGCCTCCCCCTTTTAGAGATAAGGAGCCTGAAGCCCAGAAGATTTCCCTAAGAAAACACAGACAATGAGCAGTAGAATTGGGATCTAAACCTAGATCGTCTGGTCTCAGTTCTGGACTTTTTCCATTCCACTATACAGCTTCAAAATTTTTCATCTGGCAGATGAATCCATCAACCAATAAGCATTTTATTAAGGGCCTCCTATATTCTAGAACTGGGAAAATAAGGGCAAGAAATCAAAGTCCTTACTTGCAAGTAACCTACATTCTAATGGGTGAGACAAGGACGGATCTAGATATATGTACATGGTAAAAATAGAGAGTGAAATCAATCAAATATTAAAAAATAGTTAAATGTAGCATAGTTTGGGACATTGAGGGCTTAGCAGATGGGGGGGGGGGATCAGGAACAGCTTTAGACAGAAGGAGATGTCTGAGCTTTGATTTGGAAAAAGAGAAGACTTTTATGGTGGAGGTGAAGAGGAAGTATATTCCACACCTTGGGGAGAGTTAATGCAAAGACATGGAGGCAGGAAATTCATTGTCACGTGTGAGGAACAGAGAGAAGACCAGTTTTGCTAAATGGCAGAGTCCAGGAAGGAGAGGAATAAGGAGCCACTGCAGTTGATTGACTGGGGATTGACAGGATCATATTTAGACTTGAGCAAAGTTGCTTTGGCAGATGAGAAAACTGAGACCTGAAGGAGGAAAGTGACTTGCCCAAATGTATAGAATTGAAATTGAAACTCAGCTCTCCTAACCACCCGCCCAGCGATTTTCCAACCTCATCTTTGCTCAGAGAAGGAACACATCATCCTGCTCCTTTCATTTCCCAGCCACAGCCTCCTCCCCACTTCATGCTCTCTCTCTCACTCCTGCGCGGCAGTTGATCATGGAGCATTTCCTTCCACATTATACAGTCCTAATCTCTAGTTCCTCAAGGATATAATTAGCTCAACTTAATCACTTGCTTTAAGGCTTTTATTGGATTTCTTTCACCTCATATCTAAGGAATTTAGGAAAATCGGTTTGATCAGCCCCAGGAAATTCTGGAGCATTTAAACATCCTAGTTCTGTGCTTTCCCTAGAGGCTAAGTTAGTGCCAATGATTTGGAGCTGGTTCAGGGGCAGCCCGGGTCATTAGGCAATGGTATATGACTCAGTGATGGGGGGGATAGACTTGAAGGTAAGACACATCAATGCTATCTTTGTTCTATGCGTGGATGTGGCCCTGAAAATCAAGGGCACCCTCAGAGAAATCTGCAAGTGTCTGAAGTCTTGTCGTGAAAAAGAGGGATTATTCTTGTTTTTCTGGGCTCCAGACAGCAGATCTGGGGGGCAGCAGACAGAAGGTTCCGAGTTTAGGCTTGCTGTCCAGAAAATATTTCCTAACAATTAGAGCTAGCCAAGAATGAGATCATTTCCCTTGGGGTCAGGAGCACCTGGGTCTAAATCCCAACTCAGACATTTAATAGCTATGTAACCTTGAGCACTTTTACTTCTTGTCCGCCTCCCTTTAATCCTCCTCCTCCTCCTCCTCCTCCCTTTACTCCTCCTCCTCCTCCTCCTCCTCCTCCTCCTCCTCCTCCTCCTCCTTCTCTTCCTCCTCCTTTCCATCTCCTTCTCTTCCTCCTCCTTTCCATCTCCTGCTCTTTCTCCTCCTTCTCTTCCTCCTCCTCCTCCTCCTCCTCCTCCTCCTCCTCCTCCTCCTCCTCTTCTTCCCTCTTCCTTTTCTTCCTCCTCCTCCTGTTCTTTCTCTCCTCCTCTTCCTCCTCTTTACAAAAGAACATGTAGTTGAGTGGTAAATAAGGTTCTGCTTTTTCAATAAGACTTTCCCTTTTCCTCTTAGTCAAAGGTGATTTCTTTTTTTATTTGCACCTCTTGTGACCTCTCACACTCTGCTTTGCATTAGTACTAACTAGCCTTTCTATCGTGCTTTAAAATTTGCCAACTGTGTCATCTCATTTGATCCTCATCACAATCCTTTGAGATATCTTAGAGGCAAAAGGGAGCAAATGGGTCCTGTTAATTTCCCCCTTTTACATATGAGGAAACTAAGGCAAACAGAGATTAAGTGACTTGGCCAGGGTCACACAGCTGGTAAGTGTCTAAGGCAGGATTAGATGTGTAGTAGCTCAGGGCTGGTTCCATCGATGTCCTGAACCTCCAGTTATGATTATTTAACATATATCTCATTTCCCTTCTGTTGACCATAAGCTCCGTTGGCTCTCATTTTATACATGAGAAGACTAAATCTTAGAAAAGGGAATTGACATGGAAGATCATGGAGTCATATTTGGAAGGGACTAGGAGGTCTTGGGGATGGCCCTCCCTCATTTTTCAGATTAGTGAAATCTGAAGCATATCCTGTATGTTGTAGGATATTTCCAATCCTATAAGCAGTAAGTGACTGAGTCAGGACCCCGGGTTTCCCAAAAGTCTTTCCATTGCTCCACAGTTTGGGAGCCTTGGCTATAATTCAGCCCTTCGATTTCATTGTCTCTTATCTCTTTGGAGGAACCCATAAGACAAAGACTGGATTGGACTGAACTAGAATGGGGGGGGGGGATATTTTTATAATTGAATAAAAGCACAATCCAATGGTTGTTCAGTAAAATAAATCAGCACCCGTTATCAGGACCAAATTTAATTCACTTTTGTGTATTCCGTAGATTTTCCTGGCTGAATGATTAGAATGAGTAGAATATTTACTTTTTCTTCTTTTCTTTTCTTTTTAAAAGTTTCCCCTCTCATCCACCCCCCCCCTTTAACCTTTCTTACTGTTTTTCTCTCTAAAAGTAAAGAATAGTCTTACCAGGGGCTTCAGTGAATGATGTGGCGTGCTCTCCGAGTTTCCAATTTAACTCCATTGATTTATAAGGTCTTTTCAATTACAGAATTCTTCTTGGTGGCTCTGCAGAGGAGTGTGTCTACGTGAGTCTCATGCTCTATTGATCCCAGGTACTTAGAAGGGGGCATTCTGCGGGTCTCGCTCAGACAGATGGGGCCACAAATAATGAAGATTTCCTACATGGCATTTATTAAATGAAAATCTGGTATTCATTAACATGGGGACTTGTCTTCTGTTAAAAAAAAAAGGAACCGGAGAAAAATAGGAACTAACTGAGTTATCATGAGCAGAATATATGAAGTAATTTGAATTCAGAGGAAGGTAATTTGGAATCTTATTAAAATTTCCTCTCTGCTTTTTATTGTGTGAGCACAGTATCTGGGAGAGTCATCAATCAAAACAAAGAGGAGAGGGAGAGGGAGGCCGGCCGTGAGGGGCTACCTGGGCTGGGGAGGAGGAGAGGGCATTAGTGGGTTCAGGGACAATATGGTGTCATGGATAGAGGGATGGACTTGGAATTAGGAGGATGTCAGTTCGAATTGTGCGTCCGGTATTAGCTGGGAGACCCTGGCTGAGTAATGGGATCTCTCCCTTACCCACGGGTGGGAACGATAGCAATCGAGGTGTTGGGGACATCAAATGAGCTACTGTATCGTAAAGTTTTTTTCCTCTAACTTTAAGGAACCATATAAATGTCAGTCATTATTATGTGTAGAATGAGAGGCATTGGACAGTGAAGATTGCTTCCAGCTTGAAATTAGGTCTATGATTTAATTAGGAAAGCTGAGCAATTGATCTGTGGCTCAGAAAAGGAGCATCTATTTCCAATAACCCCAAGGAAGTCTGGGGCAGAAACGAGTGTGTTGTCAGAAGGGAGAGCGAGAGAACTGCGTGGGAGCCATCCATTTCTGAGTGTCTTGTTTCTCAAGTGGTGTTTCCTGGGGCCTGTGTCAGGGAGACCCTGACAGAGTGTCACACAATGAGCTAGCCTGAAAGCTGCTGGAGTTCTGAAGGCACGGAAGGTATTGAAGGACCAGGTGGCCATGGGGCTGAGTCACAAAAGAGCAAGAACTTGTCAATGCTTCTCTAAGTTCGGGGTCCTGAATTTTTTTAGTGGGACATTCAGTCTAGTGAAGGCCATGACTTCTTTTAAATTTACAATCAGTCAGTCAGCAAGCATTTATTAAGCACCTACTATGTGCCAGGCAAGTGCTAAGCACTTTACATTATTATTTTATTTGATCTTCATAACACCTCTGGGAAGTAGGAGCTATTATTCTTCCCATTTTGTAGATGGAGAAATTGAGACAATTAAGTGATTTGTCCAGGGTTACACAGCTAGTAAGTGTCTGAAGCTGGATCTGAACTTAGCTCTTCTGACTTTAGAGCTGACTCTTTATCCATCGCACCATCAAGCTGCCACATATCTGTATGTTATTACTATGAGAGGTATCAGGAAGGATGGTGGCAGTGTAAGGGTCCTCCCTTTGGAGTTATCTCGTTCTCTTGTTTTAGCAGAAGGAAGTTTGGCCCAGGGTATCCAGAGAGAGAGAAGGTACCATTGGAAGCAGTGGTTCAAGGTCAATGTGGAAGGAGCACTCATTGTGCTCCGTGATTGGTTAGCTGCAGCCAGACAGGGTCCGCTGAGATGGGGGCTACCTCTCACATCCCAGCTGGCCCTGCCCTATGCATGGGAGACAAGACCTTGACTTCAGATTGCCCTATCTCTGTCTAATGGCTGATCCTGAGTGGGTTGTGAGCCAAGCACCTTAGGGACCTGTGCGGCTGCCTTCCTTTACCTTATTCAAGTAAGGATTCAGACTAGAATTTCTGGAGCAAGAAGAATTCTTGGGCCTTCAGAGCTGATTGTTAAATTTTTAGTGTGAGCACTTAGATCTCAGAAATCAACAAATGCTCCAAATCAAAGCTTGATTTATTGTTTTGCTGATTGTGTAGGCTTAGGAAAACAAGAAAAAAAATGTTAACAATTCATGTCTTGAAAAATATGTCCTGCTTCTTTGAAAAGCTGCTTGTTAAATATTTACTAGTGTGCCTCAGGATGGATCCTGTGTATAAGGAGGCATCTGGGATTCAGCTTGCTGCTATTTGGAAGATGTTTAGTGCGCTCTCTCTCTCTCTCTCTCTCCATACATACATATATATATATATATATACACACATATATCTTTATATATATTTTCATTTATTTATTCTTAATAGTTATGTATCACACACACACATATATACATACATACATATATATATGTGTATATATATATATATATATATATATATATATATATATATATAAAGTATTTAATTCTCTGGTCATTATTGTTTATTGATTAATTCTATGCTATCTGTAAAAATGACCTGAGCCATTCCAGTATGGATGACTGTTTTTGTTGGAAAATGATCCATGATGGAGGACCATTGCCTGATGGGTAGAGGTCAGAGCTAGTAAGAAGAAAAGCAGAGGGGTAGAAGATCTCAGGCTCTCTGATAACCATAGGAAGTGCCAGAGTCCCTCAGTATTTCTTATGCTCCAACAGGGATGTTCAAATGGCCAGGACTGACTTTGGGTTCCATTGTGGATATCTATCGGTGCTGCCTAAATAGGGAACCTTTGAAAGTATGTCTTCAACTGTTGGCTGATGGGAAGGAATGGATTCATTCATTCACTCGTGCCTTGAAAGAATTTTAGCACTTCTTTAGCACTTCTGGGAAAGGGTTAACTTACTGCTTCTGGTTTCTGGAAGTTATTTTCTCCCCTTTCTGAGGTACTCATGAAATTCCCCCTAAGAGAGCTATAGCTTTCTGCCTGGCTCCTTGAAGGGCCTTGAAGCTGCCTTTCCTTGGTGGGTA
Organism: Sarcophilus harrisii; assembly: GCF_902635505.1. Lineage (NCBI taxonomy): Eukaryota > Metazoa > Chordata > Mammalia > Dasyuromorphia > Dasyuridae > Sarcophilus > Sarcophilus harrisii. The sequence continues at coordinate 699,820,262 of NC_045426.1, read as the reverse complement.
CAAATGTTGTCTCCGGTTAATAGTATTCCGTGGACACGGCTCGAATGCTGATGAAAAAGTCCTCCAGCTCTTTCCAGTTCACAAGATCTCTCTCTTAAATGTGTTATATCAGACTACGGCTATCAGTACTGTTTAACAGACACGTGCCTTTCTCCAGGATTTCCTGAAAATTATTATCATCTCTAATTCTCTGAAAAGAAGTGCTTCCCAGAAGTGCTTTCTGACCTCAAACCCACCTCCCCTTGGATTCTGTATGTACTTGTGAGAAAATGTGCCATAGACTTTTGGAAAAGGGGAAGGGGGGGCATTCTGTACCAGCTTTTCTTATTATATGCCCTTAGTAAATACCCTTTGCTAAAAGCTGATTAAGTCTGGCTAAGTAATTGTTATCAGCTGATAATCAGGAAAGGGAGCACTAGAGATAGTTTTGGTTTATCTTTCGGATATGTCTGGCTTGAAAAACATAAATTTCATTATGAATAATGTGAGGAAGCATGGCTTAGATTGAGGGTAGTTAGGTGGTACGCTAGTATCCAGGCCTGGAGTCAGGGAGACTCATGAGTTCAAATCCAGCCTCAGACATTTCCTCGCTGTGTGACCCTGAACAAGTCACTTTACCCTGTTTACCTCAGTTTTCTCATCTGTAAAATGAGTTAGAGAAGGAAAAGGCAAACAAACTATCTCTGCCAAGAAAACCCCAAATTGGCTCGTCATGAAGAGTTGGACACAATTAAATAACAAAAAACCAAACTATACTTAATTGATGTTTATAGTCTCCTCTATAATCTTTTTTATTTTTGGTAAAATGTGTGGGCTGATGATATGAAGTTCATAGAATTTAAGCAGTGCGGTGGATAGAGTGCTGGATCTGGAATCAGGAAGACCTGAATTCAAGTCTTGCCTCAGATACTTATTAGATATGTGATCCTGGGCAACTCCCTTCTTGACCTCAGTTTTATCACCTAATAAAATGGGGATAATAATAACACCTACCTCCTTGTTCCTTATGAGGATAAAATGAAATATAATTTATAAAAGTATAAAAATATATACAATAAAATATATAAACATATTAATAAATAACATACTATCCCATAAATAATGTATTATGTAAATATAAAATTTATATTTATAAAAAGAACTTAACAACATATACCTGTTGGTTATCATTATTTCTAAAAAATGCATCTCGAATGAATGAATGAATAAAAAAATGAGATCCCTGCTTTTCCTGACACCCAAATTCAAAGTTTCTTTGGGTCAGGGACAAAGTCCCTTCTCAGACCAAAGATGGCCCTGTCCCCGATCAGTTACCACTCCCCAGTCACAGCAGAGAATTTTTGTCTCTTGTTACTTTTGCCAGTTCCATGACAAGACAGGCAGGCTGATGGCACTTCGGCTCAGTCAGCAGGCAAGGAGGTTGAAGGGACATTAAGTTCCGCTGCGTTCTCTCCATGGAGCGTTTGGCTAATGAGGCACACTCAAGGAGGCATCGGGAATGGAGATTGGATTTGTAGGGTTTCTGGTACAATCCAAGTCACCACCTTCACTTAATAACCCAGAGAGAAATGGGGGAACTTGATGGCTGGTAAGGTCAATTGGTCTTGATGTGCCTCTTTTTTTCCACAAGCTCTCCAAGCAAGCCCTTTCTTCCCCCCTCATTTCTCTTAATGTTTTTGTAGGGAGGTGGGGCTGTGGGACAAGCTGATAAGGTTGTCCCTTTTTGGCTTTTTTCCTTTGCTTGGTCTCACCTTCCTCAAACCGAGCTTTCCTGGAGAGATTACAAAAGATAGGATATTTATTAAAAAGTGGGTAAGCTCCTCGAGGAATACATGAGTTCTAGGCACTATTTCTAGCTTTGTGTTCTCAAGCTCTCATATAGGGCATTGTGCATGGTAGTCAGTCAGTCAATAAGCATTTATTAAGTGCCTACTGTATGACAAGCCTTGAGGATACCAAAAAGATTGCTCTCAAAGGTGCTTAATCAAAGTTTGTTAGTTGCCCCATAAAATAGGTAGCCCCAGTAACATTACCCCCATTTTTACCAATGAAAAAAATGAAGTGATGTGGTTAGGACCACATGGCTAAGGAAGGTGAGATATAACCTTGGACATTCCAACTCAAAGTCCAGTGCCATTTCCTCAAACCACTCTACTTTTCAAACAACCATATCAGTCACTTCTCAGTTTATTCCTTTGTCAATAAGGGAGTTGAATTCTCACTAGGATTTATAAGGTCTCGTTCAGCTTTGATGCAATGGAAGGAGCCCTGGATTTGTAGTTGGAAAACATGCCTTTCATACTCGGTGATGACATTCACTGGCTGAAGTCATCAGCTACTTCATCTATAAAATAAGTATAATATTCACTTCATTTACTTCACAGTGTTGTCGGGAGGATCAAACGAGATTGCATATTCACACATACATATACATATACCAAAAAATTCTTTATAATGCTTCATTTGAGTTGTAAAGTTATTCAAATTACTTTAAAATCATAAAAGATAATGAAAAGTTGATCATTTTGCAGAAATTATAATATATGATATAACCATACTATATTGTAAACATTATCATCATGCATAATATTTTTACAAATCATTTTCATTAACCATTATAATTATATATTTAATAATTTAAAGTAATCTTTTTTGAAAGATCAAATGAGATATTTGTAAAGCACATAGTTGTTTATTATTTATACATGGAGAGGACCAGGACATTTGGGCCGTGATGCCATGATATGCAAGTAAAATGGACTTAAGTGATGAAGGGCTGTACAAAGTCACCCATCTTACTTTCTCCTCCAGAGCCATCTGGTTTCAAAAGCAAGATATAGATCAGGACAACTAGAAATGATGGCTCTACATGAGTAGGTACTTAATAAATGCTTATATTTCTTTTCTTGAGAGGCAATATATTGAGGTGGAAATACTGAGTTTCCTTCATATATTTGTTACAGGAAAAAAAAAGCTTTATAAACATTTATATGTCCCATTGGAACATGAGGCGTCATCGTTACTGTTGTTGTTACTCCCAGATCTGTTATTTCATTGAAATGGAAAGCTTGCCATGAAGAAACTACCTACTTATGCAGGTTGGCCATTGATAGTCTTCAAGAGTCATCCTGAAGGGTGCCAAGAAGTTGTGATTTGCCTCTGCTTACACAGTCAGTTTATAGCAAAGTTAGATTTTAAAACCAGACTTTCCTGACTTGAAGATCAGCTCGTTATCCTCTACTTTTTCTTTAGTTAGATCATGTGTTGGCAATTAAGGGCACCAGAATGTAGAGAGCACCCAGCTTGGAGTCTGGAAGCCTCATCTTCCTGAGCTCAAATCTGGCTTCAGATAATTACTAGCTGTGTGACCTTGGGCAAGTCATTTAACTTGTTTTGCTTCCATTTCTTCATATGTAAAATGAGTTGGAGAAGGAAATGCCCAACTACCCTATTATCCCTGCCAAGAAAACTCCAAATGAGCTGACAGAGAGTCAGAGGCAGTTGAATAATAACAACAACATCACATTTATTGCTATGATTTCATTGGTATAGGGTGAGGAAACTGCCTCATTAATGCATTCACACCCACTCCACAATTTAGTTTTAGAGAGCTGCCTTGGGTATGATTTGCCCAAGTGATTGGTCACTTGACTGGTCACTATGACTGGTCACACCAGTGTAGGTCAGAATGGGGATTTGAACTCAGATACTCCCGAATCTGAAGTCAGCTTAATTACACCACATTGCCTTTCCCATATGTCAAGCCCCAATTTGTTCAGTCACAGAAAAGGCTACTCTAGGTTCAAGGTTAAATCTAGGGCAATCAATCTCATGACTTTCCCTTTTTTCCTTCCCCCTTCATATGCCAGTTAAAGCAAACATCCTCATAGAAGGTCATAAAAATCAGTTTAATTTAATCTGGAGACAAAACCCTATATAAAAATACAGACAGAAAATAGACGAGGCTTAGCCCAGTGCTTGGCACATAGTAGGTACTTAAGTAAAAGATAGTTTTTTGACTGACAAGATTTAGAGAGCAGGAAATTTCCAGGGGTCGAACGGTGATGATCTGGAGGAGCTGGATAAAATGGAGCATGGCAAATTGATTAGATCCAAGGAGCATCAAAGCAAAAAATCAGCTCGGAGTGGGGTGGGGAACACAGCTAGGTGGTCCCATAATGCAGTGAGCGCTTACCTTGGAATTAGGCAGACTGTGTTCTAATAAGGCTTTAGACAGTAGTTGTGTGATCCTGTACAAGTCACTTAACCCTGTTTGCCTCAATTTCCTCATCTATAAAATGAGCTGAAAAAGGACATGGCAAACCACTCCGGTATCTTTGCCAAGGAAACGCCAAATGGGGTCAGAAAGAGTCCCATAGGATTAATAGACAAAACAACAAAAATACCAGCCAGGGAAGAAGCAAAATTCCTTTCAGGCAGATGACTTTTTAAGAAGCTCAGTGAGCCAGAAAAGGCTCCAGCTGCTCATGATTATATTCAGTTTGGGGTTGTGTTGACCTTCTCTTATGAGTGACTTCCTACTGGCATAGATCCATACCCTGGGTCCTTCTCCTCTCAGTGGGAGATAAAAACCTCCTGGGCTTTCCCCATCCTCAAGGACTTCTGTCTCCCATGATCCTGTGAGCTCTCTTTTTGGCTAGGGAAACTACAATTCCCATCAGCCCCTTTGGCATATCAGGCTATATTCAATTTTACTATTTATTGTGAAATGGGGAAAGTCCAAGAGGCAAGCATTTATTAGGTGACTACTATGTGCAAGGTATTGTGTTAAGTACTTTACAATTGTTATCTTACTGGATAATTACAACAACCCTGTGATGTCATTCCCCCCTTCCTAGTTGATTCTTCAGTTTTTCAGTGACTCCTTTGATCAGCATTTAGGGCAAAGTTAGAGTGGCTTGCCACTTCCTTCTCTATCTCCTTTTATAAATGAGAAAACTGAGATGGAGATGAGTGACTTTCCTATGTTATTAGTTAATAAGTATCTGAGGATGCATTTGAAGTCAGGTCTTCCCGACCCCAGACTCATCACTCTGCTACACATTGTGTTACCTCCCTGTTCTCTAAGATTATTGTGATCATTCCCATTTTACAGAGAAGGAAACTGAGTTAGATAGTAATTAAGTGCCTTGCTAGTGTCTAAGGCCAGATTCGAACTGAAATTTTCCTGAATTCAAGTGTAGAGCTCTATCCACTGTACCCTCTAGCCACATAATCCTAATCCTTTTTAAAAAAAATATAACTTTCCCCCAAAATATATGCAAAGATAGTTTTCAACATTCATCTTTCCACATTTTTTCTCTCTCCCTTCCCTCTCCCCCCTCAGCATAAGTAAAACATGTGCAGTTCTTGTAGACATATTTTCACATTTACCATGCTGCACAAGAAAAATCAGATCAAAAAGGCAAGAAAAATGAGAAAGAAAAGAAAAAGCAATCAAACAACAACAACAAAAGTTGAAAATACTATGTTGTGATCCACACTCAGGCCCCACAATCTGTCTCTGGGTGCAGATGACTCTCTCCATCACGACTCTATTGGAACTGGCCCGAATCACCTCATTGTTGAAAAGAGCCACGTCTATCAGAGTTGATCATCACATAATCTTGTTGTTGCTGTGCACAATTTTCTTTTGGTCTACTCACTTCACTTAGCATCGGTTCAAATCATAATCCTTTTGAGACTTACTTCAATCAATTTACTAAATTCTTAATATGTGCCTACAATTACTAGTTATATGACCCTGGACAAGTCATCCCACCCAATCTGCCTCAGTTTCCTCATTTGTAAAATGAGCTAGAGAAGGAAATGACAAACCACTCCAGTATTTCTGCCAAGAACGCTCTAAATGGGGTCGTGACTGAAAGGACTGAACTGTAACAAGAAGAAGAATGTGTCAGCACTGGGGATTTAAATATGAAATATTTAATATTATAATATAATCATATTATATCAATTATAATATAATCATATTATATTAATTATAATATAATTTAATGTAACATAATATAATGTAATGTAATATAATATAATGTAATATAACATAATATAATAATAAATATGAAAAAAGGAAGACAGTCCCTGTCCTCAAGGAGCTTATACTTTAATGGGGGAAGACAACGCAGCAAAGGAAGCTGAAAAGGGAGCTGAGGCAGGGAATGATGGAGAAGTCGGAGAAGTTCCCGGAGAAGAGCCAGCTGAGAACTGAGATGTCAGAGCTGAGCTCTCCCCTTAGAAGGGACTTGCCGGCTCCACCTTCCAGTCACCGGGGCAGAGAAGGGGGAGAAGGGGGACCCGGGCTTCCAGGATAATGAGGTTATCCCGCCAATCAGCTTCCCAAGGGGAGGGGGATGGAAGGAGAAGCCAGCCTGGCGAAGTCCAGAGCCGTGGGAGCTGAGGGGATGCTTCCTATGAAGGGCGCGGTTTCTATTGGACGAACCTTCCCGGGCCAGAATGTGGGTCGGTGCGCTTTGCTGACGGATCCCCCTGGGAACCATTATGGCTTAATTCCGTTGAATCAGCAGGCATTTATGAAGCACCTGCTGTGTGCCGCGCATGGAGCTGAGTTCTGGGACTATATGGATAGAGAAATAGAAATAGAAGAGCGAGACTGGATCTGCCCTCGCGGAGTTTATATTTAGATCACCTGGAGTGG